>NW_006408744.1:3098705-3147712 GCF_000296735.1 Chrysochloris asiatica | reverse complement strand
ACTATCTCCTCCTCATGCAATATGCTTAGGTACTTTGTCAAAAATCATTTGGCTGCATTTGGATGGGTTAATTTCTGGATTCTCTATTCTGTTCCGTTGATCAATGCACCTTTCATTGTACAAGTACCAGGATGTTTTGACCACTGTGGCCATGTAGTAAATTTTGAAATCGAGGAGTGAAAGACCTCCAAACTTGTTCTTCTTAAGCAGTGCTTTGCTTATCCTGGGTCTCTTTCCTTTCCATATGAAGTTAGTAATTATCTTTTCCATTCTCTTTGAAGAATGTAGTTGGAATCTGGATTGGGATTGCATTATATGTATACATTTATTTGGGCAGTACTGACATTTTCATGATGTTGAGTCTTCCTACCCAGGAACATGGAATGTTTTTCCACCTCTGTAGGTCTCTTTTGGTTTCTTATAGTAGTGTTTTGTAATTTTCTTTGTATAAGTCCTTTGTTTCTCTGGCTATGTTTATTGCTAAATATTTCATCCTTTGGGCAACTATTGTAAATTGTATTGCTTGCCTAATGTCCTTTTCAGCACTATCATTGTTGCTATAAAGAAATCCAACTGATTTTTGTATGTTGATCTTATATCCTGCCACTTTGCTGAATCTTCCAGTGAGATCTGGTAGTTTTTTTAATGAGTCTTTAGGGTTTTCTATGTATAGGATCATATGATCTGCAAATTAAGAGAGTTTTACTTTCTCTTTGCCAATTTGGATGCCTTTAGTTTCTCTATCTTGCTGTATAGCTCTGGGTGAAACTTCCAGCACAATATTGCATAGGAGTGGTGACAAAGGGCATCATTGTCTGATTCCTGTTCACAGAGGGAAAGCTTTTAGTTTCTCTCCATTGAGAGTGATGTAGGCTGTTAGTTTTGTATATATGTTCTTGTTTATGTTAAGGAATTTCCCTTCAATTCCTACTTTGTTGAGTGTTTTTATCAGGAATGGATGTTGGATTTTGTCAAATGCCTTTTCTTCATCAAGAAATATGATCATGTTGTTCTTTTCCTTCTTATTTATATGGTGGATTGTGTTGATTGTTTTTCTAATGTTGAACCATCTTTGAATCCCTTTTATGAAACCAATTTGGTCATGATGTATTGTTTTTTTGATGCGCTGTTGGATTCTGTTGGCTAGGATTTTGTTGAGAATTTTTACATCTATGTTCATGAGGGACATTGGTATCTAGTTTTCTTTTTTAGTGATGTCCTTCCCTGGTTTTGGTATGAGAGTTATGCTTGCTTCATGCAAAGTATTAGGGAGTTTTCCATCCTCTTCTATATTCTGGAATAATTTGAGTAGAATTGGTGACAGTTCTCTCTTGAATGTTTGGTAGAACTCACCTGTGAAGCCATCTGGGCCTGGATTTTTGTTGGTTGGGAGTTTTTTGATGACCTGATCAATTTCTTCTTTTGTCATGTTTTTCTGGAAATGTATCCATCTCTTCTAAGTTTTTGAATTTGTTCGAGTACAACTCTTCATACTATTCTGTGATTATCATTTTGATTTCGTTTGGTTCTGTTGTGACATCGCCCATGTGGTTTCTAATATGAATTATTTGTGTCCTCTTCCTCTTTTCTTTTGTTAGTTTTGCCAATGGTTTGTCAATTTTATTAATCCTTTCAAAGAACCAGCTTCTTGTCCTGTTGATTCTTTCTATAATTTTTAGATTTTCCATCTAATTTATTTCTGCTTTTATCTTTATTATTTCCTTTCTTTTGGTTATTGTAGGTTCCCTCTGCTGGTCTGCTTCTAATTGTTGGAAATGCTGCATTTATGTGTTAATTTTGGTTCTTTCCTCTCTTTGGATGTGTGTATTTATAGCAATAAATTGTCCCCTCACCACTGCTTTCACCATGTACCAAAGATGTTGGTATGTTGTGTTTTCATTCTCGTTTGTTTCTAGGAACTTAGTGAATTCACATTTAATTTTTTCTTTTACCCAGTCGCATTTCAGCAGGGTGTTGTTCAGTTTCCATGTATTCAACTTTATTGCCTTGGTCTTCTTATTGTTGATTTCTAGTTTTATAGCATTGTGGTCTGAGAAGATGCTCTGTAGAATTTTTATGTTTGTAAATTTATGGAGGCTTGCTTTGTGACCTAACACATGGTCAATTCTGGAAAATGTTCCACGCACACTGGAGAAGAATGTGTATTGTTCTGTTGTTGGATTGAATGCTCTGTATACATCTATGAGGTCAAGTTGGTTGATTGTGTTGTTTAGTTCCTCTGTAACTTTGTCGAGTTTCTTTCTGGTTGTTCTGTCGCTTTTCGAAAGTGGCATATTAAAATCTCCCACTATAATTGTAGACTTATCTATTTCTTTATTCAATTCTAATAAGGTTTGCTTCATGTATCCTGGTGCTCTTTCATTGGGAGCGTAGATATTTATTATGGTTATGTCCTCTTGCTCATCTGACCCTTTGATCGTTAGATAGTGTCCTTCTGTGTTTCCTATGCTGGTTTTTATCTTGAAGTTTACTTTGTCAGAGATTAGTATTACCACTTCTGCTTGTTTATTGTTTTTGTTAGTTTGGTGAATTTTTTTCCATCCTTTAACTTTTAGTCTGTTTTTGTCTTTGTGTGTAAGGTGTATCTCTTGCAGCCAGCATATTGAAGGGTCTTGTTTTCTTATCCATTTTGCCACTCTCTGTCTCTTCACTGGTGCATTCAACCCATTGACATTCAATGTAATTATCAATAGGTATGAGTTAATTGCTGCCATTATGTTATTTTTTGGTTGTGCTGTTCGTTCCTTTGTTCTGCATGCCTTCTTGTGTTGGGTTTGTGTTTTTTTGTGCTATTTCTTGTCAGTTTGTTCTTAGTTTTCATGTTTGCTTGTTCTGCTTGGAAGTTCATTTTCATGGTAAGTTGTGAAGTATTTACATTCTTTGGAGTTACCTTATAGTCTACTAACTTTTCTCTCCCTTTAAGAGAATCCATTGTATCCTGTAATTTATCTGGCATCCTTACCACCTGGATCGCTGCTGCTACATTTGTCCCTTCTTTGACATTGATATAATTTTGATCTTCGGTTGACCTCCCAGCTCCCTTGAGTTCATTGTTGTAGTGTTGTTCTATTCTGGACTCAGCTATCCATTGACTGAGTTCCAGGTGGTGTTGCCAAGCCTGTCAATCTCTGGTTGTTGTCTGTTCTTGTTGGTTTTCAGTCCACAGAACTCCCTTTAGGATGTTTTGAAGTGCTGGGTTGGTTTTGATAAAATCTCTCAGATTCCGGTTATCGTGGAATGTCTTGATCGCCCCATCATATTTGATTGATAATTTTGATGGTAGACAATTTTTGGTTGGCAGTTTTTTTCTTGTAAGATTTTGTATATGTCTCATTGGTGCATTGCCTTCTTGCCTGCATGGTTTGTTCTGAATAGTCAGAGCTTAATCTGATTTGCTTGCCTTTATAAATGACATTTCTCTTATCCCTGGTCGCTGTTAGTATTCTCTCCTTGTCTTTGATTTTGGAGAGCTTGATTATTATATGCCTTGGTGACTTTCTTTTGGGGTCTATCCTTCCTGGGGTATGTTCGGCTTCTTGAATGTTTATCTTCTCATCTTTCAAGATGTTAGGGAAATTATCTTCCAGAAGCTCTTCAACGATCACCTCTGTAGACTTCTCTGATTCTTCCTGCTCTGGAATGTCAATAATGCTTAAGTTGTTCCTCTTCATGTTATCCAGCATGAATTGTAGGCTCTCTTCAGATTTTTTTATCCTTTTATCTGCTTGCTCTTCTATCTTAGCAGTATTGAGAGATTTGTCTTCCAGATCTCTAGTTATGGCTTCCTTCTCTTCTATTCTGCTCCTTTCCCCTTTCAGTGTATTGTCCATTTCTGATATCTTATTATTATTAATCATCTGGACCTCTTTTTGCATGTTTTGTAATGTTTCCAATGCTGTATCAATCTTATTTGATTGCTCTTGTAGTACTTTCCTGACTTCTTCCTTGTTTTCTTCCACGCCTTTTCAGAGCATTTGAATTTGTTTCTATATCAGTCTTCTGAATTCTTTCTCAGACATACCCAAAATTGCTCTTTCTCTTCTAGAAAGTCCTTTTTTGTCTCCAGCTCATTTGTCTCAGCTACTCTCTTCTGGTTTGGGACATGTTTTGATATCGTTTGTTGTTTTTTATTCATCATTTCCTATAGTTATGTGTTTTTGTTTTTTGTTTTTTTTTTTAAGCTTAATTGGATGTTTGTTGTTTGTTCTTATGCTTACTGTGAGTCTTCTGGTGAATATGATCACGAGATAGGCTTCCGTTTTCACATGTAATACTTACAGGTGTTGTTGGCTCTTGTCTCAGTGGTGGAATAAAATGAGGTATGCTTATAGCTTGGCTATATGGCTACGATTGCTATCTCTTCTTGGGTAACGTAGGGAGAAAAGGTTCCCACCTCCAGGAAAGATATGTGATCAAAAGGACCAAAAGCAAAAGTAATATAAATGCAGAGACAAATACCACCACTTTGGAAAAGAAATGAAGCTGTGGTTGACTGTCCAAAGCTACACAGTCAGTGTGTGTGCAAGTTAGAAGCCTTCCGCAGTGCGTGAGGGTGTCCACTAGCTCAGGCCCCTCCTCTAGTCACTATAGTAGAGGTGTGTAGGTAGATATTGAGACTTGAATGGGAGAAAGATTGTCCACTATTTTTGTCTCTGAAGATCAGTTAGGTGTCTGCGTGTGCACAGCGCAATTCTCAAGATGGTTGAGTCCTTTTATGTTGGGATTTTACAGTTTGTATTGTAAGGGTCCTACACATGGAGGCAAGTAATGCAGCAGCCACGAATGGGGCCGCAAACCTCAATGTCAGCAACTCGAAACCACCAGCCACTCCGTGGGAGAAAGGCGAGGCGCTCTATTTGCACAAAGACCCACAGCCCCGGAAACCCCTCACAGGGTCACCTGGAGTTGGAACTGACTTTAAGGGGCGCAACCACCAAGGGTCTAGCGCAAATCAATCTTAGGGCTGTGTCTCCGTAGCTGACGTCATTAGTGGCCACAAAACTCCCACTTTCTGTATGGTGGGAGAACTGCAGGGTCAGGGCTGTTTTTTGGGGATGCACATCCACCCGCCTGATGGCATCCTGGCTGAGTGAAGAAGGCGCTCCAGGAAAGATGTGGGAGAAATATGTAGAGTCTCACGCGCCTCTTTATGCAATTGTCTCTGTGCCACTTTTAGAGCAGATTGGCTGAGCTGGAATGGCTGTAGCCCCGCCCTCTAAACTCTGCCAGGGTGGGGTAGCTACAGAGGGAGTCCAATCTCCGGATTCCTAACTTGCAGTACCTTCCTTAGTATCATGACTTTTTTACTTGTGAGTGTGGGAAACTGACATCCTGGACCTTATGTTAGATCAGGAGTTCTGGAGTTGTTCTGTGAGCGCTTCTTGCGTGAGAACTCAGTCCCTCTCGAGCAAGGAGATTTCCCTACCTGACTTTCTCCACTGCTGCTGAAACCAGAAGCAGCAATAACTTACTTAAAGGGATTTTGAAAAATAAAATGGCTCTCTCCCCAAAGTTCCAGTAGCTAAAAATAAATTAATTCTTTAACTTAACAAATATTTACTAAGTACCAGGTAAGAGAAAATTGTTCTGCTGGGTGTGTTAAAAGTACAAAAATTAATATAATGTGAATTTGGGGTCAAAGAATTACTATACATTATTTAAATGTTATAAATAATATGTCTTTTTTTATTTATTCATTTTTATAACCCAAAGTTCAGCACACATAATTGGTAGCTATAAGGCCCTCAATCTATCATCTTAGTGGAGTTTGGACAAGTACTATAGTCTTACTTCAATAGCTTTCTCATTATTTAGATCCCCAGACTAAAAAGGAAGCAGCTAGAATATAAAATATTTAATAGTTTGGTTCAATTCCAGTCATTGCTACTATGGATCCATAATTCATTTCAACATAGGAAGAGTCCCATATACTGTATCACCAGGTTCAAATGCAAGAATCTATTTATGGATAAGAAAACTCGTTATTGTTATGTGTTCATACTTGTCTCGTTGTTTAACTAGGTATTTGAAATTATCTAGGAGTATTAAAAAGACTTTGTGTCTGAACAGCATACTTTTACCTTTATCTATTAGGCAAAACCCTTGGCCAATGTCTATCTACTCGTTCCACTTATTGTTAATATTTGCACTGACAGTACACACCCAGTTTCATTATAAGCCCTTCAGGTGCTTTAAAACAAATTAGCATTCATTGCCCCCATTTAACTGCTGGGGCAAAGAGAGCAGCAGGAAAGCTAAGTGACATTCGCCTCAGCACCCACCACACATCACTAGTGGAATAGGTTCACACTCTTTACTTCCTCCCTAAGGTCTCTCTGGAGTCTAGCTCATTTACATGATGTTTTTCTGGCTTCAAAAGAACATCTTTGCTTTTACATAACATCTCTCTGTAGCAATTCATTTTGTATATTGACTCAGTAGCTTTTGTATGCTATCATGGGGGAGGAAATGTAAACTATGATTGTTTCATGGACAAATCACATGATTGAACTTTTGTCAACTTATTCATCACAGCTTCCTATTGCCATCCTGAAATGGGGAAAGGGACCCCTATAATTTCCTTATTACTTCAGTCCAGTTGTTGAGCTAAGCAAGATTACTGGGCAGTAGAAATTAAAGAAGCAATATGACTACCACCACCAAGAGCATCTCCATTCCTCTAAATGTGGGCTAAGGCTGAGACCTGAGGTTAGGGTCTAGCAAGATATTAGGGTATATTCTATGTGATTTTCTTACCTTACTACTATTCTTACTAATCCTTTAACTACACATTATTACTGGAAGGCATTGGTGTTCTGATTGAGAATGGAGGAAGTACTCCGAGCCTGGAAGGAATGCACAGGAGTGAGAAGGATGGAACCCAGTGATTCAGCTCTGTGTTTGGATGTGTTCTGTGCTCTTGCATCCAAGCTGAGAGCATTCTTGGCTTCCTGTCAGCACACACCTCCTGGAGTGGTGCCGTAGTTTGCACTTTTGGATGACCGTTCAGTTCATAGCATCTCATCTTTTGTGTGTCCGTGTGTTTAACTTGCTGTTTTGCTTGGCTAGTCTGCATGGAATTCTTCTCATTCCAATGAACAGAAGTACAATATGTATATCCTTGGTTCACTGTATATGCTAAGCCCTGTGAGGATAATAAAGTAGGGGAAGCAGATTTTTCTTATTTTGGATGAAAGCAACTAATTGGTCTTTTGAGGACGATGCTTCTGTGTTGATTAGGATTTAAATGTGACCAAACTATCTTTGCATTGCCTACTTCTTTTAGTTGTCCTCCCTCACATGAATTATGCTCTGATTTGCTGAAAAATCTAGTGTGCACAGACTTAAAATGTTTCAAAGTCTCTCAATCTCTAGCCCCTGCATCCATGACCCTGGGTGGGACTATGGGTCTTGACCTTGTCATTCTTCCTGAGGACAAGAGAAGAGGAATAGATGAATCCAGCTGTGAATTCAGCATCCCAGAAAAGAGAGGCAAAAACCCTTTTAGCACACTGACCTATCCAAGTCTTTCTTAGTCATCTGCGATGCCTACTGATTGTTGATAGCAAAAAGAAAATGTGAAATTGATTTTGCTATTATATGTCTAAGAAAGAGGTGAACGAATGACTTATTTTTCTTTCCAATATTTTAAGATAGTAATTAGGAGCACTAACACCAGCCAGGCTTGAATGAATGCAAACAAGACCCCTATAGGCAGCACAGTGTATTCATGTAAAATTATGCCTAGACAACATAACTTGTCAGAGAGGATTATTTCTACTTAGTGGATCTGCATGGGCCCCTTTGCTCCACCATTCAGCATTTGACTAAAGAAGAGAGTGGGGAAAAAGAGAGAGAGAAGAGAGAGAAGTGAGAGAGAGAGAGAAAGAGAGCGAGCGAGAGTGCATTAGTGAACAGCTACTGTGGCATTGATGTTTGAGCGCACTTCTGAACTGGCTTTTGTTGAGACTATCAGTGTAGAAAGCATGCGCTGTCCCAAATCCGCTGTTACTATGAGAAATGAGGAGCTGCTTTTAAGGTATGTTGTTGTGTCCTTTGTTTTTAATGCATGCTTTTCTAGTTTCTAGAGCTGACCGAAACAGCAATTATGCTCTGAATCAAGTAGCTCCTGATCTTGGAAGGGGAAAAAAAAAAAAAAAAAGAATCTAGAGAGAGAGAGAGAGAGAGAGAAATGAAATTGCGACCAAGAGATTGAAAGAAATAGCAAACCAGAGAAAGAAAAGGGGCTGCTATGTGCGAGTAATATTTGTACGAGTTGCCTTTTGAAAGCTTATCATGTATTTGCTTGCTGTTGTTTGTGAGTGGTCAGGGGATCATTTGAAAGGCTCCAAATCTGGCTCTTGGTTTGTCTTTTCCTTTGCAATGTCTAAGCCTCTTTCATTATTAGGCAATCCGCATGGAATAATCACCGAAAAAGGAGCTAAGGAGACTCCATATTAGACTTGTGTTCCAAATATCGCTCTAATCTGGATTTAGCCTACCTAAATGGTCCTTCTGGGCTATCAGGTTTGGATTACTTTATCCGGTTTTCCAAAATGTGTACCTGTTTGGAGCCCTCTGTTCATGCATGGCATCCAGGGTCCTTGTGTATTGAAAGCAAATATTTGTTTCCTTCATCTGTGTTAGGGTTCTATCGCATATCAAGAAAGAGCCACCACTGACCTTTTGGAAAGCAGAGAAAGAATTATGATAGAATTGGCATCCTGCTTTGAAAAATGTAGTCTTTTGTTTATTTGCTAGCAGACATTGTAGCACTGAATGCATCTTTGGGTCTGACAATGGGACGGGTTGAACAATGGAGCTGTCAAACTAGCTTAATGCATGTCTGGGCTTTTTTTTCTTTTCTTTCTCAACACCCTTTTTATCTCCTATAATCTTGTTTGTATAGACTGTACAGAAGGAAGAGCTTTTAGAACTGCTTGTTTCTGGCTTTGTGTTTTTTAAAAAATTAATATCTATCGTTCATAGAGGTTGTTGCATTTTGCAGCTACGTTCATTGGATTAAGTTAGAGATTTATTACTTACCTCTCTGTTAACTACAGAAAGAAAACTTATTGATTGAGAATGCTTGTAATACCATTATCATTCTGGCAAATACCTTGTTATCAGACATGCCTGTATGGTATTTAATACCTGGGGGTTTTAAATTTGCCTCTTTGGTGGACATAAGGAATGTAGAATAAAAGGAAGTTAAAAAGAATATTTTTAATGTTTAAGTAAATTGTAAGTCCTAGTCTCTACTTCTTCTTCTTCTTTATTTTTTTTTTTTTTTGGCAATTCATATAAACTGTTTAGAAATTTAAGGACAAGTGACAGAACTTTTGCTCTTACAATTATGTTCACAAACTATTATCATTTTGCTATGCTATGACAATTACAAAGTTAAAAGTCTATATTGAATTTATTGGATTTTTAAATTCATGCTTATGTTCAGATAAAATGTATTTCTATGCAGGGACACATATTTCTCATGTTTTCAAAAATATTTTTCAAAAACTTGTCATAGAAACATTGATTTTTAGGGTGAGACTAAGATTCCTGAGATTTTTACTTCAAACTTCAGAAAGAGAAAATGTAAAAATCTGTTTCAAACTTCTGAAATACTGAAACCATTTTTATCCCTCCACTAGATATTGAAAAACTGATCCTAGAATAGTAAATGATAAATGATTTGCTTGAACTGATCTTACTAGGTCTGATTTCTATGGATAATAAATATTATTTAACACTTTAGTCTTTTGCTTAATTAGCTGTTTGTGCTAAAGCATTATATTAAAAAATGGTATTAAATGTAAGGAGAAAGTTTAGGATCTCATTTAAAACACAAAACAAAAACAAGGCATCTCATTTCAAAGGACAACATTTAAAAAAAATGAACTACAAATATTTCCATTTGGATTATATGTTGGTTCAAATTAGTAGTGCTCCTGGTAAGTAAGGAATGAGGTATATTAGTTTGGAAAACAAAGTCATGGTACATTGACTATATTTTAAGAGTCATAAATTTTAAGAACATCAATTTTAATTTCCAACATTTAAATTGATGTGTCTAAAAATATTTTCTCAGGATTATTAAAATAAATGTTGCATGATCAATGCAAAATAGAACTGCATTCTCAAGTATAGATTTTTCGACTGGAAGTATTAACATTTGGGTGGTCCTAAGACATATCTGCAGGATAAATAATATTTTTTAAGTTATCCATTGTGAATAGAGTGGATTTTAAATGCATAGTTATTATGTTCTCTTACTTCCAGTGGGATCTGAACTGCTCACTCCACCGGGTATGCCAATAATTGCTTTTAGGATGAGCTCATAAAAGGTAATTGGGGAAGCTTTATATCGGAAGCCGGGCCACTATTACAAGCACATTCAGAATCTGCTTTCAGGGGAAATTTGTATTTTAAAACAAAGGTTGAATATCAATATTTTGTATGTTGGGAAAAAATAGGCAAATATTCTTCATCATCAAGACTATTGATGATAAAGAATATGCATGTCAGTAACATGTTAAAATGAAGAAGTAACTTTGAAACCACCATGTTGAGTTTTGGGGTAAATGATCAATTATTTAGCTGTAATTTGCTCACTTTAAGTTCTAGGTGGATATAGTTAGGTCCAGGAACAAGGGGAATCCCTTCTCACCTGTTTTCTTCTTCTGTTGTTTGATCCCTTATCAGCTTCCAGAATTAAGATAACACCCCGCCCCCTCATCATTCCAGTGTTCAACATACAGATAAATGCCTTTCCCTTTAACCCAACTGGGAATGCATGAGATTGACTTAAATTGGGAAACTTGTCCACATCTATTTCAACAAAAGTAACCTGCCATAAGCCTCTATGTGTGATTTTTTTTTTTCTCTCTTGATAGTGACCTAAAGAAATGTCAAAACAAACATTAATTCTAAGCCCAGACCTGCTGAAAAGGAATAGTAACAGATTCAAACTGGGTAAATGGCTTCTTTCAGTAGAGAGTAATGATTGCACCCCAAGTTCCTTTACACATGAGCCTCGGGAATGCTCACATAGATGCTCAGCCAACCACAAACTGAGATTTCTAACTCCCATGTATTAACATTCCTTTATTTATTCAAATAAAACCTGGTGGGTTGGAAAAAAAAAAAAAAAACAGAGTGCATACAATTGCAAAATCTCTCTTTGGGGCTGAAAAACAAAGATAAGCATT
This sequence comes from Chrysochloris asiatica, assembly GCF_000296735.1. Lineage (NCBI taxonomy): Eukaryota > Metazoa > Chordata > Mammalia > Afrosoricida > Chrysochloridae > Chrysochloris > Chrysochloris asiatica. Next base: position 3,136,484 of record NW_006408744.1, on the reverse strand, counting down.
CCATTAATATCCATATACAGAACTTTATAGCCAGTGCAGATTGTGCTTGGATACCTAGGAAGTCATTCAAAGAGTAAATCAATACTAATTATTGTAATCAGGGGGGTTAATTAGGTGAATATGTGGCTGATAGAAAGTTCATTGCTCACAGCCCTAGAAACACCACAGGTTGGTGAAAAGAAAGGTAAAATGCAAAAGGTAGAATGATATTATATGGATTGTTCACTCTGTATTTAAGGTACCAGATTCTGTGTATGGAAAATATACCTTGATTTTGTTTAATTATTAAATATTAAGGATGTTAGGAATATCCAACATCATTTCTTGTATCGAGATTTCTATAAAAGCCATTAACAGAAAGCAGTTTGTTTGTTAAACAGTGTCTTTGCTCCATAGCGTTTGTCTGTACCTCCTCCAACACTAATGGATACCAGCCCATTCCGCTGCAATAATGCTTTGGATCATCTTTATTAGCCTTTACTGAATTTGTTTCTACAGTTTGGTAATTTCTAGGGGGAGGGAAGCTATGTTGTGTGTGTGTTGGGGGTGGGTATTTCCACCTTTCATAAAACTATTGATTGCTTCTCTAATTGCTTCTCTAATTGTTGACTTTTAAGTCTTCCTGAGCTAACAGTGACTTTTTCTATAGGAAAGACTAGGCAGTGGTTTGGAGAGGATTAAAATTCATGGAATTTTACTTAGCTGACATTGGGAAGAGGGTGTCAGAGGAAGAAAAACATGTGAGGTTTTAATGGCGTTGTCCATTAAGAACTGAATGAAATGTCCTAGATTACAAACACCTTTCTGATCACATGGCATTAATCTACACAGGTGGGAAATTAGTTGACATTATAAATGTTAATGTGTCTGTTAAGTGTATTCAGACCCCCATATTTCCACTCAACACTGAAAAGCTCCCAATTAACATTGATTTGGGATGAGGTCAACTTTAGCCCTAAACACACCCTTCTGTTTCATGTAATGTTTTTAAGGATTATCATGTACAGGTACGTTGGTTCTGTCCACAACATTCTTCTGACTGTGTGACCGATTCCAGCCCATTTTCGTGCATGTCAAGGCCATCAACGTTAACAGGAAATGGCATCTGTGGAGAGAGAAGGTGACAACAGCCCAGAATGACATGTATTACTAGGGCAACCTGAGCTTCTGCTACCTCAGCCCATTCCAATTTGACCCGTCCATGATTGGTTGTTTAGGTTTGTGATGACTCACTGGAGTTTATGAAGCAGGACTTGCCAGCATGCCCTCAGAGGAAAATGAAAACTAGAATTTTCCTGTGAAATTATCCAATTCAACAACTTCGTTGTCATGGTAAAGAAGAGCTTCAGATTTGAAATGAAGATGCTGATCCACCTACAGTATTTGCAGCTTTTTTTTTTTTTTTTTTTTTTTTTTATTCCCTTGTTTCTTCTTTTTTTTTTTTTTTAATCCCCTTCTTGAGAAAGGTTGCAACTGGGATCAGTAAAAACTCAGTTGGAACTTTGTGATACCATTGCTGACGTTAGCAAGAACAAGTACAGTTGTGCCTTTACCTAATAATTGACGGGATGCTTCTCATTCTTATTGTTAAAAATACTTCATCTCAATAATACAAGGACTGTTGTTGTTGTTGTTAAGTGCCATTGAGTTGATTCCGAACCATAGAGACCCTGTATAGGGTTTCCAAGGAGCAGCTGGTGAGCTTGAACCACTAACCTTGTAGTTCAAATGACTTTGCAGTATGATGCATTAGCCCACAGTGCCACACCAGGACTCCAATGAAATGCTATATTGTTTTTATGATTCTTTCATTTTCAGTGTCTTGGTCTGGAACCCCAGCTGTCTTAGAGGAATCTGTGAGATGGTTTATCTGCTCATTCAAAGATGCTCTAGGAATCATCTCACATGGCATGGCTTCCTGGTCCTAGCACTTAGGACATATTTTGCACTTCTCCTTGAAAACTCAGTTTCAATGAGACCTGATTCCTAGTCTCTGATTACTTTTGCCTGTTCTCCATAACTCCCAATTTTCTTCGTCCTTCTGGTTTAGGCTGTTTAGAATTAGGGTTTAGAAGTAAAAGGATTCGTGAAAACCTTAATGCTACAAGAACAATAGGATTAGAACTGACTTTCTCTTGACCTTCCCTCACCTCTCAGTTCTAGGTTTAAACAAAAGTGGGGAAAGTTAAGATTAAAAGCAAGGAATACAACTAAAATTTATTAGTAGTCTATGTCTGGCACTGCATATGTTGTGTTCTTTTGTTTTAAGTAATTTAAGCCTCACAAATATCCCAGTATTTAACAGTAGTCGTTCAATTTTAAAGATTAAAAAACTGAGGCCAAAAGAGGTAAAGCAATAATAGCACAAAAGCATAGCTTGCAAGTATAAGGGATTTTCACTCAAGACCACTTGACTCCCAGGCCAAACTCCTTTCCTGGTCAACTTGCAAGTATAACTATTTACTATTTGATATTGTAAAATCACTTCTTTCTCCAGTGCTGCCTTAGAATTGTGCTGGTTAACAATGACATTGATTTGTATGCTTGTCCTAGTTTTACCACTGATTAAGTTGTACAATTTCAGCAAGGAACCATCAGCCTGTCCCTGGATCAAGTCACTGATTACTGTTTATGATATCAGCGGCTCATCCCATTCTGAAGTACCATTTTTTCAACCCTTCCCCGCCTCCCAGTGCCAGTTTGGGGAACAGTGTGGAACTGAAGAGATGGAGAACATCGATAAGGCGTCACATAAAGGGAGTAAAAAAGGAAAACTTACAGCAGTTTTTGCTTCTAAGTTCCAACAACTCTTTGTCTTCACTTGATGATGATGTCTTTGAATGAAAGCATCCTATACTTCACTTTAAGAATCCCTGGTAGTTATATGCTCACTTTTGCTAAATGAAAGGTTGATAGTTTGGACCTCTTAGGCACTTTGAGGAAGACAGAAGGGTCAATAGGCTTCCATAAAGCTTGCAGCCTTGGAAACTCTTTGGAGAAGTTCTACTTTGTTATATAGAGTTCCACTCTGCTCTATAGATATCAACTCAACAGTAACGAGTTATGCTTCACTTTTCCTAAGCTTTAACCTGTATAATGGAAAGAGATGTTGAGAGGAATCATAGATCATTTTAAAGCATTATGAAATTTCAAATAGGAATTTTTATGGTTATAAATAAGGTGGAGTCCTGACATGGTGCTGTAGGATAAGCACTGGATTGCAAGGTCAGTTTGAACAGCAAGGTCGGCAGTTCAAACTCACCAGTTTCTCCTTGGAAACCCTATACAGAGTATGAGTCGGAACCGACTTGACGGCACTTGACAACAAAGGTGCCAAAATATGTCGCAATGTTATAATTAGACACCAAACATATATTATACCCAATATAATATCCAGTCTTAGCTTCAATAAGCTCACAATATGTATGGAACCACATAAAACATGGCTAAGCAGGATAAGCGGGGTGTAATGCAGAGAAAGGGAGTGAAGCGGGCCTGGAAAGAGGGGAAGGCTACAATGTAAGTGAAAAGAGTGAAGGTCTTCGGGACACCCTTTTTCTTGATTATTAAAACAAAAACAAAACCTCAGCTTAATCACCTTTCTTCTTAAGACCATAAAGTCATTCATATCTCTCGTCTCTGTATTCCTATGAAATAGGGCAAATGTAACTATTAATATGAAGAGAGAATTGAAACACTAGTGATTAGGTAACATAAGGCCTTCCACTTGTTGTTGTTATGTGCCATCGAGTCGGTTCCGACCCATAGCGACCCTGAACAGGGTTTCCAAGGCTGTAAATCTTTACGGGAGCAGAATGCCTCATCTTTCTCCCGTGGAGTGGCTGGTAGTTTCGAACTGCTGACCTTGTGGTTCGCAGTCCAATTCGTAACCACTACGCTGCCAGAGCTCCTTAAGGCCTTCCACTTAGCAGTAGCGATAAGTTGTAACACATTCCATTGTGTTTGGGTAGATAGCTATACCTCTTTTCCTTGAAGATTTTGGGTAGTTCTCTTAAGAAGAAAATACTCGCCTCCCCCCCCCCCCTTTCCTAATGGGTTTCATGGAGTCCTGGTGTGGCGCCATAGGATAAACACTTGACCTCAAGGTCAGTTTGAATCACAAGGTCGGAAGTTCAAACTCACCAGCTGCTTTATACAGGGTTGCTCTAAGTTGGAATCAATTTGATGGCACATAACAACAACAACGGGTTTCTTGGGAATTAACATCAAAGAAAATTTAAATAAAAAGTTATTTGAGGTTTTTAAAATGTCAGCAGCTAGAAATGGCTAGAGATTTGAATCATAGTATATAGGAAAATTCTAAATTTCCTGTGCGCGAAACCTTAATGTGTTTTCAACCTACATGTTATTTTAATAGCTCAGTTATATAATTGCTATAGTAATAATTAGGCTAACACATTGTACTTCTTATCTGAGGATTATGGTAGGCTTTGATATTTTCAGCTATTCATCCCTACTAGAAAGTAGTGGTCTAGCATTTGACAAAGGCTTGGCTGATGAATCAGAAAAGAAAATGATTTGCTCCCTGTGCCAATCAGTACACTTTGACCAAATGAAATACAGAATCCAACAGGTTTAGTTCTTAAAGGTCTCCTGATATTTCCCACTCAGTTTGAAAGCAGCATTTGCCTTCAAGAGTCTGATCTGCATGCCCTATTATCAGGTGCCTTCTGATCTCAGTAACCACAAGCTTTTTGGTGGGGATCACTTTATCACTGTGAGTAAAATAGATTCCTGTGCTTTATTTTATAGAAACCCAAGCTTTTGCTCCCTTAATCCTCCACCCTTCTTCAAGATCTATTTGTTCAGAAAAAGGAGAGCTATTCAGGCAAAAGGGGGCTAAGATGCCTCCAGAGAGTTCCTCTGAAGTCGAGGTTTTGACTCTTGCCAAGATCCCAGGGTCAGACAACCTCACTCTAAGGCTTAACGCTTCCATTTCGTTTCCTTTTACCCACACCTGTTGCAGCTCTCTCTGGGACTTAATGTTATGCCTACTACTGTGTCTTCCAGCTGTTGCTACTCAGCTGTTGGGTTTTGTCAAGCATTCATTTCTCCTTTTTTGTATTTAACAACACATGACAGTAAGATAAGAACTTTTGGCCAATTGAAGAGACCGTTTTGTGGGGATGGGGGTGTTGTAGGTCAGATTGTGAGGGAACTAAAAACTTCAATCTGATAGTTATATGTTTTGTTCCTGCCGCCAGGCTGGCACCAGATTAAGGTTACCTGGTATAGTTTGACAAATCTTGGCATCTTTAAGAGGGTGTAGGGATATCCCTTCAAAGGTTCTGTCTGAGTGCATTCTATGTACAAATATCTGTGCTGGGCAGCCAAGACTTTCTCTCCTCCCTGCCCTTTCCCCCAATCTTTAGACTTCCCAATTTTCACATTCTCCTCCTCTCCTAGTTATGCCTGAAAAGGAATCCCATGATCCTTTATAGAGACAGCTGTTCCTAGTTGAGAAATCAGGCAAGTCAAACTTGATTTCTCTCACAGATAAGCAAGTAAGGACTACTGCTTCTCCTTTCACTTTCTTAGTCTTCTACTCCTGAGACACACAGCTATAGAGGGAAGCTTCTGAAGTGTCTGGCTCCCATTTGAGAGGAAAAAGGGAAAACTGAGAAAGAAAAGAAACTAGCAACTGTATAATGGAGAAAAGCGAAAAAAGAAAAGACAAGTTAGAGAGGGCAGTGATGAGATGTGTGGGCTCCGGGTCTGAGAGAGCCACAATATTACTGTTTCAGCCCTTTGGAAAGGAAGCATCTGAAAACACTAGAAATGCATCTCATTTCAGAGTGCTGAGGTATGTATACAGAGAACCATCTTCAATTTGAGGGCCTCTTCACAAGGAAGATAAATTCACAATTATGTATTCTTGCTCTATTAAAAACAGATTTTGAAAAACACAGAATTGCACAAAATCAGTAGAAACTATTCTCAAGGGAACGTGACTATTTAAAATCTCCTTAAAAGTACGAAATAAGAGTGCATGTAACATTTATGTACTTAACATTTAATTTTGCTAGTTTTAAGTATAATAAAGTCACCATTCCAGAAACTTTCAAAATGGGGGGAAAAAGATGATCATTTTACTTGTATGATTGGCATTTTAAATATTTATTTTTTATTGAAACCTATATAGAACCAAGTAAAGTATATTTACAGTGTTATCACCTTAGGTTCTGTTTGGGCTTTTAAAAGCATATAGGCCCTTATAGGGCCTACCTTTCTTGCTTCAAACGGCTATGAACTCATTAGACTTTTTTGGTTGTTTTTTTAATAGTTTTTGTTTTTTATTATTTTTTAAACCAAAACAGCTATGTTATAAAATTTGAATTTGGAAATGTGATAGAGGAAAGATGTTTTGGATTCTGGTTTGTAATAGTGCTCCAAAAGTGAGGGGGGGCGGCGAAATTCCTTCAGTGAAGATGGCTTTTTTAGTAAACTGACCAGCACTAGTGTATCTGTGCTCTATATTTGATTTGCTGATAGCCTAATGCTTTGATTGCTATTTGTAACATAAAGTATAGGTTTCGTTAAAAAAAAAAAAAAAGGGAATTTGTCACAAAATAAACAGGATTGCCTGCATGAGAAGAAAATCAGCTGTTTGGTTATAAACCTTAATCACTATATATCAGGCACAGTCTCAAAATTATAAGTTGGTTAAAAAATGTTGAAATATATCTATAGTTAATGGACTATATCTGATTGATTGAATGAGTGAGTTGTTAGAAAAGGGATTCCTCCAATTCAAGCAGGGAGTATTCTCTGGACAAATGCGCTTATTTGTACCCTGGTTCTATGGAGAGGTTTTTTTGGTTTGGGGTTTGTCTTCAATGCTAGCGAAAATTCACTTCTCAGACAATGGCCGTTGGATAAAACTCAATATGAAATGAGGGCTGAGGAGGAGAGTGGGTAGCTGAAACAGCACAGTGTACTCTTTTGCCTTGGAAGGTCTCATGTAAAATGAGGTCATTCAGAAACTTTCCCTTCAAGTGTTTCCAATTCTTGAATTGCCTTTTGTTTGGGAAATGAATAGCAAGTTGATTAAAAAAAGGAGACAATTAGGGAAGGTAGGGGGATGGGGCTAGGGAAGAGCTTAAGGTTTTTTCTACAATAAAGCCAACGCTATGAGGAAACTTTATTGTCCTCGACAGCTTCGTCACCAGTGATGTCAAGCGGTGTTACCAACCAGGTCATGTCGCGAGAGAGAGGCTCCTTGATGTTCTTATCCCCTCCCTTTCACTGTTGTTGATAAGATCCTTGGCTATAAAATAGCTTGATTGAACCCGAAAATTCACCAGCAGCCTAGTAGAGTTGTCTGCCAAATAATTCCAACTGCCAAAGAATGATACCTGGTGGCTTGTTACTGCACGAGATTGTTTTTTTTTTTTTTTTAAAGGACCCCACTGAGTTGTTTAAAAATGTTGTTCCTTCTGCCAAAGCAGTGAAATAATAAACTGATGCTTTTCATCTGGTGGTTTTTGGTTGGGTGTTTTATATTTTTTCTTTTTCAGTTCAAGAGCTTTTGTAATTGGTATTTTTTTTCAAAAAATGGCTATTGTGTTGGTGCTGTGATCATGGAAACAGAGTAGATATTAGGAATGAAAGCTACAATTGGAAGACTGTTGTGAAAACATAGGGGTGTGTGTTTGTGTGTGTGTATGTTTGTGTATTGTGTTTCTCTCTGGCACCTACTTCAAATGCCTAGGCAATCAGTGCGTTATGTATTTGTCAGACAAAGTATTTAAACTCGGCTACACTTCATAAGCTTTGCTTGGTTCACATCACAGTATCCTATGTAGAGTTTTCTTTTATATGTGACTCTGGTTTTGCTTCCAACTTTAAATGGGAAAAGCAAAATGTGCTTTGAAAAGTATGTTACACAGTAGTTGTTAAATAAGGCAATAACCTATGCACTTGTAATTCTTTCTCTATGACCTACTTACATACTACTTCACCCTCCTTATAGTATGATTAAAAGCTGCTTTGAATCCACTATTGCCTCAAGGGATTTGAGGCTAGAATTTAACAAACTGCTGAGAAGGCTTAAGTCAGTAAGAGGGCTTCCCTACAGTTTCTTCCAACTAATTCACATGCAATTAAAAAGAAAATAAATATTTCAGAAGTGTACATGTTAATGAAGCATTTTTTACCTTATGTAGTATGTAGGATGCAGATGTATATGGAGCTTTATTTGGTAGCTGATTTTGAAAATATTTTTCTGTTTGATTAATGTGGTCATGTTTTGCTTTTGTTTTGGAGGCGCGTTTTTTTTTTTTCTTAAGAGACATGAGTCATCTCATTATATGTTAAGGATTTATATAAATAATAAATGAAAGCCAAGGATTATCTTCATTTGTCCATCCATTTATTTAAATTGTTGAAAGATCGACACAAATGCAAAAATCTTATAATTTCAAAGGCAGTCAGCTGTAGGGGTGGGGGGTAAAAATAATTTCATGTTATGAGGAGTAGCTGGCCATTACAGATAGAAAAATTCATTTCATTTTATCTGTTTCTTTATTCCTCATGAACATAGACCTGTATCCTCAGGAAAGACAATATTTTTTAAACGTCTATCCCTGGCTTTAACTAATAGTTAGAAGGTCAAAAGGCAAATGTACTACTCACTTGAAGAAAGAAACAAAGTCAATAAAGTATTTTGGAGTTAATTGAATATTTCAGGTCTGCTACTCCAAATTGTTCAATGCATCAATCTTGGCTTTAAAAATAACTTGTATGTATATCTCTTTTCCTTAATAACCACTTTAATTCTCATCATCACAGAACAGATTGGTGAGAATTTTTTTTTTTTTTTTTAAACAGCCAATCTTTTCTCCATATGGTGGTGTCTGATATATTTAACTACATGTGACTTGGTTGTTTAGCTCTCTGACTACCATAACTGTATCCTCAGACATCCCTTTATTTGTGAGAGAAAAGCCAGCAGACTGGCATGAAGTTCTGCCCAATTTTCTTTAGGATAGTTTAAAACAGCATGGAGTGAAAATTAGATTTTTCAAACAAAACCACAATATGTATGTACACATACAATAAATGTATGCATGCATATATATATACACCATGTATATACACACACTCGAATGTATACATATTTACATTATCCTCCAATATATCTACATATTACAAAATAAAATGAAAAGTGATGATTACCATAAGACACAAACTGTAAACAACTGGTGTACAATTTATGATACTGATTTAGAAAGTGAAATATGCCATGGAGAAGTTTTACATAGCTGTGACTACTTTCTGTTAAGTTCTATTTCACCCACATAACCATAAAATAAACAGCGATGAGGATCCTAAATTAGAATAGCACCTCACTACTTTTTCAAGAACGTTATCAAATCACTTGGTAAAATTAAACTCACTTGCCTCTATTCTTGTCTCAGAGTCTTGCCGTTTTTCTCAATTCCTATTAGTAAATGAGTCACGGATCTTAAATGGTTATTTCAGCTTCATGGCTGTTACATTACAGATATAGCGCACTTTCATGAAGTCACCCTGATCGTCTTGAATCATTGTTTTAAACTTAAGGAAATGATGAATCATTTGTGGTTTATCATTTTAAAAGAAAACGTGTCTATTTTTTATAGTTTAGTGTCTCCAAGGTGAAAGGAAACATAATTTGCAAAGGCTGATTCATTTTTCTCCATAAAGCAGAGATGAGTCTTTAAATGTTGCTTGGGCCATTTATCTAATGTTTACTTTGGCTAAAGAGTGAATGCTATTTCACTTGTTCGGCTCTAATTGTTAGTTCATATACTGGCAGGTATATCACACCGAGGAGCATTTAAACAGACGCTCGTGATCACATGCAGTCTCTTGTGGCTTTGATTTGGGAGTTTGGTTTTCATCTGGAAGAGAATTAGGCTTTGGCTTATAGTTGCACTCAACCTGCTAAAAGTGGTTAATTCCGGCTGTGTGCCAGATGCCGCGGAAACAGAGTGTTTAGTGGAACAGGACAGTCAGTCCACTGAACTAGTTTGCATTTCTGGATGCTCTGTGAACCTACGATGAAGTATTGCTATTTATCAGGATGGTGACCTCAGCTCCCCCAATCTGCCTTCCCTCGTGGGCAGGCCAGGCAGTGCGGGTCTCGGCCACTTGGTCCGGGCTGGGGGCGGCGGGGCAGCGGTGCTCTCCGGCCGGGCGGGCCCGCAGGGGTTAAGCGCCGCGGCAGCGGGCGCGGAGCTCCGCCTCTGCTCGCAGCACCTGGCGCTCCGCAGACAGTTGCCTCAGCACTGGATTTCGGAGGGGATTGGAGGAAAGCGAGAGGGGAGAGAATGTGACAATTGCCGGCTCGGGCGGCCGCCGAGGGGAGGCCGCGCGCACCTGTCCCTGCCTGTCTCGCGCCAGCCCGCAGCGGACTCGGCCGCGCGCAGAGCCGCTCCCATTCGCCCGAGCGCAGCCGCGTGCGCCCGAGAACATGACTTCTGCCTTCAAGCTGGATTTCCTCCCCGAGATGATGGTCGAGAGCCGCTTGCTAGTTTCAGACAGAATGTAAGTAGAGAGCTCAGGCGCGCTGGAACAGCGTGGGGCGCCCTAACCGGAGGCATCTGGCTCCTGAGCCGAGCCGAGCCGAGCCGAGCTGAGCCAGGGCTCTCAGTTCAGAGGCCGGCCGGAGTGGCCACTGCAAAGGTTTTCTGGAGCCTTGAGGAGAGGAGGGCGAAAGGCGATCTGCGGGCTGTGGCATTCTCCCTGGGATCACTAGTTGGCTGGTCAGAAATGAGCCTCCCTTTGATTTCTGTGTGCAGCGGGAGGCCGGCGGTTGCACTGGGGAGAAGGAAGTGTGCTTGGGCATGCTGGGCTGTGCGGGGCAGTACTTGGCCGGCTGGGCTTGGCGTCCGGGGTCCGGAGGGCGCGGGCGGGGCCGGGCGCACGCGCGGGCGCGCCCGGGCGCGGGGGCCGCGTGTCTGGGAGGGGTGCGCGCGTGCCAGTGTGCATGCTTGTGTCATTTTCAATGCGGGGCTGATGGAGCTGTTGTGGCCGATTTAAAGATTCCTTCTTCCCAAATGACCCGCTAATCTGACTTTCCATTTGCAAAGATTCCTTTCATATGGGGGAGAGAGGAGAAGGAGAGAAGAGGAAAAAAGGATATTGTAAAGTATTAAAATAGCCAGGTGTACTGTACTGCAGAAATTAGAGGTAATTTTTACGTAATCATGATGGTTTGTCTGATATGTAGTGTGTAATTTCATCAGTAATGAGATTCTGGTGGTTTTATGCGTAGTCAAACCAGGGAAGAGAGTTTATTGGAAGAAGTAGGGAGGAAAGGGAAGTATGTCTAATTTTTATCTGGCTCATTAGTCTTCATAGGAAAGTTTCTCTTAACAGCTCAGGCACTGTTAAATCGATAGAATTTACTTGCATTTCAGGCTTGTTATGAAAAGAGACTCTAAAGGGAGAAAAAAAAGAGGATTTCTAAAGTGATACAGAAAGGTCTGTGTTGTTTTCAGACATGGAATGTTTAGAATTTTTTCTTATCAACAAGAAATTTGGTAGTGAATCCAAGCTACAATTAATCTAGTGAAAAATGAACTGCTGTCTTTGGTAAGAATACATATCAAATGTTTCCTGTTCTCCGTTCTGTAAGACCTAACATCAGTATTCTTTCTGGCATCTTACTGTATACGCTAATGTTCAGGCCATTTCCAGCTTTATGATCCATTCCCTGGCAACTAACTTTCCCCCACGGTGTTAGATTCTTTTCCTAGTATGTTAAGAGTTGTAAGTTGAGAGATTCTTAAGAAACTATGTAGTGACCAATTATTTGAACAGCTAAGATTTTTAAAAAGTAAGAGTAAAAAAGGAAGGGAGGGAGACAATATAATCTGTGAGATGTGTGTCGTCCTTTCAGTCAATATTAAGAATGTTAACTTGCATGTACACATGATCAGCTTCATTGTCTCAACTGAGATAATCAGATCATGTAAATTAAAATATTGAATTTCCTTTTGGCAGTTTTCTCTGAGAAATTAATCTTGATTAGTCACATTCCCATGATATTTGCTTAGAACATCTCTGTCCTGTCTCCCCTAAAAATATGTATTTTTGTAGCTATATGATAACATGTTTACACAGTAGCTAGCTTTCAAGTTTCATGTGTTTTCCTTTATTTCTAGAGTACTGGGAAAGACTTGACCTGGTCATGATTTTGGATTTATGGTCACCTGCTACTAAGGTGATCATAATCTCTCTAGCAAATCACTGTTTTATGAATTTAAAATGTGTCTGGTCTTTGAGAGATGTTGACTTTTATCAGCTAAATTACAGACGATGAAAATTTAATTTGTCCTTTTCATTTGGTGACTAAATGTGGCTTGTTCAAACTATTTATTCAGAGTACAGCTTCTGTAACTGAGCCATTGAGTCGCCTAATCAAATCCTAATATAACTTCTACCCTATGTCTCTTCCATATGTAATTGTTTCAGAGATAATCCTAATTGGTTTATTATTTGTCAGCATTAATTGGAATTGGACTAAAAAAAAAAAAAAAGTGAGCAAGAGATAAAAGAGAAATGATTTGTGAATGGTACTTTTATTATTTGTTTCCAAGATCATTGTTGTCTCTTTAACCTAAGAACACAGTAGCATGTTTTCCAAAATAGTTTGTAATTAACTTACATCACAGGTGTATGGGAGGGGATATTGCAAATTTAAATGTTCGATGCCTATATAGATATACATTCTATTGTCATAGTCATACAGTTAGGAACATAACTGTGCAAAATGACTGTTTTCAGGAGTGGCTGTCTTGTGTGGTATATTGCCGTTTGTACAGAATTGCAGTCTGCTAGATATCACCCTATTCTGAAAAAGGAACTTCAATAAAGCATAGGGCCTATTCCAGTGTTGATTTCATAAGATGTAGAACACATTTTCAATGGCCTTTTCCCATAAGAATATATTAGATAAGTTTATAAGATGTAATATGTTTGAGTCCTCAAGGCAGATGAACAAATAGCTTCTGAGATGAAGTATTAGGCTTGATGGTCCTACAGGCCATCCAGTGTTTAAAGAGCCCAGATCATTTAAGGTTCTGTATTGTTGTTACAGGGTCGCTATGGGTCGGAAACGACTCGGTGGCACATAACAACAACAACAACAACAATTGTTGTTAAGTGCCGCCGAGTCGGTTCCGACCCATAGCGACCCTGTACGTGTTTTCCGAGGGTGTAAATCTTTACGGGAGTAGAAAGCCTCATCTTTCTCCCGCGGACCGGCTGGTAGTTTCGAACGGCTGACCTTAAGGTTCACAGCCTGATTCATAACCACTACGCTACCAGAGCTCCTTTAGTAGTGAGATAGAATTGATAGTTTTGGGATTCTAAACTATACAGTATCCAAACTGTACATAGAAATAGGCATTTTAAGCAACTTCACGTATTAAAATCTCCTTGCCTTTTTGTTACCACAGAATATTGTTTACTGCAAAGCATAATATACAGAAAATAGGAATTGCTTTTTTGAAGTAAAGTTAGCGTTGTTTTCCTATTTTTTTCTCGAGACAGTAGATTTTGGATTAGGGGTGTGGTGATTTTTTCCTTTGTTTAACCTTTTTAATGGTCTTATGTTGTTGTTGTTATTGTTAAGTGCAGTTGAGTTTGTTCTGATCCATAGAAATCTTGTGTAGGATTTCCAAGGAAGGGCTGGTGAGCTTGAACCACCGACCTTGTGGTTCAATCGACTTTGTAGTCCAGCGCGTTAACCCACAGTGCCACACCAGGAGTCCATAGGTTTGCAAATGCGTATAAATTTTGACATTTAAAAAATCTACAACCTGATGTCTTAAAAGTGGGAAATTACATGTGGAAAAAAATTCCTAAATGTAGCTTTAACCCTTTTGTGGCTTGTGGGTCATGTATTGCACATCAGCGGTTTCAGCCTCTCAGGTCTCTTGGGAAGCTGGTATCCCAGTTGTAGTATGTGCTGCCCCCTGGATGGGACCTGCATAACTGCATGAATCTGAAGACAGGGATTTAAGTCAATTTGGGACATATGTGTCCCACATAAAAACATCAAAATCCTTATTACCTCAAAAAATACTTTTTATGCATTTAATATGCCTTCCATTCCTGAAAACATGCATTGGCACAAAAAATTCAAAGCAGAAAATAATAGTCATAAAAGAATTAATGTTAGTTTCTATTCATAATGTTGACATACAGAGAAGAAATGGCCAGTTAATTAAAATTAAATCTCAATTTTTAAAAATGTTTGATAAGTAACTTTATTGAAAATGAGAAATCATTTTCCTGAATGTAAGTTCATCAAGTTAGTGACTTAACCTTTGTTGATTTAGTCTTCCCAAGTTAGTATAACTTGGAAAATGTCAGTGTACAGTTAAATTAAGGGCAGTTCTAGAGACATTATTGTTAAAGTTGAAATGAACTTGAGAAACCATCTCATCAAACCCCCTAGTTTTAAAGATTAATAAACTACCTTTGTTATTGCTGTTAACTAGCAGTGCAATATGACTTGTCTAAGGAGACGAAACAATTATTACTTTCTACCTAGTATGACGAAACTCGGAGTTGTTAGTTAAATGCTTACTATGTGCCAAGATAAGGAGCTCTGGCAGCGTAGTGGTTACGAGTTGGGCTGCTCACCTCAAGAATAATAGTAGTTCAAAACTACCAGCTGTTCCACAGGAGAAAGATGAGGCTTTCTGCTCCTGTAAAGATTTACAGCATCGGAAACCCTATGCAGGGTTGCTATGAGTCAGAACCGACTCCACGCACACCATCACTACCACCGCCACCATGTACCCAGATAGTTTTTATACATGGTCTCTAAGCGTCATTACAAATCTTCAGGATAGGCATTATCCCCATTTTACAGATGATGCTAAAAGAGGTTATGTGCTTGCCCATGCCACATAGAGAATTAAGAGCAAAACTGTGTGTGTGTGTGTGTGTGTGTGTGTGGTGTATAAATGCATGCTTACATGTTGATGAGAAGGAAAGAAGATTCTTGAAAGAATCTATGCCATATATGTACTATGCTACATGAGAATGATAGAACGTTATAGGAATTAAGTTTATCACCTGTTCAATATCACCTATTCAAGATTACAGTATGTGAATGGTCATTTTATGCTCCCTAATTTGATTCAAATTCATAATGTTCCTCCATAAATGAATCAACTGAGCATGTATTTTAATTAAAAATACTTTTTGTTTGCAAGGACCAGCACAGCACTTGGCAGTTCAAAAGCTGTTGGGTGGTTTTTTTCTATATGGTATTTGAAGTATATTTGGAAAATGCAATTCCATATAAAATACAGAGCTGACTCACATTTATTGCTTGATTTCCATGATTGGCATAAAAGGAGATGAAAATAGAGGGGCGAAGCCTATAGTTCTTTACTGAAAATGGTTAAAACCTTTTCAGATGGGATTGCTCAGTTAATAGTACACATTTTAGACTCAACAGTTTTCCTGAGACCACAAGTTCATCCCATGTTGGCGTTTGAGGATACTAACGTCATCTTGGATCTGAACCCAGGTATTATTTTATTGTTGAGTCTGCCATTTAATTGTAATTTGTTGGATTGAGATGATTTTGGCATCTGTTGGTCAGATGTAGTGAACTGAGGCAAAAAGAACGGCAAAAGACAAGATAAAAAGGAGATAGGAGTTTCAGATATAAACCTAGTAATTAAGATTTCATGAGATCATTATTAAAATGTTTTCTCTCTCTGAGTTTTTTTTCTTTTTTTTTTTCCTTTTTATCTCCTTTTCCTCTAGCAGCCATAGTAACAATATATTTGGCTTCTGATAAAGACTGCAACCTCTTTCTCTATTTTACATAAATCCCCGATCTTTTCATTTCTTTTTGCCCTATCCTTACGGTTTTGTTTCTTAGAAGTTAAACACCAATTTACTTCTTAATTAAAAAAAAAAAAATACAAGTGGTGTTGTCCCTGTTTTTGCAAAATATTCTGTTAGCACTTGAGAGGAATACCACTAGCACATGACATGGGCCAGTTATTGTGCAAATATTCCGAATCGTGTTCATCATTGAGGCATACAGACTCAAGAGACCAAATATAATGGGAACCTGCTGCCATTATAGAGACTTGAACTTCGCTCCACAGCTGCTAAGCCATACTATAACCCTCACTTATCTTATTTGCATTTAAATGCAAAGCATGATAGTTTCAATATGTTTCAAGAAATGAAATTAGTAAGTCATTGATGTGTTCTGTTTCCTATGATGAGCTTTGTCCAGACTTTAAAAGCCCTCATTTCCAATGTAAAGCATTAATATAGGAGGGTTTTGTTTTGCAGGACTGGTTGAACTTTTGCTATTTGCTTTCAGATTAGGCCATCACAAAAAAAGAGTTAGATATTATTTTGGTGAGATACTTGGTGGTATGAAGCCTGCTGCAGAAGAGAGGGTTTGGAAACGACTAATGACTTCCATTTCATTAGCACCTTCAGGTTCTCATGTAGGCCATCCTGTGTGTTTTCACTATCTAGGAGGGACAGAGTGATATAATGAAACCAGCATCCGTGGTGTGCTACTTGTGTATCAGTGCAGAAAATGTATTTTTATTTTTCCTTAAGAAAAGTTCTTGCTAAAACCTAAGAGAAATGGAGCTGCACATTCCTGGAAAAACCTTTGTGGGAAACAAAAACGAATTAGAGCAGTGAATGTGATGCTCTCAGGTAATTGTAAAATAATTGTCCCCTTTAGCATCTTCACTGTTTAATTGTGCCATCCAATATTTTCATGCTCTGAATCTAGATGGGGAAGGATGAAAACCTCCCTCATCTCCTGGGAATGTCTCTTTTTCATTTACTGTGAGCTTTGAACTTCTCCTAAAGGACCTTTGGACTCCTGGTGAGGCGCTGTAGGATCAACACTGGACTTCAAACCACAAGGTCGGCCGTTCAAACCCACTGGCTGTTCCTTGGAAGCCCTAGACAGGGTCGCTATGAGTTGGAGTCAATTCGGCACTTAACAACAACAAAGGACCTTCCAAAAGAAAGGGGAAACATTTTGGGAGATTTTGAGTGACTTTACTTTCCTTGTTTATTCTGAATTGTGACAGAAAGTGACGACTCCAACAATTTATATAGATATACAATTCCAGTTGTGTGACTTAAATGACTGGAGAGCGGCAGTATTTGAAATTTACACATTCACGGTGCTATACCCAGAGTTTTATGAATGGTCTCTTTTATGAACTGTAAATTGTATATTACATTCAGATACTGAGAGAGATATTTTTAAATCAGCTGATAATTTAAACTGTAATATTAATAAATGTGTAATCATATGGCTTTCAAAATGACATATGAGTGCAAATTCAGTTTTTGGTTAAATTTTAATTGCTCTATTTGAGTGAATGCCTCAGAGCCAACTTACAAGCTAGTTATTAGATCCATTTTTTTCCTCCTAAAATTTATGTAAAGTAAGGTTAGCATGTTATTTAGACTAAAATATCATTTGAGTTTATTATCCTAACCTTTTATTTATTTTTTAAACCATATGGCCTTTCACATAAAGTGAGATTTTGGAAGAGACTTTGATTTAAACAATCTGTAACCAAAAGAGCAGTTAAACTCGGTTCTGTAGGTTACTATGAGTTGGTGGTTTCATACTTCTTATAAGTCAGTAGTGGAGTGAGACGTTCCCAAATAAGTTACCTATTTGCCAAGATTTCTTCCAATAATTGTTGTTTTTGTTAAGTACTGTTGAGACAGTTCTGACCCATAGCGACCCTGTACAAGGTTTCCGAGGGAGTGGCTGGTGAGCTTGAACTGCCGACCTGGTGGTTCAAACCAACTTTGCAGTCCAGTACACTAACCCACAGCGCCACACCAAGGATTCTCTTCTAATAATAGTGCTTTACCAATGAGGTGTGGGTCATGTTTTCACCTTTAAGTCTCAATAATTAAAGAAGTTGAGGAAATTGGTCTTTTTCTCTGAGACTGTACGTGACTAACTCAGTCAGAACCATGCACATTGCATTCCCTTGGCCCAACAGCTGCTTTGCCTGACATATATAACCTCAAATAGGATGGAGGATTTCCTATTTTCACAGATGATCGTGGTGACTCACCACTCGGAGACAAGGCAATTAATTTCTATTGATTTATTTGACATTTTGACATAGGTTTTAGACAACTTAAAATTTTTGTGTGTAGTACTGTTACAGTACATAGTACTTCAATGTTCATACTAGGTCTAAAATTCTATGGTTTTGTGCTGTAAGGCTTTATGTTCATGCTTTTTCTAAGGAAATTTCCTAGCTTGACTTAAGCTCATTAAATTTTAAGGTGGTATTTTATATCCTTCCCTATGAATTATATCTTCATTTCTCCTAGTCTTTCCCTGTAGCAGGAAAGCTGTACCTCATTTATCTGACACAAATAAAATGAGCTCCTGAAGCTCAAAGAGCAAAATAATTTGAAAATCACCTGACTGGTCAACAGGCATCAAATAAGGTTGGTTGGTTGGTTGGATGGATGGATAGATGGAGAGGTGGATGGGTTCAGTTCATCTAATAGTCACTCATACTTGCATGCATAGTGATGTGTGAATATGTATGGAAAGCTATTTAATTGGGCCTAGTTTTTCACTTTCTTAAAATGTTGTTGTTGTTGTTATGTGCTGTAGAGTTGGTTCTGAGTCGGTTCTGACTCATAGCGACCCTGTATAGGGTTTCCGAGGCTGTAAATCTTTACAGGAGCAGAAAGCCTCACCTTTTTCCCGCGGAACAGCTGGTAGTTTCAAACTGCTGACCTTTAGGTTCACAGCCCAATTTGTAACCACTGCGCTACCAGAGCTCCTTGAAATAGCTGCCCTTTAAATGGTCTTTGGCTACAAAATTTATAAAAGTGTTGTGAATCTACAGATGATTAATTTTGTTATTTAAAAGTTTAAAGCTAAAAATGGTTTCGTTTCATGGCTAAAGATGTACAGTGTTAGTGGTAGTGCTAGGGATGCATTTCTGAACTGTATTTCTACTTTTCTGCTCAAAACTGTAGAGTAACGTCATATAAATGTGAAAGAAGCAGTTCACTATAATAATCCTTCTTGTCTCATTGGGTAAAGAGCTGAAATCCTTCCATTTGAAAGGCCTTTTCTTTTCTTGTTTCAAACTCCTTAGGCTGAGGACTCCTTATTTTTTGAGTTGCAATTGAGATGTGTGTTAATACTATCAAGATCTGTAAGGTTTTGTTGTTGTTGTTAAGTGCCGTTGAGTTGGGGTTCTGACTCACGGTGACCTTAGATGTAGGGTTTTCGAGGAACAGCTGGTGAGGTTGAACTGCCTGCCTTGTGGTTCACAGTCCAGTGCTGATGCTACAGCACCACACCTCCAAGTAGAGGGTGGGGGGAGGAAGACTCTTTACAGGAAAGTCTGTACAATAGGTCCTAAACCAGTATTTTCTTGTCCTGTGAACATAAGTACCACTGGCCGGGTGACAGTCCATACTGATGTTTCTTTACTTCTGCCACCGTTGTATGTCATTCATGCTATAAACCCTTAGCTGTGGAAAGGAGGCCTTGAAATCTTCTAACGGGAGCCTCATTAGACACACTGAATATGTCAAGGTCTCCTTTTCCATAGCTATAGTGTTACAGCATGGATGACACAAAATGGTGGAGAGTCTAGAGTGCTGGTGTGGCATTGCAGGTTAATGCTCTGGACTGCAAGGTTTGAACTGCAAGAACGGTGGTTCAAGCTCACCACCATTCCTTGGAAATGCTGTACAGGATCACTACATGTCAGAACCGGCTCGGTGGCACTTAGCATCAACAATAACAATGAGAACCTAGCTCATAAGCTGAGCAATTTTAAAAGGCTCAAGTTGCAGGAGATATATGGACCTGGACTCCTGGTGTGGCACTGTAGGATGAATACTTGACTGAGAACCACAAGGTCAGCAGTTCAAACCCACCAGCTGCTCCTTGGAGACCCTGTGCAGGGTTGCTATGAGTCAGAATTGACTCGACGTCACTTAACAACAGCAACATAGAGGGGGCAGAGTAAATTGGTATAAGGCAACTTAAGCACTCACATGGATGCTCACACACCATGTTTTTGTCTTTGGAAGTCTAGAATAAGACATGGATATCAACCAAGTGCAACAAATATAAGTTGAAATGTGGCCATTTCATTTTGTTCTTTAAAGATCTTCAGTACATAAGAGACGAGAAAGATAATTTGAAAAAAAAAATTTGGTAGAGAATGAATGTAGATGTATCTAGTCATGCTTATTTGTTTTACTTTTCACTCTTGGCTCACTTAGATCATTTCAGAAGTTTTATTGTTGCCTTTCTTTTATTTTCCTGATTTAGATCTTTTCAGTTCTGTGGTGCTGTAGGATAAGCACTCAACTCCAAGGTCAGTTTGAACCACAAGATCAGCAGTTCAAACTTAACAGCTGCTCCTGGGAAACCCTGTACAGGGTCCCTGTGAGTTGGAACCAGCTCAGCAACGCTTAACAGTAACAACAACAATATTTGCTAAAGTCCTCTTATTATCATTTTCCTGAGTGGTTTCCTAAATTGGAAGAGAAAGAACCGCATATGTCCACGACATAGTTCTCAGGATGGGAGCTTTGTGAGGAGATCAGTATTGAAATACCTCGATAATCACTCGCCGTAAATTTCCTCTGGAGCAGCTGCATGTTTCTATGCATAAAACTGTATTTTGACTTCCTACATTATAGAAGGGGTGTTGAGTTTTCTGGTTGAGCTTCAGGGTAGCATATTTCAGGATGATTAACTTTATGGATGTCATTGTCTTGGCCAGCTATATTTGGCTATGCTGCAGCTGTGTTTGCTTTCTCAAAATTGTCACCAGGAGGCCTCCAACCACTGTTATTCACTTCAGTCCATGCTGGTAATGTCTTTCCTCATGACTCCCATTGTCCAACCAGCCTTCTTTTTCTGTTGTCGGGGTTTAGCAATAATACATAAGTTCTTTGGAAAGTCTAAATGCTGGTTAGCAATGCTGGCAGTTCTCAGCTCTATCTCACAGTAATTTCTTAATATTAAGTCTCTCTCTTGATAACTGCACCTTAATGATACCTGTCAGAGTTCTTGTTTTTTGTCACAAAAAGGCTGTATTTTCCTGACTCCTTTTTCCTTCTGTTACTCTTGGGTGTCAAAAACTTGGCTTCCAACACTGTTGATGGATAGCATTTCTTCCTTTTGCTGTATTTCTAGAACATATGGGGGCACATTTTCAGTCATTTCTAGTGTTGTAGAGTTCCTTACATGCCAGAGGGAGTCTTGGTGTAGTGCTGTAGGATAGGCACTGTTACCACAAGGTTGGTTTAAGCTGCGAGGTTCATGGTGCACACTCCCCGGAAACCCTACACAGGGTTGCTATACATTGGAACCTACTTGGCGACGCTTAACAACAATGTACACCATAGGGTCAGTATGAGTCAGAATCAACTGGACAGTACAAAACACTCATTGTACTGCAGAAGAGATGCAAAGGCTACATGATTGTATTTTTCAATCTTAATTGAGCCACTTACCTCTGTATGTTTTTCTTAGTGCAAAAGCTGATTAATTCCATAGGCCATGTGTAAGTTTCAATTTGTTAAAAAGAAGCAGCTTTCCCTTGGATGGTTTCTGCCTGTGAGGGATACTTGGCCTTCTTCAGATCCGCGCATGTGAAGTCACAGAGTCCCTAGGAACACTGCTTTCTTGCCATTCCAGCAATGCATTGGAAGGTGGTCTTTCAAGGCGAGGTGTCCTTTACTAAACAGCAGCAGGAGAGATAGTCTTCTGCCTGGTGTTCTGATTTATTCCATGCCTATTTCAAACTTCAGATGACTTGTCAAGACTACTCACCTAGAAAATAGGAATAATAAGATATACCTCTTACTTTTTCAGCAGTACTATTGTGAGGCTAATGTTGGGAAAGAAATGGCACCCTAATTTTTTTTTTTTTTTTGCTTCAGGGTCCTTAAAACTGACTACAAGTTCACCTACATTTCCTGGAAGAATCAAATAGAGTCAAACTTCATTTTAACTGACCAGTTAATATTCTCTTCCTCAAAACATTCAGGCTTTAAAGTCTCAGTTATTGCTCCCATATAAACTTCCAGAAAATGCTCAGATCCCAGGACAATGTTATAAAGACTGATTTTTTTCACCCCACCCCCCCTTCTTTTTCCTGCATGGTGATTAAGAAATAAAATGTGCTTCATGTTCCAACTGTGAACTTATGGTCAGACCTTCCCTTCTGGGATGGGGAGAAGCAAAAGCAATATCTCCGTCCAATATCCCATATGTGCATTCTGAAAAGCCCATCTTTATGCCAGCTGAAATAGATTTTGATTTTCTTTTGGGGAAAGAATCAGCTGTACAATATAAAGGCTGGTTCTCACCTAATGGGAATCCTAACCCTACCAGAAACCCAGCCATTAAGAAAGCAATTTTGATGGTCTAAATATGGAGTGGGAATATTGTGGAACCTGCAGCCTAACCACCTCATTAGGTGCTCAGTCCACCAAACGCCTGGAGAATGCAGAAGGGGAATCAATGAAGGTGTAAGCAATTTGGAAAAGGAATCCATCATTTTTGTTTTACAAGGTGGCATAGGATTAAGACTCTGGGTGTTGCGTTTGTATCATCTGCAGCATGTAGGCAGTAGGTATTTGTGTTTTCATTCTTGTTATTGTTCCTGTTGAATCATCATTTACAACTCATGGCAACCTTACGTATAACAGAATGAAATACCGTCTAGTCCTGAGCCATCTTCATGATTGTCAATATGCTACAGTGCCTTGTTGCAGCCACCATGAATTGTGACTGCCTTCCACTCTAAGGGGTTCATCTTCCAGTTCTTTTCAGATAATATTGTGTTGTGATCCATAGGGCTTTTCATTGGCTTATTTTCAGAAGTAGAATGCCAATTCTTTCTTCATGTCTTAATTTGGAAACTGTTGAGACCTGTCCACCATACCAGTGGTCTAGCTTTTAATATCACAGCAACACACCAACTGACAAATGGCTGATGGTACTTTAATTAAATAGGTATGTCTTGCTCTTGACATAGCTGATGGGGTCCTTCAAGTCCTAAGAGATCAGAGCTGCCAGAGCTAGTGTGAAGATTTGCCCCTAATATTATGTCACTTTGCTTATTATGATCAAACATGATCAGGTTCAGATTTGAAGCTTAAAGCCCTGGTGATGGAGCCCACTGGTTGAGAAATGTCCTCTGTGACAGGTCATGTGAATACTCAGGAAGACTTTGCCAAGGAGCTAATATTGATGGCCAAGAAACTTGTGGGGCCCTGAATGTGATCTCAAAAGCTAAGAACCTCTTGCCTCATATAGCAAACCGCTTTCCATTAGGGTGAACCAGGGATTTCCTGAAGGTACTAAGAGTTTTGGCAAAAGCAGAGATTATTGATATTTCTAAGATTTTGGGGAAAAGAACACCAGCTTTGTGGTCAAATGCTCGCAAAATCTTTAGAGAAGGGAGCCTGTCATGTAGATATTACGGATATTTCTCCACAAATTAATTGGCACTGTGTAATCAGCACATTTTATCTTATCGGTGTTAAAGATGTTTAATTAATCTTATAGACAGCCTTTCGGTTGGGCCAAGATTTTGTTGCCAGCTATTATAAAAAGTTGACTAGAAATTGGATTGTTGTCAGCCTTGAAAGCAATGTGTTGGCCAGGCCTTTATCTTGCCTCTAAGAGTATCCTGTTTTTCAGGTCTGCTCAAAAATGATGCTTTTGATTCTAGTATTTTTCTAGTTCTCTGTTCAATTAAAAAAGCATGATGTAGACCTGGAAGCTCCCCCCAAACATCTGTTTTCATTACTTGATAACAGTATATTTCTTTTATTTGTATGTATGCTCTAATTCTGATCATTAACCCTTTAAGGGAGACTGCTGTCTGTGGGTATGTTTTCGGAATTTTTTAAATTTAGGACACCTTAAATATCAGGGGTCCTGGTGTGGCACTGTAGGTTTATTTGAATTGCAAGGTTGACAATTCAAATCCACCTGTAGCTTCTCGGAAACCCTATACAGGGTCACTGTGAGTCAGAACTGGCTTGATGGCACTTAACAACCACCACAACAAATATCAGGGGAGGCTTGTGTGTCATGCTGTGACGCTGAACAGATTACAGTGGAACTTGTGACAGTGTAAAATGATCATGGAGATGGGATGGGACTAGATAATACTTAGTTTCGTTGTACGTAAGGTCTTCATGAGTCAAGAACCGACTCAGCGGCAACTAACAGCAACAGTGGACCAGCCATTGTTAAGCAGTTTTTGTAAATCATCAATTATCTTTTGAAACTCTTTGCATGGTAAGTATTCTTATTATCATTTCAAAAATGAGGAAATTTAAGTTCCAGAAAGTGGTAGTCCCAAAGTTGACCCTGTCTCTGACGGTGTCTGTATCCAAAACTGAGGTCTTTCTAATGTAGTACTTCACAGTTTGTCTCTGGAGTTGCTTGAAAATCTTTGGAGGGATGTCTTAGATCCTTCACCAACAGGTTGAATTTCTTGAGATGTTGTGGAATTTGCAGCTGGATGTGTGTATTTATGAGTACAAAATCTAGGTTCTTAGGATAACCAAACAATCTGCTTTTTTACATGCTGTTTCACATAAATTGTTTTTTTCATGAATTTGTTTCATAGCTAGATCAAAATCTGAGCCCAGGAAGCCAGAGTATTGTAAGAGATGTATCAGTAGGAAAGAGAATCAAAGTAATGTCAAAACCTCTAATTGCTGAGGCAGATTCCTATTTATGCTGACATGATAAAGCAAATAATTAATTTGACAGTGGATACTTATTCTTTATACAATAAGAAAACAGTGTATTTTATAAAGAAGTTTCTTTTGAGGACTTCATTAGTGGTAGTGGTGGTTATGTGCTGTGGCGTCGGTTCTGACTCATAGTGAGCCTGTACAGGGTTTCCGAGGCTGTAAATCTTTACGGGAGCAGAAAGCCTCATCTTTCTCCTGTCGAACAGCTGGTAGTTTTGAACTGCTGACCTTGTGGTTCACAGGCCGATTTGTAACCACTGTGCTACCAGAGCTCATTAGATACTTGGTATTCTGTCTCCCCATACTGCTTACTTTCAGTTTCTTATTTTTGCATCTGAGAAGTTGGCCTTTCTCAGGGCTTCTACTAGTTCACGCAGTATCTTCCTGTGAATTAGGATGCTCCTTGGCAAAGTGTCACTCTGCAGGCACAGTAGAAAGAGTTCAATCTCCACAGTTCCCCTTAACTTACTTCGTAACTTTCTAAAGTATTGCCTTTACAGTTAACATCCATTTTTACTCCCTTTGTCATAAATGGGCCAAATAAGTCAACCAGATCATAAGGGGGTCCTGGTGTGGCCCTGCGGATTAATGCGCTGGACCCTATACAAGGTCGCTATGAGTTGGAACCCACTCAACAGTGCTTCACAACAACCATAAGTGATTCTCTAAGCAAGACAACAATGGATTTTAGATAATTTACAGTTGTGACCAACTTAGTTATGATACTTGGCCCATTTTGAGTGTTCCTGCACTTTTGACCTCTCCATAGCTTTTACTCAAGTACGTAAACGTTTGGTAGGATTCTAAGTTTTCAGAAAATCATAAATTTTGGCCTCACATGTAGACCCAATACAAAGGGAAGGATAATAGAAAAGTTAGTAGGATTCATGCATGGGTTGGTCTAACTCACAAACCATTTTATACTGAATATTAGCTTGTCGAAATGCCTTTACTCTTGGCAGGAGACAAGCGTCGTAACCTAAGAGGATGTGATTTGAGTGGAGTTTTCATGCCCCGTGTGCTTATTGTATTCTTGCTACTGATGCAAACATTATCTATAATTACATTTTCAAGTGACTGAAAATTGCAGGCTTTGTTGAACAAAAATACAGCCAAAGAATGGAATGTATATCCACTCCACCCTCATTATAAGGCTTTCAGAAATCAGACTATAAGACCCAATACCATGGCTCTCAACTACATGATACCAACTCCATTCTCTGATGTTTGAACACTTTGTCAAAATGCTGAGTTCCCAAGGATGATCATATAATTGAAGGAAAATGTTGTTACTCTCCTAGCGCTTCGTTTGCTCCATTGTCAACTCACAGTGGCACCTCCTCTCACAAATCCTCTATTTCCAGGCTGTACAACAAGAAACCACAGTCTCATTTAGATCCAAGCATGATGAGCAAAGTAGAGAGAGTAAGTTGAGGTGCAGACATTGTTGTCTCCCTGTGGCAGATGTTTTGCATCCCTGTGACATCGTGTAGTCTTCCCATAGCCTCCTCTCCTTTCCTTCCTCCCTACCTCCCACAACCACAGGGGCTAAACCCAAAAAAGATTTTTTCTGTAGGGGCCCATTACGTGACGGTCTGTTCCCTTGTCCTTAGAACCTGACTGTGGTGCAAGAAAATAATCCTGGCCAATCTCACTCTTGTTGACACAGGATAAGGTCCTATTTATAATTTCACCGAGAGCCAGAATCACAGGGTTTTTTAAAAAGAGAGAATTTGACATGTTCACAGTTCAGTGTTTTGCTCATTGTTGGTTGTTGGTTGTTGGTTGTTGTTCAGTGTTGTCAAGTCAGTTTCAACTCATAGTGATCCTGTATATGGCATTTCTGAGTAATGGTTGGTAGGGTGGAATTGCCAACCTTGTGGTTAGTAGTCCAGGGCTTATCCTACAGTGTCATACCAGGATTCCTTTCTTGATTGGCAACTTAAAGTCACAGAAACAATTGTAATGAAATAGAAGCTGTGCCCTGGTGTTAGATGAGAAGTAAATGAGAGGAACAAGTTGTGATGATGTGGTTGTTATGTTTTTAGGTGTTAGATTCACAATTGACATGGTATTTCACAATGTCATAACTCATTCGTCTCCCAGGCCCAAGTGGAATTCAAACTCTTTTACAAACGAACGGAAAATTACTGGGATGCTTTCATTCTAAGTAGAAGCAGAAGATGAGGTTGCTCATAAAGTCCACAGACGATTGCTGATTTTATTGTGTCCTTCCTTGCCTGCTGTGACAGACATGTTATCAAACAAAGAAATGTTTATCAAATCATAATGAAATTGTGAATAATTGAAATCCATCTAGGTCTGATGTATACATAGTTCATTGGATTTAAATATTTGCTGTTGTGTACTGTCAAATCAATTCCAGAGTGAGCCTGTGTGGAACACTGTGGAACAATCCCATAGGGTTTTCTAGGCTGTGATCTTTTTATGAGAGCTGATAGCCAGTTCTTTCTCCTACAGAGCCACTGGGTGGGTTTGAACTGCCAGTCTTTTGATTAGGACCTAAGTACTTAGCCATTGTGCAACAAACAATACACTCTATATTGGGTTTGGGACAGATCACTATGTATTGCAATATAGAAATTATTGATTATATCCAGTATTTGAAACATTTGTGGAGTTGAAATAAGATCACTTTGGTGTCCAAGTACAAAGCCTTCTATATAATGCAACCCAGTAAGGTTCCCCCCACCCCCACCCCTTTTTTTTATGTAATTGGCTTATTACAACTTTTAAAGGAAAGCCTCTGCAGTGAAAATTAGGAGACATAGTCTCAATAATGTGATATAACTGCCAAATTATAAGGTATAAGTGAGGGTGCCTTAACTTGTATATATTTTGTGAATTCTGTCTGTACATTACAAATATTCTCTTGTTTGGAGTCCTCTTTTGATAGTTTTTTTTTTTTTTAATGCATTTTACTAACCACCGCGACTTTTAGTAGCTTGAATTCCTAACCTATCAGTACATCTTACTGTAAAATTGTAATTCTCACAGCACCAAAGTAAACTAGCTTTTAAAGTTACCAATTTTCAGGGTTCTTGTGTGTCTCTATAATAGCAAATTAATTCCACTGTGGTATTACACCCTTGGAAACCCTGTACAGGGTCGCTATGGGTCGGACCCGACTCGATGGCACTTAACAACAACAACATAGTAAATACAGTGCAAGTCAGTACACTTCACTAATACAGTTTGTACAGCAGATTAAATAGTTAAAATTAAGTTGGACAAGTGAGGAGCTTGGGCTTGATGAGTTGCAAATGACCTATTATTTGGCCTGATTATTCAGTTTTGTTGTCATATGGTTATAGCCTGAATATTTTCTGTCCTGAAGTCTGTCTTCCTTTGGGGGGAAAAAAAAATCTAAAATACTTGCCAGTGAACAGGAATTGTGTATTATTTAAGCATCATGGTCAACACAAATAGTTAGCACTGCAAAGTCTCAGTATATACTGGATAATTGTACTGTTCTAGATGTTGCAACATTTTATAAAGTGTGACAGTTGTCTTTAGGGTGTTAAACATTTGTTTGTTTTGAGCTCTAGTCTATCACTGTTGACATTGGTCTTTTCTTCCTCAGGGAAATACTGGTTGAAAATGATCAGCACCTTTGTGTTGTTTTAAACTATGTTGGTTTAATAAAGGTTTTTCTTGTTGGGTCTCAATCGTTTAACTGTTCTTCCTTTCTAAAGAACTTCAAAATATTCCTCTGAGATTTCTTTTTTTTTGTAATTGCACTTTTTCCTTATTACTAAAAACACAGTAAAGGAAATATGTCCTCTTGTTGGAAATGTGCATAAATATTACTTTTGTGATCTTGACCATGTGCATTGTAGAATCCAATTAACTTGAGGCCAGTGTTCAGTTACCATTAAGTGGATTGTGACACATGGCGATTTCTTGTAAGGCATCAGCCAAATATGGTAACCGTTTGCACTACTAGGTAATTTGAATGAAGGAGAAAACTCACCATTAGTTAAAACTGATAATATTTCAGTCTTTCCCATCTTATTAAAAAGTAGCAGTACCCTACTCCATTAGGTCAGATTTGGTCTGACATTATGCACAGAATTAATTGGGCAACCAAAGAACCCCAGATACTATCTAGTGTATCGTTTTGCTCCCTGAACTTATTTTTGGCTAGTTCTTTAATTTTCACAAGTACTAGAATCTAGAAAGCAAGTAAACATAGATTAGTGAAAATACGCCTGTGGAATAGCAGACACTTAATTGACAGCCCAGATATGACCTCAGACTCTTTTTCAGGCTACTACTATTCAAGATAAGGAGCTCTGGTAGCTTAGTGGTTATGAATCGGGCTGTTAACCTCAAGGTCAGCAGTCCGAAACTACCAGATGTTCTGCGGGAGAAAGATAAGGCTTTCTGCTCCCGTAAAGATTACAACCTTGGAAACCCTATGCCTGATCGCTATGAGTTGGAACCAGCTCCGCGGCACATCACCACCACCACCAGTATTCAGGATAGAATGAGTGTATGTCCTGATTTGTAGGGAATCTCCTAGTTTGTCCTGGCATTATAAACAGTATAACCTTTGTCTCTAAAACGTACCCCAAACTGGAACATCATGTGTTTCCCCCTTCTCATTGTCTGATCCTCTGTCACTTGCCTTGTTAATTATGAACAGAATTGGTGAATAACAACCATGGGCAGATTCAGAAAATGCTTGCCGATTTAAAAACAGATAAATGAACCCAAACTTCCCCCCACACAAAAAAATGGCTATCCAGACTTTTAGATTTTCAGGAAAACAAATGTCTAACTAATCTCTCTTAGACCCATTTCATTACCTAAGGCTTATCAATAGAAAAATTATTCAAGAGTGAGCAAAATATATTTGATGTTTCTTGTAGCAGCACCCTGCTGGGCACTTTGAGACGGGCTATCTCATTGAGGTATATTTCTTTCTAGCCTAAATCTCTTGTGCTGGAAATTATTTCTATAGTTTGTTGTGAACACACTTCTCTCTGGGTGTGGGTCAGTGTTGGAGGACCCTGGGAAAATGCTTCCAGAGAAACATTCTGTTCAATTCAATGAAATTTATGGAACAACTTTTCTCCATTCTGGAAAACTCAGCTAGGAAGCTCAGATAGTTCTGATAACTTTCAACTGTAGCGTGAACAGAGCCAGACAGTGATCTGATGATATTGCCTTTGTTTGGTCTAACACTGCCCATTGTGAATCTGTAATGGAAGAGCTCAGCCAAGGTATAATGAAACCAGCATTGCCAGGTGTAATTTTGAATTTTAATCTTTGGAATCCTTTTTCACTCTGTAATGCTCATTGTTCTTTTTTATAGACAGTGCTAGAATTTCAGAGGACTTGTGAAAAAATGTATTTTAACAATCGATTTCCTGAGGTTTACATTTATACCCAGCTGTTTGTTATTCAGTTCAGCCATCAGCATTTTAGTCTCAATGGACCATGTCATGTGCAGCTGTAGCCAGATGTATGCTTCCTCTCTCTAAATGTTTCTGTTAGAAGCTTAGAGAGGCAGGCTAAAGACTGCTATAACTGTGTTGCCTGTATTAATTTACCCTCTGGAGCTACACAGATTCTGCTTGGCAATTTTATTTCATGACCAACAAGCAGAGCAGTGTTTGTGGTCTCTATCCCTGGTAGTACTGTTGACACTGTATATATCAAGTATATCTGCATTGAGATGAAAGGTACTTGTACAGCTAATTCAAACCACAGGAAACTGTATGATCTGCATGCATAAATACTCTGGGAGCAAGGTTTTACTTAAGACACAGCAGCCAGGATTCAAATCAAACCTTTGCCTAGATTAAAATAGGTCTATGAAAACCCGCCTTTTGAATGGAGCATTTCTTAGGAAGAATAAGTTTATGATCATTTTCTTTCAGTCAAATCTTGTTTCTAATTTGCATTTATTATTCAAATCTGTGTTTCCTTTTGTATTTGTATGATGTATCTTTGTTTAGAGGCTACAGCTTCTTCTAAATTTAATTACTTCCCTTAGAGGCTTTAAATTGAGGGCAGCTACTATTAATTGTTAATTACTTCCCCTTGCCATTTTCACAGTAAAGGTACAGTTACTAATAGAAGGTATGTTCTATACAATGACAAGACGCTTCTTCAGTCTCAATATTTACCTTGCTATGGGGACCAATTTTTATTTTCTAATCTTTTATTAAACATAAAAGTAGACATTCCATTGATATATACTGGCCATCGTGTAATACAATGGTGTTATATATTCTAGATAAATAAATGGGGATCATATTTGGCTCTGTGTTGCCACCTGGTGGTGTTTTACTCTTTCTTAGCCTCCACAGACTAAATCTCTAATGGGAAGATGGTACCCCATTAGCTAGTTTTATACTCTGTTCCCCCTAGGAACTTAAAATCAGTTCTGCTCCCCACTAATGGTTGAGGGAAGCATCAGTGTGGCCTGGATGGTGGGGTTTATTTTTTGGTGTTTTTTTTTTTTTTTTTTAATGTCAGTAAGTATTTTTGACATGTCTTCTGCCTATTGGGCAATTTTTATTATCATCTCAAAATCTATCTCTCTCTTGGGTTTCTGTGTCATAATTTTGGTTTTCTTTTAACTTTTCCCATATTCTTCCATTGTTCTTCATGCTTCTTGTCACCTGAGTGTGGGCTTCCTGTATTACTCACTTCGTGACTCTCAACTTGCCCTTCTCAGCCTTCCCTTTTGCGAGAACTTATACAACAACCACTGATGAACCACAAGGCCAGTACTTCAAATTCAGTAGTTGCTTTTGGGGGGAACGATGAGGTTTTCTGCTCCCACAAACATTTAAATACTCAGAAATCCTATGCAGGTTTGCTATGAGTTGGAACTGATGCAATGGCACTTTACAACGACAACATCTTCACTAACCCTATCTAGGATGTCAGGGGAGGATATCTATATCTCAGTGTTGGATGTTTTATTTCTATCTGGATGTCCTTTTTATTTTTAAATTGTGATAATACAGTGTCGATATTTGCCGTTGTAGCTATTTTGAATATTCTAGTTACATATTAATTCCATTCACATGTTGTACAACCATAATTATTATACATTTCCGAATGCTTTTTTTCATTCCCCTAAACAGAAATTGTGGTTTTGTCCGTTAATGCACTGGGCTGCAAAGTCACTTTGATCCACAAGATTAGGGGCTCAGGCTCACTAGCTGCTCCTTGGAAACAGAAACCCTATTCAGGGTTGCTTTGGGTCAAAATCCACTCGATAGCACTTTACAACAAAAAAAAAACCCCAGAAATTCAGTAATAAGACCCCAGGGGTGTCTTTTGAGCCTGGACTTAGTCACTATAGGTAGTGGAACCTGTCTCCCAGTTCTGGGTACCTCCTAAGTGTTCTTTGTTGTTCACAGATCCATTTCAACAATTAACTAGGAACAGGATGAAGCCCATGTAGGGTTCTGTAATTTACTGAAAGAACAATTGTTGTTCAGTGCCATGTCGAGTCTATTCCAACCCATAGCAACCCTGTACAGGGTTTCCAAGGAGCAACTGATGAGCTTGAACTGCCGACCTTGCGGTTCAAATCAACTTTGCTCCAGTGTATTAACTCATAGCCTCATACCAGGACTCCAAAAGAATAGTAAGCGTTTTCATTTATGATTATTGCAGTTATTACAAAATTAGTTTATGCATTATGCTAGGAGATAATGGTATTCACAGTCCAACTTGGATTATTTAAGCTTTTTACCCACATTTCTTTGTGCACTATGAAATGAATTTGCTATTAATACTTGACTTTGGGAGTCCATAACCCTAAAACTTTACATTTAATTTGAAAGAATTGTAAAGGTAGAGAGCAATAAAGAAATAAGATAGAGACTGAATTAATGAGCAGCGGTGAAGTGACTCCTGTATTTAGTTATTCTTTTATTAACTTTGTGAACTCCTTAGAACTCCAGATAGGCAAACCAGTAAAACCACACGATCCCTTTGAGTGGATTCCAACTTATGAAGACTCCTAAGTGTTAGAGTACAGTTGTGCTCCATAGGATTGTTAGCTGATTTTTTTGGAAGTAGATATCCAGGTCTGTCTTTTGAGATTCCCCTGGGTTGACTAGAATCTCCATCCTTTCTGTTGGGAGTTGAGTGTGTGAAGGATTTGTCACTCGTGCTTTTGTTAGGTGTCTTCGACTCAGTTCCGACTCACAGTCCTGTGTACAGCACAATAACACACTGCCGGATTCTGCACCATCCTCACAGTCGTTCCTAGGCTTGAGCGGATTATTGGAGCCTCTGTGTCCATCTCTCTCATTCAGGATGTTAAATTATAAATCGGCCGTATCTGCTAGTAAGACTATGTAGAGGAGCTAAAGCTTGCTCAGAGAATGCTATGTGTCTGTCCTTTTGTTCTCTGAAGGTAAGCTATCTCTGGGAGGAAAAGGTCAGCAAAGAGAGCACAGGCCAGTGTCCTAGGGTGGACAGCTCAACCTCATTTGAGAAATTTCCATTTTTTCCCACCAGTCACTATGTTTCTCTTTGTGAAGTATGCTTATGTAGCCTCTGGTCTGGGTATATTTTTAAGCAAAAAATGCTTCTATTCTTAGAAAGAATGCAGCTAAGGTGGTTTGCACTGTATTTATATCGCAAAGTTGTGCCGGTAGTGAGTGGTATGTGGTGTGTGAAATTGAATGGTATTTCAAACACTGGTGTTTATTAAGTTATTGATACAGGATATTTGTCGACTTAGGCAAGGTGTGAAGATAATCCTATTAGAAAGTGATTACTCTTCTACCAAAATGCACCGAAAGAGTAGTAGGTAAGGTACTGGGATAATAGGAATTCTGACGGAGTTTCTCTTACCAATCAAATATGATCCAGTACACCACTATAAAACTGAATTCTGGAGAGAAACTTAGGTTATAGATTTTAGCACTGATTTTTTTTTTCTAGTTCTCTATATAAAATTATATCTTGTGCATATGTTACAAATGAAACTGGGATAGAAAGCATTCTTAAGGGTTGTGATTTTTAAATGGGCTACATCTTTGTATAAATGTTAAGTTCTGTCAAGTTGGTTCCAACTCATAGCAACCCTGTATAGGGTTTCCAAGGAGTGGCTAGTGGGTTTGAACTGCTGACCTTTTGGTTAGCATTCCAGTACTTACTCTACAGCACCACATTAAGACTCCAGCATCCATAAACTATTTGAATAGTTGGAACCCCATATATGGGCATGAACCAAAATCCATTGCCATCAAGTTAATGCCAATTTATACCAACCCTATAGGAAAGAGTGTGGTGCTGTAACTTAAGCACTGGACTGCTAACTACACGGTTGGCAGTTCAAACCCACCAGCTGCTCCTTGGAACCCTTATACACGGTTTGCTGTGAGTCAGAACTGATCGGTTGATACTTAACAACAACCTGGGACAGAGTAGAACTGCTGTCCCATGGGGATTCTAAAGCTGTAATCTTTACTGAAGCAGAATGCCACATCTTTATTCCATGGGTTGGCTGTTAGGTTCAAACTACCAATCTTTCAGTTAGCAGCTGAGTGCTTAACTACTGCACCACCTTATCTGGGGTTGAAATCATGATACTTCAAATTATACTTGTTGGGTTGATCTTTTTATTAAAACATTTCTCAAAGCAATGAAACTCACTTATTAAATATGATTCTTGTATTACTCATGGAAAGTTTTATAAATTATTTGAGATGGAAGGAGTTTAGGATCATCTGTAGGACACATTTCCCAGTCATCTTGCCTTCTCATTCCATCTTCTCATCTACCACCTGCCATTCTGGTACTCACCTGAGTAGTCCTTCCTCTGTGCTTCCACTGTTTCCTCTGTGTGTGCACCCACATGCACATTGTTCTTAATGATGTCTACCATGCAGTGATAACGTCAGCTGAGTCTTTGTCATTTTCCTGTTAGACTAGTAGGGCATTGATGGCAGACAGCAAGACTTAAGTGAGCCTCTGCACCACAGCACCTAACTCTTAATATGACCCAGAGTTAGTGTGAACATGTTAAATTAACTGAAGAAGGAAGAAAAGTAGACAACAAATATTGCTAGCATTGAAGTGAATTGATTAAATTTGCATAGAGCTCCTACCCGGTGCCAAGATTTAACATCAACACATGGCACATCACCACCACCAACACCACCACTGTGAATTCAGTGTGGACTGATGGTGCCATAAGGGACTTTAGCTCTGGGGTCTGCTTATCCCATACTTGCCCATATGTATATTTTATATGTGTTTTTGTAAACTTTAAATGGACATACTGAGGAAAATATTTTTGTTAAGTCACAATAGTATTTTGCAGCTTCTCTTAGTCATTCAGTGGAGGTCTGTGTGATTCATAAATTAATATTTCCTATTTTAAAAAAAATCATAGCTTGTTGAAGCAGGAATTTACATATGACAATTTTTAAAGCTAGCTTTATTACAAAATAGATCATTACACATCTAGTGCATTGTACACGTTTATGTCAGAGCCCATTGAGGAAACCATGGGTATGAATAATTAAAAAACATGTATTTCTTAAGTCCAGATAACTCTGGAGTGCGTTATATGTTTGGGGTAGGGGGAAAGACAAGTGCTATCTTCCCTATGTTGACTCTGCAGGAAGATTTTCAAAAATACCTTGGGTGTTGCAAAGAATAAAACATGTTGATAATCTGTGTTGAGATTATTGCAAATTGATGCCTAATAGAAGGCTTCCTGTATGACAGTATGAGATTGGGAGAAATACGATTTTCATGTCACTGTTTCTGAGACCACATGATTCTAAAGGGAAACTGAAATAACAGGAAGTTAGAGAACTCCCTCCGAGTGTAAGACAGGAGAGGGTGGCATTCATATATCTGCCAGTCTTCACTGTGTTCTCTGTTGCATTGCCTCCAACAATGTGGAAATTAATTCAAAACAAGCATTAACAAGACTTAGAGTCTGTGTTTTGGAGAAGAATCAAGATGGATTGCCTGTTATATAAACATATTATCTTATGTTTGTTATTAAGTGCTGTCGAGTCGGTTCCGACCCATAGTGACCCTTTATAGGGTTTCCGAGGAGTAGCTGGTGAGCTTGAACCACCGACTTTGCAGTTCAAATGGCTTTGCAGTCAGCCGCATTAACCCACAGCACCACACCAGGACTCCATCTTATGTTTAGAGGTTGATGGAATCTTAAACTAATGTAACCTGCTTTATTGGATAAATTGCATCATGTAATAAAAGTAACGATAGTTTTAGGAACTTTAAATGTATAATTTGTTTAGACTTTTAAATGTAGCACAATATGGCTGTGAGCCACCAGGACAATCCTATATTGTGTTGCAGTTGTGTTGCAGTTAAATGTTGTTCGGCTCTGGTTGGTTTTTTTCCTATCTAATGATTTCAGTTGTTATTCCCCTGCACAGTAAATAGCTACAAACTGTCAACCATGCAGCACACATGGGTTATAATCAATTTGTCAGCACCTAACAACAACCACCTATGCACTAGTTAATCTTCTAGGTGGTGGGGAAATGCTGTGTCCTCAAAGTTGTATCCCTAATCATAGAAACAAGATAATTTGTACTTTCCTTCTATTTCTTCAGCTATCATCTTTTACCCATCTCAGTCTTCTACCTTTCAGAGTTTTTCATTATCCTGGGCTGTGCTAAGCCTGCGGTGCTCCATCTCTGTGATAGGTATTCACTGCTGTTTCTTGTAGCATTCTGCCACCTTAGTAATGATACTATAAAGTCACAGAAGCAGATATGAGTGATGGAGGAACTGTAGTCTATACTAATAATTAGGTTAGAGTAAGCAAAGTGGTAGTGCACATCAAGACCCGCTAGCACTGAATAGTGGTTTCCGTAAACACATGCTCCTTGGCATTTCTCTTTGAAACCCTGTGCAGGAACACTGCAAAGTTGCCCCAGAAAAAGTTCCAAAGCTCTTTTATTTTGAGGGTGAAAAGCAAACATTCAAATTGTAAATAGAGGTTTACAAGGCTTCATATTTAGCAATATGCCTATGTTTAATAGTTAACGCCTTTCAACACATTTTTTATTCCTGTTCCATCTGAAATTTTCCCATCTTGATTCTTCATCTGTTTTTTAAAAGTGAAAATTACTTCATGTAATTTCTCTCTTTTTAAAAACATAGTCTTTTCCCATGATGTTTCCCCAGCATGATCTCAGTAACCCTTCCACAAGGAATTTAATAATATTAATCTCTTTGGAATTGGATGCATCCTGGGGAGTTTACAGTGTGTAGCTGATATAATTGGATGTTCACAGTCCTCTTACTATATATAAGAATTCACTCCAGACTATTTGGATTTTCACATATTTTGGTGCATACCTAGCTCCAGCTTTCTAGTCCCATTTTCTTGTACCTGGAGTTTATGAAAATGATGTTTCATCATGTTTTGTCCATTTGGGGCATTATAAGTCACAAGTCAGAATCAGAAGAGTCTGAAATGTTTGTATTGAACTATTTTCACATTATCAGAGTTTCAGTAATTAAATGAAATGAAAAAGGGAAGCTTGGGGTGGTGGTATATCAGGAAACTAATAAGATGTTGATTTTCTCTTTGTTGTTAATTGATGTTGAGTCATAGGAAAATTTCTATTTATCCCTAATCCTTTCAAATTTCAGTTGTTATCCAACAGGAGACACTATATTTAATTCAGAGTCGTTTAACATTGCTTTATGTTTAGTGCTTTTCAGCTTGGCATTCGTAGGTCACAATTCTTTGGAAGCGAATGTGCTGGTAAAGATGGGAATGGGAATACAATTGGCAGGCGTGGTGATCACGTGTAGAAATTATTTAACAAGTCCTTTTGAATTCAAGAGTCACATTGATGTGTCTTTTAACAACAGGATGTTTAAACCTTTGTCTTTCTCACTCTCTCCACACACACACACACACACACACACACACACACACACACA
>NW_006408744.1:3094772-3096835 GCF_000296735.1 Chrysochloris asiatica | reverse complement strand
CCCCCAGGGCCATCAGCACACAGCTCCTCTCCCTCCTTGAATTTAGAGTCCCCAGCTGCTCCGTCTCTGCACGTCATCATCTCTAGTTCCATCTCTGGCATCGCTGCTTCTCTGGATAGGGTCCCACACTCCACTCTTCTCCCTTGATGGTCCCAGGGTCCTCTGCTCCTGGACTGCAAGATCAACCATTCCCCTCCTTTTGTTACAAAATGTCTACTTTTACATTTCCAACCCTCACAGTCAGTCCTGATAGCAATTATTCACTACTGAAGCACAAGAGTCTTATCCCCATCTCCTTTCATTAGCCCTGTCCAGGCAGATTGGAAACCACTGTGGAGATTCTACCTTTCCCCGCACCCTCTGGAATTAGGCTCCCTCTTGAAAGCTTGTAAGCCAGTCACTTCTTGCTTTTCTAGCACCCCCCCACCCCCATTTTGGGTAGCTAATGTCTAAGTTGCCCATCCCTGTCAACCCTGTGTACTGAGGGGGTAGGGAGTGATCCTCTCTGTAAAGATTCACTCTCTCTCTCTTTTGAGCTACTATATCCAGAAGTATAGGTCACATTCATCAAATTGTAGCAGATTACTCTTTTTTTCCTCTTCTTTCTTCCTCTAGTCAAGTTCTGATCATCCAGCCATTGAAGCCAGTTCAAGTGGGTATTATTTGCAAGTATGGGCATTCTTGTGCATCTCCTCTCATTTCATATCTGCTGGATGCTTCACTCTCCGCTCTAGTCTTCTATGGCCGTGTCTCTGTTCCTAGGACCAGGAGTCCCCAGGTCTCGCCTACTGCTGACCAACTGGGTCTCAACCCAGGTTGACAGGAGTTCATTGAACGTGGTCGGACTTAGCTCACAACTTCATTCCTGTTTTTCCCCCACTTCCCCTCATTGGTAGACCAACATAATCACCAGCAAGACCACATGCCTGCTTGTGTATTCCCCTTGAGTCTCAGTCTTGGAAGGGGCTTTGACCTGAGAGGACCTGATTGCTTGCCTTGATGGCTCCCCGGCGAACAACTTGCTTGTTCTATTAGTAGTCAGTCGGATTGCTGTTATTGTTTTTTATTGTTCCTGCTCATCTTTCGTTTCATTGCAATGACTATAATCCCCTCTATGCATTATCATTCAACAGCATTTGCTGTTCTTCTAGCCATTCCAGGCTGGTCTGCTTGTCCTTTCAAGTGGAGATTTCCCACCTCAGAAGATTCTGGATGGGGATCAGAATTCCACCTATGGTTTTATGCAATATAAAGGCTCCGCAAGAAGCCTCCTTCACTGGGCAAGTTCTAACACCATTTTAGATATTCCAATCAGTTATAGGCTGAAGACGGACTTACAAGTTTTCTATGATGATGTTTCTGGCTATTCCTTTATCTCTCTGTCAAGTGTCTATATTTTACAATAGGAAGTAGGGGAAACCATTATTCAAAAAACAGCCAAGCATCTTAACATTATATCCCCTCTTTTACCCACTCAAACCATGCCTCAATCCCTGTATCCCAGAGCCCTGTTGTTCCAAGATTGAGCATCTATCACTATTCACCTCTGTCCCACTTAACCAATGCAAACCTGCCTAAATGTTCTTCCATCTGCCTTGTTCTTCTATTTCCGTCCCCCTTTTTGTGTATTGCTCTCTCCTCGCTCCAGCATCCAAACTATCCTATGTCTATTCCCTACCCTGTGCTCCACATTCCCCTCCCTCCACTTGTCCCACTCCTATACCCCTGTAACCAACAAATATTTTTTTTCCCCCTTTTAGTGTGGGTACTTTTTTCTTAAGCTTTTACAATAATGGTCCTATGCAGTATTTCTCCTTTTATGACTGACTAATTTCATTCAGCATAATGTCCTCAAGGTTCATCAATGTTTTGTGATGGCTTTCAGCTTCCTTCTTATTCTTCAAGGTAGCATAATATTGGATTGTGTGTATGTGCCACAGTTTGTTTATCCATTCTTCAGTTGATAGGCACTTAGGCTGTCTCCATCTTTTTGCTATTGTAAATAGTGCTGCTATGAACATTGGTGTGCATATATCTACTCGTGATATGGCTTGTATTTCTTG
>NW_006408744.1:3088800-3090118 GCF_000296735.1 Chrysochloris asiatica | reverse complement strand
ATCTGAAGAACAGATTTGATACATTGAACACTAAAGACTGAAAACCAGAAGAGTTGTGGGATAACATCAAGAACATCATACATGAAGAAAGCAAAAAGTCATTGAGAAGACAAAAAAGAAGGAAAATGTCAAAATGGATGTCAGAAGAGACACTGAAACTTGCTCTCTTTAGCGTAGAGATGCTAAAGCAAATGGGAGACATGAGGAGGTCCTAGAGTTGAACAGAAAGTTTCAAAGTTCATCTTGAGAACATAAAATCAAATATTACAACAAAATGTGCAAAGATCTGGAATCAGAAAACCAAAAAGGAAGTACACGCTCAGCATTTCTCAAGCTGGAGGAACTGAAGAAAAAATTCAAGCCTCTACTTTCATTATTGAAAGATTCACTGGGCATATTATTGAATAATGCAGAAAGCATCAAGAGAAGATGGAAGGAATACACAGTCACTGTACCAAAAGGAAATGGTTAATGTTTAGCCGTTTCAAGAGGTAGCGTATGATCAAGAGCCAATGATCCTGAAGGAGGAAGTCCAAGGTGCACTGAAGGAATTGGCAAAGAACAAGGCACCAGGAATTGATGGAATAAAATTTGAAATCTTTCAAGAAAGTGAGGTGGCACAGGAGACGCTCACTCATCTCTGCCAAGAAATTTGGAAGACAACTATCTGGCCAACTTACTAGGGCAGATCTGTATTTGTGCCCATTCCAAAGAGAGGTGACCCAATGGAATGTGGAAATTATTGGAGAATCTCTTTGATATCCCATGCGAGTAAAGTTTTGCTAAAGGTAATGCAGAAATGACTACAATCATACATTGACAGAGAATTTCCAGAGGTTCAAGCCGGATTCAGAAGAGGCAGTGGAACAAGGAATACCATTGCTGATGTCTGATGGATCTTGGCTGAAAGCAGAGAATACCAGAAAGATGTTTACCTGTGCTTTATTGAGTATGCAAGTCTTTCGATTGTGTGGATCATGACAAGCTATGGACAACATTGCAAAGTTTGAGTATTCCGGAACACTTAATTGTGCTCATGAGAAATCTGTACATGGACCAAGAAGCAGTTATTTTAACAGAACATGGGAACACCAAATGTTTTGAAAATTTACAAAGGTGTCCAACAAGGTTGTATTCTTTCACCGTACTTATTCAACCTGTATGCTGGGCAAATAATCCGAGAAGCTGGGTTCTATGAAGAAAAATAAGCCATCAGGATTGGAGAAAGACTCATTAATAACATGTGATATGCAGATGATACAGCCTTGCTTGCTGAAAGCGAAGAGAACTTAAAACATTTACTGATGGAGATCAAAGA
>NW_006408744.1:3080867-3088700 GCF_000296735.1 Chrysochloris asiatica | reverse complement strand
CTCCATCTTTTTGCTATTGTAAATAGTGCTGCTATGAACATTGGTGTGCATATATCTACTCGTGATATGGCTTGTATTTCTTGTGGATAAATACCAAGTAGAGGAATTACTGGATCATAAGGTATTTCTATTTTCAGCTTTTGGTGGATGCACCATATTGTTTTCCAGAGTGGTTGGACCATTTTGCAAGCCCACCAGCAATGTAGGAGGAGGGTCCCAGTCTCTCCACATCCTTACCAGCATTTATTATCCTTGACTTTTTTGATCTTGACTGTTATTGTTGGTGTGAGATAATATCTCATTGTTGCTTTGATTTGCATCTCTCTAATGGAGTCTTAGTGTAGTGCTGTGGGTTAATGCACCAGACTGAAAAGCCGTTTGAACTGCAAGGTTGGCGGTTTAAGCACACCAGCTGCTCCTTGAAAACCCTATACAGGGTTGCTATGGGTTGGAACTGACTCAATGGCACTTAACAACAACAACAGTGGCTCGTGATCATGAACATTTCTTCATATGTTTGTTGGCTGCCTGGATCTTATCCTTGGTGATGTGCCTGTTCATGTTCAGTGCCCATTTTTTAATTGGATTATTTGTCTTTTTCTTGTAGAGATGTTGTATTTTATTGTAGAAATTAGTCCCTTGTCTGATGTGTCATTGCAAAGGATTTTTTCCTATTCTGTGGGCTCCCTTTTTACTCTTTTGTTGAAATCTTCGGCTGCACATAAATTTTTAATTTTTAGTATGTCCCAGTCATCTATTTTGTCTGTGTAATGTTCACAGTGTTTGATTGTGTGTGCCCTTTGTTAGAGTCCTCAGATTTGTCTTTATTTTTCATTAATGGCCTTTATAATTCTGGGATTCACATTTAGGTCTTTAATCCATTCTGACTTGGTTTTTGTATACGGTGTGAGTTTAAAGGTCTTGTTTCAATCTTTTGCATATCGCTTTCCAGTTCTGCTAGCACCATCTGTTGAAGACTAAGACTCTTCTTAAACCTCTTTCTCTCATGTTCCACATTTAATTCACCAACAGACTCTGTCAGCTCTTTGCTCAACACTTCTTCAGTTCTATTCTGACTGCTACTTTCTTGCTCCTCTGGTGAAGCCACAATTGTCTTTCACCTTGACTAATCACACAGAAGAACCCTGATTTAGCACTGAAGAGTAAGCACTGGATAGCTAACCACAAGGTCGACAGTTCGGATCCACCAGCTGCTCTTGGAAACCCTATAGAGGGTAGCTGTGAGTTGGAACCAACTTGACAGCATACGACAACAACTGTGTAGATATCATTTCCACTGGTCATCATCTCTAATTGGACTTCAGAAGTTAAATCACGTCAGTCCCCTGCTCAAACCTCTAGTGACTTGTTTTAAACCTGCAAAGAAATCCCACATCCTTAAAATATCCTAAAGCCCTGACTACCTTACTGGTTTGGGTTCCCATCTTTACTGTAGCCACATTGGCTTCACTGCTGTTCCATGAACATACCAAGCATGTTCTTTCCTCTGTTTCTTTGCACTTGCTGTTCTCACAGCCCTGAGTACCCTTCCCCAAATGCTTCATACGTACTTGTTTCCTTACTTCTTAAGCTTCTGCTGAAATGTCACCCCTTTGGAAGATTGTCCCTGATCACTGTGTTAACAAATAGTAGTCTCCGTTCCTTTTCTATCTTTGTATCCTACTTTATCTCCCTTCATGGTATTATTTTTATTATTTGATGGTACATCCTATGTTTATTTGCTGATTTGTTTATTTTCTGTCTTGTCTAGTGGAATGTAGGTTCTGAGACAGCAGGACCGTAGTCTCTTGGTTTACTGTTACATCCACATAGCCTAGAATACTACTTAGCACATAGTGGACATGCAATAAATTGTTGAGTGACTAGATTACTTTATTCTTCCTAGTGTCGCTCAGTTGTTCTGCTGTTTGCTTTTATTTGGTGAAATTTTAATCTTTCACTCATTTTTGCAAAAGACTTCTGTATATTTAGGTGTAAATTTGTGTAATCCTTTCTGTAACTCAGCTTCTTCATATATAAAATTGCAATAATACTAGGCAGGTGCTTTGAGACTTCATCTGAAAAACGGTTTTTCCCCTCAAGTACCAAAGATTATGATTATATTATTGTCATTTTTATTACTCAATCTAGTTTTAATACATTATAACAGTATGGACTCTTATTAGCCAAGTACATGATAATAGCCTTTTATGATAATACTCTAGAATATAATGTTGTAATGTAATAATGCGTTATTGCCATGATTCTACTAATAAGGATC
The DNA here is from genome assembly GCF_000296735.1 of Chrysochloris asiatica. Taxonomy (NCBI): domain Eukaryota; kingdom Metazoa; phylum Chordata; class Mammalia; order Afrosoricida; family Chrysochloridae; genus Chrysochloris; species Chrysochloris asiatica. The sequence continues at coordinate 3,086,419 of NW_006408744.1, read as the reverse complement.
TCACTTATGTACACATAGAGCTTGAGAATTTTGTAATAAATATCCAAAGGTAAGAATCTGCTCTTAAGACTCCTATCTAAAATGTAAGATGTCACAATACCACAAGGGATATTGATAAAAATTGGTCCATATATTTACATTTTATATTCATTTACTTATTTTACTTAGTGTTGTACACTAGTACCTAAAAATACCAGATTGTTCAAGTGCCTTGTAGTTCTTTTCTGATCTATTTATTCCACTTGCAATTGCCAAAAATAATTAAGGCTAGTAGTAACCTGAGTGAAGAAAACATTCCACTGCCTTCCAGTACACTAAATGGTTGTTGCTGTTGTTAAGTGTCGTTGAAACCTGTATAGAGTTTCCAAGGAGCAGCTAGGGTGTTTGAACCACTGACTTTGTGGTGCAAACCGAACTTTAGGTCAAGTGCTTATCCTCTAGTGCCATACCAGGACTCCAGTACACTAAATAATTGAGGAAAATATGGTACAGTGGTTAAGAACTTGAACTCTGCCATCGAATCTTAACTTTAGACTTTAATTCACTATGTAATGAGGAGTCTTTATCTTCCTAATCTTTAATCTCTTCACCTGTAAAATGGGATGAGTAATAATAGCCACGTCATAAGGTTGTGTGAGAATTAAATGAGAGGAGTCATATAAAGTACCTAGTATATAACAAAACACTCAGTAAATGTTAACAGTAATGATTATTATAAAATATATGGGCACTTAACGTGTGAAGAAGTGTTCTTTAGCAAAATGGTTCTAGAATGACTGTCAGGTAAAAAGTAGTAAAAGGGCTTTTAAATAGAGCAGTAAAATGCAAATGTATCCTCTCTGCTTTTTCCCCTGAATTTACAAATCTCATTCAGCCTGTGGAAAAAGAGAACTCCTCAATGGGTGTTGCTGCTAAACCACAATAGAACAAACAGAGACTTCTTTCAGGTACCACATACAGTCAGGTGGACTTCTGGTGTGGCACTGTAGGATCAGCACTGGACTGCGAACCACAAGGTGAGCAGTTCAAACCCACCAGCTGCTCCTAGGAAACACCCTACACAGGGTCGCTATGAGTCGGAACCTACTTGATGGCACTTCACAGCATCCTACAGTCATGTGTCACTCAACATCCAGGATATGTCCTGTGAACTAGGACGTTATGTGATGTAGGCGCTGTGTGAATACTATATCATAGTCTGGTCCTGCTTTTTCTTTACATATCTGGAACAAGCTGCATACCTTAACAGTGATTGTCACTGTGCTGAGAGGGATTCGCTATTGTGTTTGGTCCTCAATTCCCATTAGTAGTAATTTCTCCTTGTGTAATAATAGGTCCCTCTCACATTTTTGTTTGCCTTGTATCTTTCAGGGGAGCCCATCCTTTAACAGTTGGAAGAATTTTTCCTTTGTTTTTGAGGATCTTTGTGATTGTCAAGTATGGCATGCCTAAATAATGTGCAATAGAATTTACTGATTGTCCACCTTCTTTTTGTTTAATAACCTTTTGTTGTACTTCTAAATCAATATTTCTTGCTTTCTGCTGCTACTATCACTAGCTCTCTGGAGTCCAGGTGTGGTGCTGTAGAATCAACAATGGACTGGTAACCACAAGGTCGATGGGTCAAACCTGCCAGCCGATGCTCCTCGGAAACCCCATACAGGGTTGCTATGAATCGAAACAGACTCCATAGCACTTAACAACAACATCACTGGTACTAGTGCTCTGAAATCCTGATGTGCTGCTGTAGGATAAACACTGGGCTACAAACCAGAAGGTCAGAGATTCAAACTTCCCACTCGCTCCTTGGAAACCCTGTACAGAGTCACTGTGAGTTGGAAGTGACTTCAGGGCACTTGATACCACTACCGCCAAAAATGTTTTCATAGCTCTTAAATTAGCCCATGCTAATGCATGATGCGTGATGCAAATGGTTAGTCACTAGGCTCCTAACCAAATGGTTGCAAGTTGAGTCCACCAGTGAAGTCTTGAATTAAAGACCTGATAATCTACTTCTGAGAAAAATCCGCCACTGAAAACGCTATGGAACATAGTTCTCCTCTGACACAAATGGGGTTGCTGTGAGTCAGAATCAGATCAACAGCCGTTGGTTTTGGCTAGACTATATGCCATTGGTTCTCAAACATTAATGTTCATTAGAATCACTGCAGGGCTTGTTAAAAACATGGCATTCTGGGCTCATCCCCAGACTTTCTGATTACTAAGTTGGTTGCTTAGAGGAGGGGCTGGTAATTTGCATTTTGAACAAGTTCCCAGGTGATTCTTATGTTGATGCTGCTGGTCAGGAAATCACACCTTGAAGATCAGTGTTATAAGCAATTTGAGCCCTCCCCAGAGCTCTTGGCCTCATGAGTTGGGCACAGAGTATGTGCTCAATAAATACTTGTTGGTTGGCTGCATCTAATGACACCGAAATGAAATATAAAGGGAAGATAAAGTATATTAAGGTTCTCATTAGGCGCACTGCCTAATTCTCATTAAGGCTGTCCTGATTTCTTTTATGTCCTGGGCATGTGGGCTCAGTGCTAATGTCCATGGCTTCTGTGGTCCCTTATGTACTATCATTTCCATCTACTCCAAGGTTTTCCTCATTTACCCTTTCCTTTCTAGACTCATTTTAGACAGTACACTAATAATAGCAAACAGAACCCTCAGGACTAATACGTTAATGAGAATTCTTATGCCTCTCAAAGAGTTTTTCTAAATCCTGTATCATTAAGCTCATTTCGCTCACTCTCTCTCTTTTAAATTTAATTGAAACTGCCTCCACTAAGCTAGTATTTGGTTGGTAAGACTGGAGAAGGTTTATAAGGAAGATCTGGACTTAATAGGGATTGGTTGGAATGATTATATTGCCAAATTCATTGCTTGTGCCTCTCACATTTTTCTGTGTGAGCACTTAAGTATTTCTTTTATCAGGAAAAAAATTTTTGTGGATGTTTTTGCACATCCTTTTTTATGCATCAACAAACTTTAGAGGGAAGCAACACAACACTTTCCTTCACTAAAAAAGAAAAGAAAAATCTGTAAATTTCAAACATTTTCCACTGATACATAACTACTCAGTATGGAGCCTTCTGTGCAGAGATACTAAAGACTGTACTTGTACTTTTCCAAGAATTTCTGAGTATAATTTTCACTGTTTGCTCTAAGCCAACACTTCAGTTTTTAGATTAGTGTTTTCCAAAGTATGTTCCATGGAACACTGGTTAGGTAAGGTATTGTTATTGTTGTTGTTAAGTGCCTTCAAGTTGATTCCAACTGGTATCAGTTTCCAAGGAGCGGCTGGTGAGTTTGAACTGCCAGCTTTTCCATTATGAGCACCACATCAGATATTATATAGATTTTTTTAGATTCTTTGTTAAAAACAAAGCTTAGTGGATGTTAGTTTAATTGAAGTTAGACAGGTGTTTTTAATTCTTTCACTCAGGACTATAAGAGCCTTGAATATGTCTATGATACATTTTGGGTTTAGAAGAGAGGGTATTTCTGACTGTGTGTGATCAGAGAATATTTGGCAAATCAGCTACAATACCAGTGTTCTACAGAACAATCTTTAAGAGCCACTATTTTAAATCCTTACATACTGTCATCATCTTTAGTCTGAAAGAAGGCTCAGAGGTATAAAATTGCTCTTTTGCTTGGCAGTCAGACAGGATAGAGAAATTTGGTGCCTTTTAAAAGCAGAGCAAAAACTGAATTCTTTCTGCATGATTTAAAGTACAAAAGAGATCCTTACTTATTCAGTAATTTTGTTTATTTAAAACTTCATTGTTGGTATCAAGTGTTGATTTCTGGTTATTTTTTTCTCTGGAATACAGAAATTTTCATTTCACTCTCTGTTTAGTCAGAATTTTATTGTCTGAGTCACCCATCATTCTGCCAAATATATTTATAGGGTGAAACACTAAAGAAAGATCTAAACTTTGCTTTTGATTTGATTTGTTTGTTTGTTTTCCCAAATGTCAACTTTCAAGATCTTGGAGAATTTAACGTAATAACAATTTAAGACTTAATCATTTCTATTTTAGACTTGCCTATGGACCCATTTATCCATATGTAAGAATTGTTTCTTTCTAATGTGTATACTCTTTTCAATTTGTCCCCACCCTTGCTCTCCCCTAGGCTGTATTCCAGTTAGTAATACTCTGCGTGTAATGTCGCTTTTCCCAGGTACTGGAACATGTCAAGGAAGTATAGTTTTAACTGTTGTTGTTAAGTGCTGTCGAGTCGATTCCGACCCATAGCGACCCTGTACAGGGTTTCCGAGGGTGTAAATCTTTACGGGAGTAGAAATAACTGCGGAGGCTATTAATCTCTACATCACTGTCAAAGGAAAGAGTAGAGTTTTATAGCTGCAGGTTACTAACATTGCTGACAAGAGAAAAGTTGGCGCTTTTTTCTTTGCAATTGGACTATCTTTTTTTGAAAATTAGCAATGAACAAAATATGTATTTTTAGCTGTTTCTATACTGCATATTGTTTCTATATTCTATATTGCACTTAAAACCGAACGGCCACCACCTGTCTGACAGTTTGTAGTACTGTGGTGGCTTGTGAGTTGCTGTGATTCTGGTAGCTATGCCACCGGTATTTTAAATACCAGCAGGGTCACCCATGGTGAACAAATTTCAGATGAACTTCCAGACAAAGACAGACTAGAAAGAAGGAGTGATAAACTACTTCCAAATATTTAGTCACTGAAAACCTTATGAATAGCAGAGAAACACTGTCAGATATAGTGCCAGAAAATGAGCCCCTCAGGTTGGAAGGCACTCATAATGTGACTGGGGAAGAGCTGCCTCCTCAAAGTTGATCATGATGATGCAAATGGAGTAAAGACCACGGGACCTTCATTTTCTGATGGGGCACACTCAAGATGAAGAGAAACAGCTGTAAATATCCATTGAAAATTGAAACATGGAATGTACGAAGTATGAATCTGGGAAAATTGGAAGTTGTCAAAAATAAAATGGAGCACATAAATATCGATATCTTAGGCATTAGTGAGCTGAAATGGACTGGTATTGGCCATTTTGAATTTGAGAGCCACATGGTTTACTATGCTGGGAATAACAAATTGAAGAAGAATGGTGTTGCATTCATCGTCACAAAGAACATCTCCAGAGCAATCATGAGGTACAATGCTATCTGTCATGGGATAATATCCATGTGCCTGCAGGGAAGCCCAGTTAATACCACTATTATTCAAATTTACGCACCAACCACTAAAGCCAGTGAGGATGAAATAGAAGAATTCTATCAACATCTTCAATCTGAAATTGATCAAACATGCAATCAAGATGTATTCATCATTACTGGTGATTGGAATATAAAGGTTGGATGCAAAGAGGAAGGATCGGTAGTTGGAAAATATGGCCTTGGTGATAGAAATGATGCTTGAGAACGCACAATAGAATTCTACAAAACCAGTTATTCTAAAGAAGGTGAAATGTTTCACCTTCTTTAGACAGCATACGAGACAATTATACATGTGAACCTCACCAGATGGAATACATAGAAATCAAATT
>NW_006408744.1:3079234-3080767 GCF_000296735.1 Chrysochloris asiatica | reverse complement strand
CCATAAGGATTTACAGCCTCAGAAACCCTGTACAGGGTCGCTATGAGTTGGAACTGACTCCGTGGCACATCACAACAACAACAACAATGGTGATGATGGTGGTGGTGGTGTGCCATGGAGTCGGTTCCAACTCATAGTGATCCTGCATAGGGTTTCTGAGGCTGTAAATCTTTTACTGGAGCGGAACGCCTTCTTTCTCCCGCAGAACCTCTGATAGTTTTGAACAGCTGACCTTGAGGTTAGCAACCTGACTCTTAACCATTATGCTAGCAGAGCCTTATATATATATGTTCACATACATATAATTAGTATGTATTTGTGTATATAATATTTGTATGTATATACATACGTATATCTGTCTTTTAAAAAAATCTCTTTGTTGAGATATAGATGATTTATCATAGTCATCATACTTGTAAATTGTACAATTCTGTGATTTTTTTTTTTAGTATATTCACGAATGTGTGCAACTATCACCACTATTTCTAGAACATTTTCATAACACTACAAACAAACTGATTCCCTTGACGGTCATCCTTGTCTCACTAGTCCTGTCTCTGAATTTGCCTATTCTGGACATTTCTTAGAAATGAAGTCATACAATATGTGGTCTTTTGTGTTTGGTTTCTTTCATCTACCAGAACGTTCTCAAGTGTCATCCATGTGGTAGTGTGAATCGTTACTCCATTCCTTTTTCTTACCACGTGTTATTCCACTGTATGGCCATAAGACTATTCATAATTGATAAAGACATTTGAATTGTTTGGGATATTATGAATAATGCCGATATGAACATTTCTGTACAAGTTTTTGTGTGAACATGTTTTTCATGTGTCTTTGGTATATACCTAAGAGTTGAATTGCTGGGTCATAAAGGAGTCCTTGTGTGGTTAATGCATTGGACTGCAAAGTTGGTTTGATCCACAAGGTCGGTGGTTCAAGATCACCAGCTGCTTCTTGGAAACCCTATACAGGGTTGATGTTGGGTCGGAACCAACTGGATGGTACTTAACAACAGCAACAACAAAGCAACTCTATGTTTAACCTTCTATGTAACAGTCAAACTGTTGTCCAAAGTGACTATATCATTGTTACCTTCTACCAAGTTTCTCCACACCCTCATCATCACTTCTTATCATCTGTCCCAGTATTATTCTTGATTATATTGATTTTGTAGATGAGAAAGATTGACCTAGAAGGTAAGGATATTATTCACAGGGTCATAGCCAAGTCCAGAGCTAGAATCCTGTCAAATCATACTGTTCTTTCTGCCACACTGCTTCATAAAAAAAAAAAAAAAAAATTGAGTTAGAGAATGTGAAAACATACCTGTGATGGCACCCACTTGTCTCTTTAGCCTCAGCCTTTTCTCTGACCACCAGATTGCTTACCCAAGACCTCCACTTGAGTATGAAACTTATCAAACTTATGTCCCAAGTCACACTCTTGATTCCTTCCTTTTCCTTATCCCTTCTCATTAAATGGTGGTCAGAATGCAGGACAAAACCTAAGACTCTTTTTTTTTTTTTTTTT
>NW_006408744.1:3040222-3065619 GCF_000296735.1 Chrysochloris asiatica | reverse complement strand
AGAAGAATTGATGCCTTTGAATTGTGGTGTTGGCGGAGAATACTGAAAGTGCCATGGGCTGCCAAAAGAACCAATAGATCTGTTTTGAAAGAAGTGCAACCAGAGTGCTCCTTGGAGGCCAAGGTGGCCAAACTTCATCTCTCATACTTCGGACATACTGTCAGGAGGGACCAGTCACTGGAGAAGGATATCATGTTTGATAATTTGGAGGGTCAAAGAAAAAGAGGAAGACCACCAAAAAGATGGATTGGCCAAATGGCAGCATCGATGGATTCAAGGGTGGCAACAGTAGTGAGTTTGGCCCAGTATCGGGCAGTGTGTCTTTTTGCTGTGCATAAAGTTGCTATGTGTCGTTACCAGCTCTATGGCACCTGACAACAATATATTGCATATTACTGTATAATGTTGTTAAGTACTGACAGGTCGGTACTGATTCACAGTGACCCTGTATAGGGTTTCTGAGGCTGTAGATCTTTTCTGGAGCAGAAAACCTCATCTTTTTCCTGCGGAGCAGCTGGTGGGCTTGAACCACTAACCTGGTGGCTCATAATTCAGTGTTTGTCCCATAAAGCCACTTAGCTGCCATACTATATAATAAGGGTGTGTGAATAAAACATATGCTTTATCATGAGGTTGCGGGATTTCTGAACATATTCTCACTTACTTTGTATAGTATAGTTATTTGTGCCATCATCTCTTGTTTTCTATTTTATACCCATCTTTAACCCCCCAGGTAAGGAATTTTGACATCTGGAAAGACTTAGATTACCCTCATTTGACAGCAATATCATGCTTGTTAAGATCCACTGAGCTGTGAAAAGACATCCATAAAACATTTAAGGTAGAAGTTAAGAACATAGTTTTTCCCCTCTCTTCTTGAGTGGAAAGCTAAACTTTTTAACTTGCTATCTTAGAGAACACTGCCATTTTTTGCTTCAGCCAATCTTGATCTTATTCACTGACTAATTATGAGTGTAGGTGTATAAATTAGTTGGATAAAAACTCCAAAACATACACATGCATAAATGTGTTGCATGCAAATGTTCTGAGTACAGAACAACTCATTTAAATGAATGACAGGGAGCGTAACATTATTCAAACTGTCAGGAAAACAGAAATTACGTATCTTACAGCCCCTTCTTTGTCTCTGCATGCTGCCTTCATGCCTTAAAAGCCAAAGAGCTGCAGAGTACCTTCAGAATGGAGAAGGCTCTTGGGTGTAACCTATTACCGTGAAAAATTGGCAAGAAGGAAATCACTTCTTGTTTTCTGTGTTCTTATGTAACCTTGAACAAACTGTTCTGTTAAAAAAAAAAAAAAAAAGTCTTTTCTTTCCCTTTGCTGAAAAAAATCAAACTTAAGCCTTCCAACTATTTTTGAGAGCTTTAACTGTTTGTGTGCCTCTGGATAACCGTCCCCACCCCCTCCAATATTAGGTCTCTATGTGCTTTTTCTCTCATATTTTCTCCAGGGGTTGGAATGCAGCTGTGAGCCCTCCTGGACTGACAGTCTCAGCAAGTTGACTTTTGGTAATATTATAGTCATTTGGAAGATGACAGTGTGTTCAAGTGTGCTTGATCCCATCATTGCTTTACTACATCCTCAGTAGGTTCATAGGGATGCCCTGTTTGTGTCCAATAGTTTTATGGTGGAGGTAGATGGGGAAAGGGGTTAAGGGCAGAGTCTGTGAAAACACAGTGAGTCAGGACTGCTGATTTGTCCCTAGCCTGAATCACTCACAACCTGCCTCTTGGCAAGGCGGGGAGGTGCTTTTTTGTTCCCTTTCCCTTTTCTCTCAACTTGATACTTGTTTATGTCTTTCTTTTTTGTTTCTGACTTTTTGCCATTTTTCCCTCAAAACTTTCTTTATCTCTCTGTTTCCACATCTTTCCCTTTAGGCACCAGCCCACACTGCCAGTGCACACTTTTTACTTCAGTTGCCCTCAACTTAACTCTGATCCGTGATGACTCCAGGTGTGTCAGAGTGGAACTGGACTCTCTAAGATTGTCAGTGGCTGGTTTTCCAGAAGTAGATTGTCAGTCCTTTCTCCCAAGGAACTTTTGGGGTAGACTCAAACCACTAACCATTAGGCTAGCTGCGGAACGTGTTAATCCTTTGTACTACCAAGCACAGTATATAGACTTAGACTCATAGATTTTTGGAATGGAAAGTTCCCTAGGGATACAGATACTGGTTTGGTCTTTGCCTAGCTTGCCTCCTTAGGGTGAGTTGTTGTTTCTTTAAGTAGGCTGTGTGTGCACTATGGGTATTGTAGAGCAGAATGTTACATGTGACACTGTTTACCTCACAATTGGGAGAAGAATAGAATATCACACACAGACCCCTGGGGGAGGGCTCTTGGCTCTCGCCTGCTTGTGTGCTTTCTCAGAGGTGTGATAAACGTTTGCTGGTCACATATGCCACCTGTGGCCTGGCAGGTGTTCAGAAGGCTTGGATGCAGGCAGTACTTGAGGAATTTCATCAGAATTTACAGCTGGGCTGCTACCCTGTACTTACTCCCCTCGGGTTTCCTGACAAACTGGCCTCCTGCTAAGGACAGGGAACCAAAGGGCAATGGGAGGAGTTAATGAACCACAGAGAATGGGGCTTGCTGAGAACAGAGCACTGTTTGTGTCCCGAACTCTTTGTCCCCACAGTTTTCAGAGAGAAATCCAGTGTAATGGGCTTAAAAAACATGCTGCTTGTGTTTATCTGTTTTGAATGGTAAAAGAAAACACAACATTTAAAAATCATTAAACCACATTGCTTGGGCCTTATGTTGGTCTTGGGTTTCAGATACGTCTGGGACACGCATGAGCAGCATGGCGCTAGGAAGAAGACTAAATGGTAGCGAGTAGAAGACATTTGTGTTATCAAAAGATGGCTTTTCTCCAGCCTGCCGTGGTGGTTCCAATTTGGTTTTGCTGGACTGTATCAGTTACATCTGCCTGAGGATAAGCATATCTCATTAACTCACAGCTGTATGCAGTGCTTCCTACACATTGTTATTCTGCCCTTTTTTTCCCTTTTGTGCTGGGATGAGTACTTTATTTTGCTGGTTCCGGTTCACCATCTGGCTCTCATCATTCCTCACCTTCCATTCCAAAATCACCACCCGGCCTCTTGGATCGCTGGGCAACCTCCTATCTCGTTCCATCTCTCATCCCTTCCACTCAGCATGCCCAGATCAGTCTTTCTAAGGGGTCTGGTGGGGCTGTGCTTTTTCTTGAAGTACTGAGTGGTTGCCCTTCCCAGATGGCGCTCAGAGCTATGAAGCCGACTGTGTGTGTCATCCCTCAGCCTTCTCCAGCCACAGCCTTCACTGACCTTAGCAGTAAATACGCCGTGCCCCTCACTTGCCTGTCCACATGAATCCTGTCTCTTCCTGCATAAAGCTTCAATTTGTGTGGGAAAGATAGTAAATAAGCCCCTAAGTTCTGGGAGAAGCTCATTTTTTCCCCCAGATCTAGATGTATGCAAGCTGAGTTAGTACTCGTATGTCCCGGCATTGCTTTCTTTAAAACATGAGAACGATTCTTAAATGTGAGAGTGCCACAGTCTGGGAGAGGTAAGGGTTTAGAGGAAGATATCTGTAGTTTTTGATTTCTAATTGCTCCTGGAAAGCTCAGCCTGCTTCTTAAAAAGAAAACTTGTATTGATGAGATCTTAAAAATAGACTTTCTACTGTATTTCCTTTTGAATGTGGAAAACAGCTAAAATTATATACAACTCAATTTCCTTTATCTGTTTGTGTGGAAAACTATGATAATCAGCAGCATCCATAGCTCTGCCTATCTTCTTGTGTGTCTGCCTTTATGGATCACCTGACATAGATAAAACCGTAACACCGAATTTAGCAGTTCGTGTTTCTAATACTCAACCCTATGCCTACCAAATCAAGTATCCCTCTTGATTTATTCATTAACTATATACTGAATGTCTGTGAAGTAACAGGGAGTCCTAGTGTGGCATGGTGGGTTAACACTCTGGGCTGCAAAGTCGATTTGAACCACAAGGTCGGCGGTTCAAGCTTGCCAGTCACTCTTAGGAAACCTTATATACATAATGTGACTATGGGTCGGAACCAACTCAACTGCACTTAATAACAACAACTAAGTAACAGGAAAGCATTCTGTGCTAGAGTTTCAGAACAGATACAGGAGTTGCTTTCAGGAAGCTCACACTTTTGAGAGGGAGACAGGCATTAATCACATCATCACACAAATGTAGAATTACAAGCCAGTTAAAATATACAGGGGTTTGGTTTAATTGGGGCAGCGTTTGTTAGAGAAGGCTTCTCTAAGGATGAAAAAACATGTGAGCTTCAGATAGTCTTCTTATTGCCTACTACGTACATGATAAATCAGACACTGTAAACCTTTGACTACTTTCTAGACTGCTAAGAGGAGTCCTGGAGTCCTGGTGTGGTGCTGTGGGCTAATGCACAAGACTTCAGAGCTGTTTGAACTGCAAGGTCGGCGTTTCAAGCTCACCAGCTGCTCCTTGGAAACCCTGTACAGGGTCGCTGTGAGTCGGAATTGACTTGATGGCACTTAACAACAACAATAAGAGGAGTCCTGGTGTGGTGCTCCAGGATAAGTACTTGACTGCTAATCACAAGGTTGGAGATTCACACCCACTAGCCAGTCCTTGGAAACCTGATACAGGGTCCCTATGAGTCAGAACCAACTCACCAGCGCTTAACAGCAGACAGCTAAGATTATTGCTCTTATGCAGGTTGTGTGAATGGACAATGTGTATGTCTTAAGACTTTCTACTTTGCTCAACTTGGTCTGTAGACCATCTATGCAAAGTCTTAGAAGACTTAATTTAACCATTGTTGTTGTTGTTGTTGTTAAGTGCCAGTCTTTCAACTCATAGCGACCCTGTATAGGGCTCCCAAGGAGTGACTGGTAAGTTTGAACCACCAACCATGCAGTTCAAACCTTGAGGTCCAGTGCATTATCCTACAGTGCCACACTAGGACTCCAAATTGAGCCATTAAAGGTCATTACATTGTCTAGAGATAGCAAAATGTATTTCAGATAATCTATTATTAACTCTAGCAACTAAAAGGTACTATTTAACTAATAACTGACCTTGTGTAATTTAGACACCTAAGATTGAAGTTTCTTAAACCTGTTACCAAACTTTGGTTTGCTTGATCTTAGGAATCACCAAGCTAGACTGGACTGATGTACAGTGCTTTTGGAGATGCTGTCCTAGGTGCTGCCCTGTGGGGGAAATGGCGGGGGGTGGATTTACCAAATGAAACACTTAAACACTGTTCAGAAGCAAATAGCGCCATATTTAAAACTGAGGTGCTAATTGTAAATAGAAACAATATAACTTACTGACGTACTTTAATGGTCTTGTGTTTTAGTTGTCGGTTTTCTAGATCTTTATAAATTTTTGTGCTGATTACAATATAGGATATTGTCTTTGACTAAGTAAGACCTTTTACAATAAGTATCTCGTTTGATACAAGCAGCATTAGACAGTGAAATGGATGTACTGATTATTGCACTGGTTCATAGGAGTCCCTAGGTGGTCAAATAAACAGTTGAGTATTTGACCACTAGCTGAAAGATTGGTGGTTCAAACCCACCCAGGGGAACCTCAGAAGACAGATTAGGAAACCTGCTTCTGAAAATTCACAGCCTTAAAAATCTTATGAAGCAGTTCTGCTCTGCACACATGGGGTGACCTTAAGTCAAAATGGACTCAACAACAACTTATAGGAGGAAACGAGTTAAAAAAGATAAAGTAAGTGAGTTAGGCTCTACAGCTAGTAAGTCATTATGATGTCAGAATCAGGTATTCGTCCCAGGGCAACGCAAAGCCTTGTCCTACTAACTCTTTACAGTTTTTATTGTCATTAACATGAAATTCTGTGTTATACTATTTAAATAATTTCTGATTAGAAATTGTGTCATTAGAAAAATTGCCTCCAATATAATCTTGTAGCATCGGGTTTATTCTTTTAACTAGCGGTAAGATTAAAAAAAAAAAAAAGGCCCAGACTTTTATTTTATGGAAAACCAAGGTCATAACAAAGTAAGTAGTATTTATTCTCAGAGGGTGGAGAAGTCCTTCAGAAGAATCTGATTCATCTGTGCCTTTAAATTATCACCAACACTGTAATTATGTGACACATTCTTTGGACATTTTTTTATTACAGTAACTTTCCCTATAAAATGTCACACAACAGCATTCTTTTGTTCCTTGGATCAACTGTTAATTAGTTTTCCCTCAACAGACCCTCTCTTCAGTTAAATAGATGGATTCGCTGATCTTTTCAGGATTTTCCAGTACACAATTCCTCTCCTTAATATTGCCTTTGGTTCCTTCTTTCACCTGAGAAGCTTATCTAAGGAATTAAAATGTGTTCAAACACATTCTCAAATAAATTTCCACTGTGTCGTGTGACTAGATTAGGAGGAAATATCTGATGTCATTATCATCCTTTTCTTTTGATTCTTCTAATTTTTAGGCTACAAAATGTTTCAATTTTGTACTTTTTTTTTTTTATCTCAGGAATTTTTGTTTTGGCATCAAAAAATTTCTATCCTATTGCTCCAAGAAACATATTTTTAAAAACAGACTCAGTTTGAGCATTAGTTGTTGTTGTTAGGTGCCAACTCACAGCGACCCTGTGTACAATAGAATGAAACACTCCCTGGTTCTGGACCAACCTCACAATTGTTGCCACACTTGAGCCCATTGATGCTGCCACTTTGCCAATCCATCTTAGAACTGCTTTTTTATTTCTTTCTCTCTTTTTGATTGTACTTTTTTAACAGCATTATCTATAGGGGTTCCTGGTGTGGTGTTGTAGGATAAAGCACTAAACTAACTACAAGGTCGGTGGTTCAGACCCACCAGATGCTCCTTGGAATCCCTATGCAGGGTCACTATGAGTAGGAACTACTCGATGGCACTTAACAATTACTTGTTGTTGTTGTTAAGTGCCGTTGAGTCGGTTCTGACCCATAGCGACCCTGAACAGGGTTTCCAAGGCTGTAAATCTTTACGGGAGCAGAAAGCCTCATCTTTCTCCCGTGGAGCAACTGGTAGTTTCGAACTGCTGACCCTGTGGTTCGCAGTGCGGTTCGTAACCACTACGCTACCAGAGCTTCTTTTTATTAATTATATTATTATAAGCATTGGAACTACACTTGATAAATTGGAAAATAAAGACAATAAAAGTATTTTATTTTGTAAAACCACAATTAATTTTGGATGTATAATTTCTAATGTCTTTAAGGCAACAATTTCTTCCATTGTTAATGAGAAGTACATGAGCTAATAATGGTCATAAAACAAACCTGAAATATAGGAAGTGCTAAACACCACAAGGAGATCTGGTAGTACAATGACTAAGCACTAGATTGTTAACCAAAAGGTCGGTGGGTCAAACTGCCAGTCTCTCTGTGGAAGAAAAGACCTGACAATCTGTGCCCTTGAAGATTACAATCTGGGAAACCTTATGGGCAGTTCTACTCTGTTCCACAGAGTCTCTATTATGAGTCAAAATTGACCCAACAGCATATAATAATAACATCATTACTACTACAAAGCTGTTACATATTTATTGTAGGATAAGCACTAGCCTGCTAACCACAAGGTCTGCAGTTCAAACCCACCCAGCTGCTCCTTGGGAGAACGTTTCTGTAAAGATTGCCATCCATGGAAACCTTACACTGGGTTGAGCTGAGTCAGAATCGTCTCAATGGCAGTGAGATTTTTTGGTGGGTCATAGACACAAGAGTCTGGTAGGACATGTTTAAGTTCTGCTAACAGAAAAGGTTGGAGGTTTGAACTCAACTAAAGCTCCAAGGGAAAAAAAAAAATGGCTGCCGATCCATTCCCATAAAGATTAAAGCCTAGGAAACCCTATTAGGCCATTCTGCTCTGTCATATAGATTTGCTAGGAGTTAGAATCTGTGACTAACAACAATAGCCACAGATATTAAGAGAGCTGGTGGCACAGTGGTTAAACATTTCACTGCTAAAAGAAAGGTTGTCTGTTTGAGCCCACACAGCAATTCACAGGAAAAAAGACTTAGTGACCTGTTTCTGTCACAATTGTTGTTGAGTGCTGTTGAGTTGGTTCTGACTCATAGATTTCGATGAGAAACTGGTGAGTTTGAACTGCCATCCTTGTGGTTTGCAGTCCAGTGGTTCACAGAGCCAGCCAAGAAAACCCTATGGGCACTTCTCTGGAACCCAGGGTCACTAAGAGTTAAACATGTATTTTACAATACCCACCAAAAATAGTCATAATCATGTCTTTTGACTCCATTTTGCCTTTCGTTCCTTCACTGATGTTTTTCCTTTTATCATTCCATAGTTACTGTGGTGTCTTTAATGGAGAGATGGTTGAGGTTAGGCAGTGGTTCCTAGGCTTGGAGGGACATCAATAAGATACCATGACTTTATTTTGAAAAGAAATGACCTCCCTTGACAAAAATCTGCCATCAATTTTCATTATAATTTTTTTTAAAAGAAGCAGGAGGAAACCCCAGTGTGTAGCATCAAGAGAACTGATTTTTAAGTTAATAAATTTCAATTGACAAGAAATCGAATTTTCTGTTTGACTGCATTTCACAATAGACCGGTGGAAACTGAAGCAGAACTGTGGTCAGTGGACTCCCTGCCACTCTGGAGATCATGACTTGGGTGAACTGTGAAGGTCAGATGAAGGCCAGGGCACTTAATCGAAGACTAATACATTGTGGTATATTCTATGATATATGAACCTACAGGCTCATATATGGTGGTGGTGTGCCAAAGAGTCGTTTCCGACTCGTAGCGACCCTCTATAGGGTTTCCGAGGTGGTAAATATTTATGGGAGTGGAAAGGATCGTCTTTCTCCCTCAGTATTGCTGGTAGATCAGAACTGCCTGACCTTTTGGTTAGCAGCCTACCTCATAACCCAGTACACTATCAGTGCTCCTTTTAGATTATGAAAATTTAATGTGGACATAACTATTTCCCATGTGTTGGTCTGAACCACAATGGCAGCGATTCAAGTTCACCAGCTGCTCCTCAGAAACCCTAAACAGGGTCACTATGGGTTGGAATTGACGTGATGGCACTTAACAACATGTGTTTATATTATACTTTTTTTCAGTTGTCCAGAATAACTGGGGGGAAGTGATAATGTGAAAAGTGTTAACTCATATATTTCACCTCTGTTTTTTCCTTTGGTACTTTGAGGATAAAGCAGATAGAGGCGAAAGACATCTTCAAGCAAAACAAAAATGGAATCCTGGTGTGGCATTGTAGGATAAGCACTGGACCGTAAAGTAGGTTTGAACCACCAAGTCAGAGGTTCAAACTCACCAGGCATTCCTTGGAAACCCTATACAGGATCTCTGTGAGTTGGAACTGACTCGTCGGCACTTAACAACAACAACATGTACATAATGTTGTTGTTGTTAAGTGTCATCGAGATGATTCCGACACATAGCGACCCTGTATAAGGTTTCCAAGGAGCAGCTGGTGAGCTTGAACAACAAACCTTGCAGTTTAAACGACTTTGCAGTCTGACGCATTAGCCCACATTGCCACACCAGGACTCCTGTAGACTGCTTTTAAAAGTTCAAGTTGATAGCCATATTGGTCTATAACATTAGTATTGTGGTTTCACGGAATCAGAGCAGTTGAAAACTAGGATCAAATTCCCGTTTCTACCAAGAAATAACCTGAGAAGCTGGGTTATATGAAGAAAAGTGTGGTATTAGGATAGGAGGAAGAGTCATTAACAACCTGTGATATGAAGATGATACCGCAACCTTGCTTGCTGAAAGTGAAGAGGACTTAAAATACTTACTGATAATGATCAAAGAGCACAGTATGGATTGCATCTCAGGGTAAAGAAAACAAAAATCCTCACCACTGGACCAATAAATAACATTCTTATCAACAGAGAAAAGATTGAAGTTTCAAGGACTTCATTCTTCTTGGATCAGATATCAACACTCATGGAAGCAGCATTGAAGATATCAAACGATGTAATGCATTAGGCAAATGTGTACTGCGTAAGACGTTTTTAAAGTGTTGAAGAGTAAAGACGTCAGCTTGAAGATTAAGGTGTGCCTGACTCAAGCCATGGTATTTTCAGTAACCTCATATGCATGCGAAAGCTGGACAGCGAATAAGGAAGACTGTAGAAGAACTGATGCATTTGAGTTATGGTGTTGGAGGAGAGTATTGAAAGTGCCATGGACTGCAAAAGAACCAACAGATCTTTGTTGGAAGAAATGCAGCCAGAGTGCTCCTTGGAGGCCAGGATGGCCAAACTTCATCTCTCATGCTTCAGAAATATTGTCAGGAGGGACCAGTCGCTGGAGAAGGATATCATGTTTGGTAAGGTGGAGGGTCAGAGAAAAAGAGGAAGATGCCCAACGAGATGGATTAGTCAAGTGGCAGCATCAATGGGCTCAAGCATGGCAACAATTGGGAAGTTAACCCAGGACCAGTCAGTGTTTCATTCTGTTGTGCATAGGGTCGCTGTAAGTCGGTACCAACTCGATGACACCTAACAATAACAACAACCAAGTTTCTGGATGGGAACTAATAAATTGGGAAAGGGAATTAGTAAAATGGCAAAAAAAAAGCATTTTATGGTGAAAGTTTTAATAGAAATTTAGATAATGCAGCCTCTCCTAAGTTCTTTTCTTTAAAAATTTCCTTTATCGTCCATATGCCCTCATACCTCAAGTATTCATGATGAGTGGGTGAGCAGTGCATGTGATTGGTTTACATGGCTTTTAAGATCTATTTTAAACCTGGTATTCTGTAAAATGTGTTCTGAAGAGGAACACAGATCGTGTTTTGCTAAACGTGACCTAGTTTTGATCCCTATTGCTCACCCAAACTCTTTTGATAGCATTTTAGAAAGAATGGCGGATTCTGTAAACCTACTGCAAATGCAGGTCACCATCTTGAAAGCTCTCACCTGTGAAATTTTGTTCAGTCTCCCCTCTCCCCATCTGGAGTATCCCCTATCTCGCCTTTTCTAAAGGTTCCTTTTCAGTCCCAACTGCCTTATTATTTAAATCCCATCCACAGGACTCGCTACAAGCAATGCTGAAATCTGCTTTTGTATTTGAAAACAAAGCTTTAAAAGCAGCCAGGGGAGCCACACAGAAGAGTAGTGATCTTGTGATGATGGCCTATATCCAAGAAATGCATTTAGAACGAGTGTTTGTTTGTTTCAAGTAGAATCGGTTTCAGCATGTTTGTCCATTGAAAATGGAGACTTCTCAGTCTCTGTAGAGATGAAAATCTCTGAAGGAAATTGGAGATTTTTGTTATAGGTAGAAGCGTCTATACATCATGGTCGCCTATATCCCATAATCCTATCAAACTATTTAAAATGAATTTTGTAATCATACAAATAATTTGTTGTGTTTATAGAATATGCCCTTTCATACTCTGTGTTCTTTTTAGGGTTATTCTGCAAAAGGTGCTCTGTAGTTCCTACAGGATATGAATGGTTGGATGTTTTTCTGCCTTGTATTAAATGTGTAGCTTGGAATAAATGGCTAATAGTTTGCTCTGTAGATTGCAATCATTCAGGTAATTATAAGTGATTATTTAACTTGTATAGAAGCTTCTCAACATTGTGCCCATCTCTGTGAAAGACCAAGGGAAGTATTGAAATTTAAAGTATAAATTCCAAAAAATGCACTCAGGTCTGAGAAATGTAAGATCAGTGGGGGTCCTGGGGTGGGCGAGAGAAAGAAAGGGAAAGATAAAAGATGCTGACTTGACAGGTGGATGTCTTTAGACCTTTGAGGAACCCTTATGCAGAAAGAGCAAGTGTTGGAATTGCACAGGAAGGGAAGTCAGGGTTGTATGTGAATACGAATGCAGTGTTGCAACACACATCACAAACCACGTAAGGGCAGTCAGGGTCTGAGGGAGGATGCATTTTCTTTAAAATGTTAAGTACCATCAAGTCCGGTCTCTGAGGAGTGGCTGGTGTTCAAACTGACTTTGCGGTACAGTGCAGTGACCTGCAGCACCATACCAGGACTCTGTTCAGTAGAGTGCTAACCTTTGAATTCTGGTGTGGCGCATGGTAGGATGGTAGGAGAACCACTGGACTGCAAGCCACAAGGTCTGCAGTTCAACCCTACTCACTGCTCCTTGAAAACCCTATAAAAGGTTGCTGTGAGTTGGAACTAACTCGACTGCACTTGAAAGCAGTCTTAGTGAGGCAATATAGGATAAGCACTGGGCTGTTAAGCACAAGGTCAGTGGTTCAAACCCACCAGCTGCTCCTCAGACACCCTAAAGAGGGTCCCTGTGAGTCGGAACCGACTCTGCAGAACTTAACAGTCTTTGAAGAGGTGGAGGCGACACCAGGAGCCAGTGCTGGAAGTAGTGCGAACCATTCTGATGAATCAGGGCATTCCAATCAAAGGAAAAATATTGGAAGTCTGAAAGGGCAAGGACATTAAAAATAACTCTGGAAACTTATTCGGACTCCTCAGACACGCAAGAATTTTATATGCAGTAAAGGGGGAGGCTGTGGAAGAAAAGTCAGGTACCAAGCCCAATCTCCCAGTGGTCACACTCTGGAGTTCATGAGCTGGGATAGAGGAAGGGGGGAGGTAAGGACTAGCTGATTGAGGGATCCAGCCACCTGCTCTCCAATGAATTCGGAATCACTGTGCCTCAAGGGGGAGGCTGGGCTAGCACTACGATTAATAAGCAGCCTTGCCAGTAGGCTCTGGTGCCATCTGTAGAACAGGGAAACACAGACTGCCCTGATGAAAAATCGATCTCAGGAGACAGCAGATACAGCCCCTGAAAGAAGAAGAGGTCCCAGACCCGACTTTTCCTGAGGGTTGTGCAGGAGTTAATGAGCCTGAGTGGATCAAACGACATGTGCCTTGAGATGTGTGAATAAGCCTGAGCCTCTGCAAGGGCATGGGGGTGAGCTGTGCAGGGTTTGCCCAAAAGGGAAGTGAGGCAAAACCCCACTGCCCTGTTCTGTTACTCTGAGCATAATCCCTTACCAAAGGGAACAGTAATTTTTATGAATGCCTTGAAATGCAGCCAGGTAATTACCTGGAGGAAATTTTCATTTTGCTCAATGTTAATCTATAGAGAGAACAAGAGAAAAAGGGAAAACAAGTTAATGGCATGATAAACAACTATTCACCATGGAATTCTTACAAAGAAGCCCAGGCATGGCCTTGTGGGGGAGGAGTATTTCATCTAAATAAGTTTTAATCCAAGGAGAATGCCTGGCCTTTATGGATACAAACACTAATTGTACACTCAAAGCCATTGAAATATTGTGTCGCCCCCACCCCCACCCCCCATAAAGCACTTAAAGCTGGCTTTTAAGTGTGAGGACCTAATGTAGGGATGGTGATTGTCAGATGAATTCTTTGGAGAAGGCAGGAGCCACAAAACATCTTTGTTTAAGAGCCTTTTTTCCCAAGCTCCAGCATCCTTCCTTCGACCCATGTTATCAGAAAAATATATTTTAAGATATTGCCATCAATAAGATTCTGACATTTGCTAGTAGTCCTCCACAAAAATTCTACTTTTTACTGTTGGTAAGACATGTTCAATTATTATTATTATTGGTTTGTGTTTTAGACTGCCTAAAAATAAAAGGGGAGGGGATGGGGGCCTAAGCAAAATGATACAATGGTAAGAACAGTGGGCACAAACATAACAATGGTGAGGGATGGCAGTGCTGGCCTGGGCAGTTTTTGTTCTGTTGTACATCGTGTCACTAAGAGTTAGAATCGGCTCCACAGCACCTAACAAGCCAAATAAAAATATTTATCCCCAACCAACTGGGAATATATTGTCTAAAGAAAACCAAAACGTAAATCTAATGTTAAAACCCCCTCTTCTGGAGCCACAGGAGAATTTAGCATGCTCTGGTTAGGTTTCAATATTTAAATGCAATACAAAAGAGTATAAATAAAACACTAGACCAGTTGAGCCTGTCCTCAACCATGTAATAACACTTTTAAGTTCTGTCTGCAAATTTTCCTGTAGGTAGAATGTATTTAGCTCTAACTGCTCTCGTATAAGTTCCTATGATAAAAAGTTTTAAGGGACTCATTTTAATGAGTTATATATTATATTTGCTTTCTACCCTACTTCTAATGTCTTTATGAGATTTTTTTAAATGTGTTTGTATTAAAGTATAAAGCTGTATTTTTCCACAACCATGTGAGCAAGTTGAATGAGGTATCATTTTTACTGTTCTTACTATATGTGAATCAGTTAAGTCACAGGCAAGCTAAATGACTACTTTAGTTTTTAACACTCAATAATAGCATCACCAGTAGAAAACAGGTATTCTAATCCACATTCGGAGTCCTGGTGTAGCGCTGTGGGTTAATGCACCAGACTGCAAAGCTCTTTGAACGGCAAGGTCGGTCGTTCAAGCTCACCAGCTGCTCCTCGGAAACCCTATACTGGGTCACTATGGGTTGAAACCGACTTGACGGCACTTCACAACAACAATCCACATTCACCACTTTTTCTGTGTCAGAACGTGGTATCGTCACATAGATGTAATTTTACAGAGTTATCTAAAATTATATGTGTTCTCTTCCTTAATCTCTGATGTTATGAATACAATGTCGATTTTTGGAGGAAGGTACTGTGTTTGCAATGGGCATAGTAATTTGGCCTGCCATATAACAATGTGGCAATGTTTGATTCATTTTACTTAGGTGGTTAGCAAATTGTTAAGCGCACTCACTAACTGGGTGCTGGTGAAATATGGGCCCTTTCTTCACTAAGCAAGCAAGTGTTTGGTTTACTTAGTGCAGCCCCTTCTTCAGATTGAAGGGAATACTCAGGTAAGATGCAGAAGACAAAAAGCCTTTGTGACCACTTTGATTTCTCTGCATCAAGGATTTGAAATCTTGAAGACAAGGCACTGAACCTGAAAAGAAGCTTTGTACTACCAAAATAAGCAGAAGACTCCAAGATAACAGCTGTCAGGACGGGGAGGAGAAGGCCGTGGGTTCTGTCAGCTCCAGGAAACTTGGCCCCAGGCTCTCTGTAAGAGTAATACTTGGACTTAGAGAAATTTAACTCTTAAAAGACTAAAGCCCATTTTGTTGAATACCTGGAATCTCTCTAATGTACCAAGCATCCATCTTCTGACAGTGGGCCTGGGAGAGGACATAAAAGCCCTTTCATTTAACTGATATGCATTTATCTGATCCAGTGCAAATATCAGCCTTCAGATACTAAAGCTTGGCACTGAATGGATGCTTCAAAACAGTTGAATTGGTCACAGTTCTTTTTCTTAGGTCTTTTTTCTTGAAAAGCTTATCTGAAATGCTCATCATTGAAATTCGAGTCTTGTGCTCAAAAATGGAAGAGGGAAAAAAGGGGAGATGTAGTAAATTCTTGAGTTGTTGCTGGCGACTGCCTTGTAAATACAGCAGAGTATTTGAAAAGTTCAAGTCCAGCTTGTCTCAAGTACAGCCCTGTAATCTCTCAGGTGCCGGTGTTGGTTTCTCTCTCTCCTAATACATGAGATAACATGGAATACACTTTGTAATTCAATTCAGCTGAGAGGTACTGAGTGAACCTGTCTCACAACTCTTCCGGGATAGGATAAACCCTGCTGAGCTCCTAGCACAACGAATGATGTGTTCATGATCTGAAAAGCATTTTGCACTGCCTGAGAATTAAGGTACCCATATTCCAGATCTGGTCATTTCAGGAAACTCATTCATTACAGGAAAAGTGCATCTTAGATTTTGGAAATGTTTTATAGTTTTATATCATGGGTTTCTTATTGTTACAGCTGCTGTCTGTATTTTCTGCCACTCTGATCATTAGAGTATAATCTTTCTGTAATGTAGAAGTTCTATTTTAGATTTTGCAATAAACTATTTAGGAATGTGGAGTCCTGGTGTGACCCTGTAGGATAAGTACTGGACTGCTAACGGCAAGGTTCGTGGTTCACACCTACCAGCTGTTTCTCAGAAACACTATACAGGATCACTGCTTTGGAACTGACTCCATGGCACTTAACAACAGTTACCTAGGTATGGGGAATCTCCTTTTAAATAAATATTTACTCACATTTGATATCTGAAAAGTGATGTGAAATCATTAAATGATAGGTGCTGGCTTAAGTCAGTCAAGCCCCTACCACGATTTTGAATTTATTTATAAAATCTACACACAAACATGCCAATGTGAATATTTAAACTGTACAGTGTACTGGGCTTTTTTTTTTTTTTAATTTCAAGCTAATTTGGAATCACACTTTAAGTTAAAGCATCAAATACAGAAGGTTTATTTCTTGACTTGGTATTAACTAAAATGGACTTAGGTTATCATTTGATTTAAAAATTCATTATTCAGATCCTTTACAACTGTAACACAAATGTGGCAACTGTCTTTCAATATAACAATGTACTACTGTGTTTTATTTGGGGGGCGGGCGTTGCTTGTCAACAAGTTTGTATCAAAGTTTTTATATTTAAGAGTTCACTGTTGTACCGAGCAGTGATTGCTACATTGGTTACACATTGGAATTGCCTGGATCATTTCTGAAGCACTGAAACCGCCCTTACCCCCTCCCCCCACTACCTACCTCCCCAGTTAAGTTAGACTTCATGAAGGGAGAGCCAGAACATCTTTGTTATTGGTGGTGGCAGTGTAGGGCATGCAGGTATATGCTTTTTTCAGTCTAGGTAGATAATCTAATGTTTGTAACTTCGAAAAACCGTGTTCATCCAGTGGAGTTATATTTACTTCATGGAACTACAGGAAGTCCTTCATTCATGACTTTGTTCAATACATATTTGAAGGAGTGTGGTGGGTCCATCTGATAAGCACTAGACTGTGAACCACAGGGTCAGCAGTTCAAACCCACCGGCTGTTCCTCGAAAGCTCTGTAGAAGGTTGTTATGAGTTGGAACCCATCCGATGGCAGCCCCTATCCTGAAGTTTATTTTTTTGTGGTTTTGCCAAAATAATATTAGTGGATCTTCTCAAAGTCTAAACCAGCACTCACAGGACCATGGCGTTTCATTAACAGTTTCAACCCAGATCTTGGGTTCTGGCTAGGTTTTCAAGAATCAGTTCATAGTACTTGACACTTTTGCTGACTGTCTTGTTTTGTTTCCCCTCAGCCACACACAGTATTTGGACTAATTCACTATTTTCAGTAGGTCAGTTCCCATCATTTTTGTTTGGCTGTTATAAAGAAGCCTACCATGCAGGGTTCTTTTTCTGGAACCCTAAGCTTTAAAATCAAATCAAATGGCCTTTCTTGGTTTACAAAAGAATGTTTAACTCCATGAAAGAAGTAGTAGATACACAAGGAATATCCAGTAAATGATTCAGTAAACCCAACACTGTTTAAGAGGGAAAGGTTTTGAAATTCTTTAGGTCTTTTGACATGTTCTACTTGAAACCCAGTTAATTATCACTGGTACCAGACTGAAAGCCCGATACCAGACTGAAATCAGTATTTTCTTTTCTCTCTTCCTGTCCCACAGTGGTTCTCTAAAATCTTGATAGATAGAGCATGAATGCCAGGGATAAAAAGGCACATTCAATTAGGCAGAGACTCTTAACTGACCTACATAGCAGTTCATTCATGAGATAATGTGACCTGCAGTCATAGAGATAAAAATCTGTTGCCTGAGCTGGAGTAAGCCTGGCACCAGGCAAGCTCACCAGTGGTCAGGAAAGCATCTAAAATTAGACAAGGCAGGCAGAAAAATACTGCAACAGCTTTGCAGGCCAGGACACAATTTCAGGATATTTCTTTCTCAAGATCTGAGTATCGTTAGTTACCTGGTCTATCCCTGGTAATCCTTGGATGCTCATCTTTCTTACTATGAAATGCCTTGGTATGAAAGTATTTGAGCAATTAAGCGATTTATATATATTTACAAAAGGAGCTCTGGTAGCGTAGTGGTTACGAATCGGGCTGCTAACCTTAAGGCCAGCAGTTCGAAACTACCAGCCGCTCTGCGGGAGAAAGATGAGGCGTTCTGCTCCTGTAAAGATTTACAGCCTCAGAAACCTTGTTCAGGGTCGCTATGGGTCAGAACCGACTCGACGGCACTTAACAACAACATATATATTTACGGTTGGTTTTCAGTTCAAACCGTAAGGAGCTCACCTGCCTCTAAAAAAGTTTTCCTCTTTAGAGATGGTTGAAGTATGGTGGCATTTTGGGGTAGCTACAAGTTTGTCCGGGGTCCTGGTGTGGCGCTGTGGGTTAATGCATCAGACTGTAAAGCCGTTTGAACTTCAAGGTCGGTGGTTCAGGCTTACCACCTGCTCCTCGGAAACCCTATACGGGGTCACTGTGGGTTGTAATTGACTCAGGGTCACTTACAATAACGTTTGTCTTGGTGTGACACTGTAGGATAAGCTCTGGACTGCTAATCACAAGGTTGGTGGTTCAAACCCACCAGCTGCCCCTTGGAAACCCGATACAGGGTTGCTATGAGTCAGAATTGACTCAACAGTACTTAACACAAGTTCGTCAACCATTGCCACTGCCAGAGAGCTGTACTTGACCTAGATATTAGTATACTGGAATGTGTGTACAAGCGTTTATTTCTAACTCACAATGATAGTTGTTAGTTGTCTTCAAGCCTGCAAAT
This sequence comes from Chrysochloris asiatica, assembly GCF_000296735.1. Taxonomy (NCBI): domain Eukaryota; kingdom Metazoa; phylum Chordata; class Mammalia; order Afrosoricida; family Chrysochloridae; genus Chrysochloris; species Chrysochloris asiatica. The sequence goes on along the minus strand of NW_006408744.1, from coordinate 3,046,970 downwards.
TTGCCATCACATTGAAAGGTTTGAAGTAATCGTGAATGAACTAACCCCTGCTCACAATAATTCATCACCACAATCAACTTCATTTACTTGCATGTTCAGTTTTTAAATCACTGCAAAGGCTTCGAGTGTTTTCTTGCACCATCATAAGTCTGTGTAAGAACTGTATGCAGCTGGTCTGACTAACCTACAAATTCCACTAAAAGACATAATTAGGAGTGGATCTTATGTACAACCTGGGAGCTGCTTGTGTAACAAACACATTCAAAGGGGAGACTAAAGCAGGTTAAGGGGAATTGGGAGCGCTAGATTTGGTGGAGGGAAGGGTACCATCTTAGAGTGGTCAGGTTGGGGCTTCACCAAGAGAACATTTGGCCAAAGATTCTATAGATGAATCCTAATCAAAAGAAAGAAAATAGAGAACAGGACTTTAAATTCCCATGGACTCTAGGTTTTCTGAACCCATGGAGGCTGAATGGATCCCAGAAACTATTGCCCTGAAATAATCTTTAACCTTAAACCAAAAATATCTTCTGAAGTTGTCTTAAAACCAAACTGTAGTTGATGTTCTTACTAGATGCCGTCGAGTAAGGGTTTCTGAGAAGCTGTTGGTGAGTTTGAACCACTGACCTTGTGGCTCAAATCGACATTTTGATGGATTTTTTTATGAATAAGGAACAGTGGAAAAGATGGGTGTGATTAAGTGCACAACTTGAAGGTAATTGTGCATGTAGAAATTGGCATGTTTGTTTATGTTTTGCTGTATATTCTCAATAACAAAATTAATTGGTAAGAAAAAAAAACAAAAAATGAATCTGACACTATTGGGAAGGAAATGGGCGATTTAGCTGTGTGTTGAATGTGTTCTTGCAGCAGCCCAGGCAGAGAGAACAAACATCTATCAGAAATGCTCCAAAGTAAGAGAGTGCCTGGCTTGTTGGAAGAAGACCAGAAAAGCTGATGTGTGACTGAGGCAGAGGGCGTAAGAGTGATGGTGATGGTGGGAGGTGGGGAATAGAAGGGGGTGAAGTCACAGGGGTGAAAGGGATCCAGATCTTGTAGGCCCTTGAAAGGAAAGCCTTTGGAGGTGTTTGAGCAGAAGACTTGCATGATCTCACTTTGCCATATGTGGTACCTATTAGATGTTTAATAACATTTTTTTTCCCTAAAATCTCATGCCTTTTCTAGAACTGTAATGCTCCTTCTTTTATTTTTATCTGTCAGGAAATTCTGACAGTAACTACTTGCTGTTAGGTGTAATGCCAAGCACTGTATTTCAATTAACCCCTGTAGTCCTCACAACAACTTTAAGTAGTAGATTTCTATTCTTGTCCCCATTCTATAAATAAGGAACCTGAGTTCAGAAAGGTTAAATGACTTGTCCAAGGACTTTAGACTGTACAAGTCTGGAGTGTGTATTCAGACCCAGGCACTTTGTCCTCAGACTCTTGGCTCTTAACTGCAGTGATATATGAAACTCATGCTTTCCCTCCCTAATCATCCCCAGATTTTCTAGATCACTCCACCTACCAGCTTCAGGCCCCTTACTTACTGCCGACAAATCTATTCGACTCATGATCACCCGATGTGTTACATAGAAGAACTCCATAGGGTTTACTTGGCTATATTCATTGGCCTGGTGTGGTGCTGTGGGATAATGCACGGGACTGCAATGTCAGTTTGAACTGCAAGGTCAGTGGTTCAAATACACCAGCCACTCCTTGGAAACCCTATATGGGGCCACTATGAGTTGGAACCTACACAAAGGCACTTAACAACAAAAGCCTTTCACAGTACTGCTGGGTGGTTTCAGATGGTCAAGCTTTGCATTCTTGGTTGAGTACAAACCTTTGGTATCACCCAAGGACCTGCTCATACCTGGTTGGCTATGGAAGGATGTAACATCAACTTGTGTGCATGAGGGTTGCTCCCAGAATTTGTGTCTGTTGTCTGGGGTGGGGAGAGGGAGCAATTGTTGCCGTATCAGAGTCAACTGTGAGACTTAATCAAATTATAGCCACCTGATTGCAACGTAGTTTCCGTTGTGGCGGATTGGTGAGGTAGGGAAAACAAAGAGGCTTGTAGGTGTATATGCAGCTACTGCCGACCAATCCTCCCCCACCCCCACTGAGATTACTGGTGTAGACAGTGCTGGTTGTAAATAAAACAATCAGGATGACACTTCTCTTGGGTCTTGGTAACTAGCATGTGCTGTGATAGATACTCTTGCCTACAGGTAGAAATTGTAATGAGAGAGCTGAATTTGTGACTTTTATTACACTCTCAATTCCCTCCTACACACAGTTATTAGTCATTTAGCGTCACTCTAACCTTTTTATGGCTATTAATGATGTCGTCTCATGAATTTGCTGCTGCATTTTGAAAGGAGGAATCTAAGCCTCTAATAGAAATGTATGAGGTGAAATAAGTTCTAAGGGGGAAACTATTAAAACCTCCTGTTTGAGTGCATAAATGTGTACATGTTTGACAGATTTAAAAACACTGGGCTTACTTTAAGTCACATTATTTTATAGCCAGTGGAAATAGATTTTTAAGGTCCTGGTAAAAGGCAAATCCCCAGTTGGGGAACTTTCTACATGAGTTTGCTAAGTTATACTTCCTTGCAAATGTGTACCATGGCATTTATTAATCTTTTAGAGCTGACTTTGTGTTTTTCAAGGAAAATGTGTGGTATACCACTTTTAAATAAGACTCCATATAAAGGGCAAAGAGAATGTAGGCTTTTCAGAAGAAAAGAAAAACAAAAAACAAAAACAAAAAACAGTTAGATAAAGCAAATATATGTGTATCGATTGCAATGAATTCAACTACTTATGTATCCTAACTTCTTTGGACAACAGTGTTTCAAAGTAACACACGCCATGTTCTGGATAATAAAAGAAATATAACACATTTCTCTGCTGTGCGTTTGAGGGGATGGAATAGAATGGATGGAATAGCATGAGCTCAGGTCAGAGTCAAAACCAGATATGAATCTGAATCTTTTTCTCCAGTTATTGGCTCTGTGACTTTGGGCAAGTTATTTAACCTTCTGGATCCATTTCCCATTTGCAAAATGAGAATGATGACTACTTTGCAAGACGTCTAGAAATACAAGAAACAATAAATGTAAACCGTGCAGCTCCAGTAGGTCTTTAGTAAAGATTTCCTTCACTTATTGTCAAGGGTATTGCAGTTAGGGGTGGGGTGGTGGAGAATCAAAATATGTAATATTCTTATGTGGGAGAAACATAAAGCAATGCTTGTTTATTGCACGCATCTCATGTAGTGTGAAATCCAACAGAACTGAGTTTGGATGTTGTTTTCCTGTGCTCTTTATTGAGAACCTACTATGTGCCATTGTATGTCTCCAGGTGCTAAGAATACTCTGGCGATGGAAATCCTGAGTAGTTCTTGCCCTGGTAATCCTTTGTAGTCTGATGGAGGAGCAGACATTGACTCATCAAGTTCATGAATTCATCAAGTTAAAACTGTCTAGTGCTGGAAAAGAAATGAAGCAGTGTTAGTTTGCAAGACTGTCGTCCCTCAGACCCCAAGTGCAAGTTGGAAAGACCCCTAGGGTCACCCTTAACGTCTGACTTGCTAACTACAAATTTGGGAGTTCCCATGACCACTCTGGAGTCCTGGCGTGGCGCTGAGGATAAGCACTCAATCTCAAGGATGGTTTAAACTGCAGAGTCGGCAGTTCAGACTCACCAGAACTGTTTAAACTCCTCAGAAACCCTATACAGGGTTGCTATGAGTTTGAACCAACTTGACAGCACTTAACAACATGACCACTCCTGAGGTGGAGAATCTTCCAGAGCAACACACCAAACTCAGGAAAGTGCTGACAGTTATATTATAGCAAAAGGATACAAGTCAGAACCAGTCACAGGAGACGTAGTACAAGGTATAGGAGGCTTCCAAATACAAAGCTGTGTGATCCTTGGGACACGTAGTGCGCCTAGTGTTGAAGTGTGGCAGTACTCACCTGAGCTTCAGTGTCTGGCAGGATTGATTGGATCCTTAGCCACATGGTTGACTTTAATCCTCAGCCCCGTTCCCTTCCTTGGAAGTTGGACTGATAGAATGGGGTTGACTTTTTCTAGCCTGGCCAGTCATCACCTTGAGTTGTTGTTGTTGTTGTTGTTGTTAAGTATCGTGGAGTTGATTTCGACTCACAGTGACCCTCCACAAGGTTTCCAGGGCTGTAACTCTTTATGGGAGCAGAAAGCCTCATCTTTCTCCTGCGGAATGGCTGGTTATCTGGGCATACATATCTGATATGGTCCAAATGACCCACCGTGAGTAACAAAGACACTCCTGGCACTTGAGAAATCCAGGAGTTTACAGGTTACAAAGACATGACTCGCTTTGGTTAAAATTAATTCCCTGTAGCAGAATGGATTACTAGCTAGGCTGCTAACCACAAGGTCAATAGTGAGGTTATCTGCTCCTGTAAAGATTGACAGGCTTGGAAACCCTATACAGGGTTGCTATTAGTTGGAACTGACTCCATAACACACCACCACTACCACCACACAGTGGGCAAATGTATGATGGGGAAGTTTGATCTGGTCAGGGAGATCCTGAAAAGTCTTCCCAACCCTCCCAAAAATACTGAAAGGTGAATGGGTGGCTTTAAATTTTAGTATATTGGTAGAGTACATTGTTATTGTTAAGTGCCATAAAGTTGGTACCAACTCATAGCAACCTTATGCACAGCAGAACGAAACACTGCCCAATCCTGGGCCAACTGGACTTCGTTCATTTTAGCTTTTGAGTTTCTTTTTTGTTTTTTTGTTTTAATAGTCCTAATTTTTTTAATGATTGCTAGTTCATGTATTTTATTCTTCCTTAAAAGCCTTTCAAGGGATACAGAGAAATTTTCTTTTAAAAATAGAAGACAATGCATTTTATTTTACCAGTACTATATGGGTCCATCGATACATTGTGGGATTTTAGTGATCTTTCCTTCCTATGGTCTGGTGTTGTAGGTTCAGTACTGGGTTGCTGATTACAAGGCTGGTGGTTCAATCCCTCTAGCTGCTCCTGAGAAATCCTTTGCAGGGTGTCTGAGTCACAACTGACTTGACAGTTTGTAACAATAGCAGCTTTCCTGTATCTTGAAACATTTTTCTGTTTCTTCATCTGAGGCATTAACTTCTCATTACTTGTCAATTATTACTGACAGTGCTTTAAAAACTAAAAATAGTAATATAAGAGGGTGATGGAATCATCTTAGGTGGATTCTGCAGCATTGAAACCAATTTTCACTATTGTGTTTTGAATTTTCCTGTTGCGTTTTCCAAAGTTGCAACATCGTTCAAGAAGGTATAAAAGAAGTTTAGAGACTTGAATTGTTTTTTTGCATCCATTTTACAAATCTTAAATTGCAACCAGTTGAGGGTTCAGAATTGAATCCCATAATAGCAAAGAGAAGAAAGTTGGCTGAAGAAGAAGGCATTTCACAATTTATTAGATGAATCAGAAGATGAATGCAAAAAGACAGAGACACTCTGGACTTTAATGATGATGGTGAAATGGAGTGTGTATATTAAATCTCAGCATGATTCTTCAGATGAAGTTATCCCAGATGAATTTTCCCCAAGTTAGGAATCAGTGAATGAACAATACATTTCTAATCAGTCATTTCATAGGAAGGACTTCACATATGTTTACCAGCAAAATCTTGGACCATTCTGATATCCGTAAGGACATGCAACAATGGTTTTTTTCCAGCTTTTAATGAAGTTTGCGTGCTGCATTTACTTCATAAGTTTCTATAGGGACATACACTAAAGGCAGGTTTTATACTCAAAGATGATGGGAAGAAATGAAAAAGTGTCCTTAAGATTATCAGTCTAATTGGCATTGCTATGGTGTAGAATCGCCATTTTAAGATGGTAATTCTAGACCACTTTAATTTTTAGATATAGACCAAGAAGCTCATTGCCCTTGCATCAGCAAAATGATGAGCTATCAAAATGTTTAGAGGTATTGTATTTTGATGGTAGAATTAAAAGTAAAAGGGCCAGATAGAAATATATTTGAAACCTGGAATCAGCATTTACAAAATAAATTTGTCTTCCAGGTTAACTCATGACAGATGATGAGCATTTAGTTGCATTCACAGGACATTGCCCATTTGGGGTATATAAATCTTCAAACTAGGAAAATATGTAATAAAATATTAGATTTGCTGTTTGAATTCTAATTTCTCATGCTTATATTTTAATACCACTTTATCCTTATGTAAATTATTAAAGTATTTCAAAAAATATGTTTTTAATTATTTAAGGTCCATTGGACCCAGATGGTACATGTTGTTGTTGTTGTTAAATGCTGTCGAGTGAGTTCCGACCCATAGCGACCCTGTATAGGGTTTCTAAGGAGCAGCTGGTGAGCTTGAACTGCCGACCTTGCAGTTCAAATGGCTTTGCATTCTGGCTCATTAACCTACAGCGCCACACCAGGACTCCAGATGGTAAATAGTGCTGACTAATTATACAGACAGTCCAGTAGGCAAAAAGGTGTACATGAAAAAAAATGTGACTAGAGGGAACAGCATGTGCAAAAAGCCTAGTGATCCGAGAAAGAAGGACTAAGGAACGAAGAAAAAGACTCATATCGCTGGAATGCAAAGATGGGGAGAGAATAGTTTGTAAGATTGGGCTGGAGAAGGAAGTTTCGGGGGACATACTCTTCAGAGCTTTGTATCTGCTGAGGAATTTTGCCTTGATTCTAA
>NW_006408744.1:2981385-3039829 GCF_000296735.1 Chrysochloris asiatica | reverse complement strand
TGGAGCGGCTGGTAGTTTCGAACTGCTGACCTTAAGGTTTGCAGCCCGATTCGTAACCACTACGCTACCAGAGCTCTTTGCGTACTAAGTCTCAAAAAAACTTTCTGGGCTGGGAATTTTAATTTGTGATTCATTTGCATGTAATTGACTATAGGAAAACATGGGCATGAATGAAATCAGCTAGGGTAGTACATCAAGTGAAGGAAGGCCCAGGACCCACATCTAGGACTGCAGGAAACAGGAAGCTGGAGAGAGTCATGTAAAGGAAAACAGGAAGTGACGGCTACAGGAATAGTCCATAGCATTGATTGCTGCTGAGAGGTCAAATAAGAGGAAAATAACAAAAAAATTTGTCTTTGAATTGCAACATGGAGGTATCCTTATTATGATGTATTGCAGAAAAGAGATGCGATCACAAACCAGATTGGAACCAGCTGTGGAAGTGGAGCTAGATAAGGAACTGCTTGGAGAAATAATTTGTTTTGAGAAATTTGGCTGCGTAAAGAGAGTGAAGAGAAAAGACAATTGTAACAAATGGCCGGATGATTTGTGAAACAGTAAATTGATTCATTTTCATCTTGTTTACATGTTTATTTATCAAGGTTAATTCTGTATTAAATCAAAATGGTCTACCTTTACTAAAGACATGTTATGCTCGTGATGTCTTTGAATTGTCAAGGGCTTTCTTGAATTCCATCTGGTTTATATTTTGTAGCAAGCCCTCAACTAACATAAGTGTCAATTTGTGTAATCAAGCTGAAGGCATGAACTTTATTGGACCAGGCACCCACCACGTGCTATCTCAACTTAACCCTTCAGAACACCCCTGTGCAGCTGGTTCACTACTCCATTTTTTATTGTTGTTAAGTGACATTGAGTCGGTTCTGACTCACAGCAACCCTGTGTAGGTTTTCCGTTGAGCAGCTGGAGAGTTTGAACCGCCGACCTTGTAGTTCAAACCGACCTTGCGGTCCAGTGCTTTATTCCACAGTGTCACACCAAGGTGACGAACTGGAGCCTCAGAAGTGACCAGCTTGCCCAAAGTCAGTCACCTAGGTAGAGGGGAAACTGGCATTCTTAACCAAATGGTTCAGGCTTCAAGCTTAATGTTTTGTCTTTTACATACAGATAACATTTCGGTGGCAATGGCAAACTGCCTTTCACAGAGTTTTAAATCAAATCCCAGATTCTTAGGGTTATTTCTTATTGTTGTTTGTATATTTATACAGTTGTCAATACAGCATCTGCTCAGGGTCATTTCTATTTCCCCAGTGTTGCCTTATGTAACATTTCTCTCTATCGCGGTGCTGGGATTAGTCTTTCTGGAAAATGAAAACTATCGAATAGTTTACCTTCCAGAGGCATTGGAAATATATACAGATATGGGTCTTTTTCCCAGCATCCTTGCAACCCTAGATACTAGTATCTCTGCACTTTATTTCAGCTCTCAAGGCAGGGGATGAGGAACAGATTTGAAATATTTTGGTGTCACCTGTTTTAAGTGTTTAGTAAGTGAGGTTATGTTGGTAAAATGTTTTGACATCTCTAGAAGGAAAGCCATGGGTGAACCAAAGTCATAGCCAGCATGCTTATGGTATGTTGGTCCTGCATTGAGATAGAAATGTTGAGTTTGTAATGACACAGCTGTGAGTTTAGAGATTGCTTTGCACATTACATTGTTATGATTTCTCCGTATGATCATGCCGACTAGGAGTAGGTATACCTGCCTTACACATTTCCAAGTAAAGTAGAAGAAAGAGTTGATGGAAGTGACGGATAGCAGTATTGGTTTTGGGTGTGTTTCTGTTGTTTTTCTTCAGGATCAAAATCCCTGTATAATAAACTTTAACCAGCAAAAGACACTAACTTGAAATAATTACACATTTTTCTTTCCCAGAGTTTTATTCCTTCTTTGCATCTCCCTAATGTAGCTCACTGAACAGCTTTTAATTCATGTGACAAACTGATCCTGTGACTTCTGGAATGATTTTGCACGATATCTGTTTGTGACTTCTGAGTTTGCTTTACACCAGCTCACAGTAAATGGTTTTAAGGCCTTGGTCATTTGTCATCTGTCCATTGCCCAGACTGTGACCACAGTGTAAACTTGTAGTTGTTGTTAAGTGCCGTCGAGTCGGTTACGACCCATAGTGACCCTGTATAGGGTTTCCAAGGAGCACCTGGTGAACTTGAACCGCTGACCTTGTAGTTCAAAGGGCTTTGGAGTCTGGCACATTAACCCACAGTGCCACACCAGGACTCCAGTTATTTTGTGATGCTGGGGGCGGGGGGGTGGCCACTTGCAAATGCAAAGCCCACCACAGTCTCACTCTCTCTTCAGCCTCATGTCTGAGCCCCCCAACTGTGAACCTGGGTGGACTTTCAAGATCTGCGCTCTGAGGGGGGGGAGGGGACAAAAGATGGTATGACCCAAGCCTGTCGCTTCCCCCTCTTTGGATTTTAAAGCAAAAGAATTCAAAGAGGAGCCCTGCCTCTCCAGGTGATAGCTACTGAATTTTAAAAGACATTTTGTATTATTAGCTGGTGTCAGTCTAATTTTGGAATTACCCAGCTAATAATCCAAGATGTTTATTTGGGTGAAGTTCATTTCTTTTTAAAAAGTGAGTTCTGTTTTCCCATTTTAAGTCAGTGGTATATTAACTGAGGGCTGTTGTTAAGTACTGTGGAGTCGGTTCCGACTCTTAGTGACCCTGAACAGGGTTTCTGAGGCTGTAAATCTGTACGCAAACAGAACGCCTCATCTTTCTCCTGTAGATCCACTGGTAGTTTCGAACTGCCAACCTTGAGGTTAGCAGCCCGATTCATAACTACTGTAGGGAGGAATTATTCCTGAAATATAATAAAAATCCATTTTTCAAGGTAGAGAAAAACAAAAGTAGCATTCTTAAAATAGTAACTGTATTTTAATATACAAAGTCACAGTAGTGATGCCTTAACTAGAAAACAGTAACTGTCCTGAAAGTTAGACTCTGTGGTATAATACTTGGCAGTAAATGATAGTGTGCCTCGCTAATAGTGTGCCTCACTCAGGGCTCTCACCGTAAAAGGGACTAGCCATCAAACTTTGGCAACTTGGTCTAAAGAATTTTAGCATTTCGATTTTTCCATTAGGAGGACACCCCTCCATCCCACCATTTCTCATGAATCATCTTTTCAGAAAACTCTTCTTAGGAATATTTATACGTCTATTCAAATGTCCTGGTGTGATGCTATGGATTAATGCGTTGGACAGCAAAGTTAGTTTGAACTACAAGGTCGGCGGTTCAAGCTCAACAGCCACTCCTTGGAAACCCTATGCAGTGTTTACCTTAAATCATATACAGTGGGTCGAAACTGACTTGACGACACTTAACAACAACAACTATTTAAATGGGGCATAACGGTAGCAGCAAAGTAAAATATTCCTTTTCAGCATACATTGGTCTGGGTGTTTTTCTCACACTTAATATATATCCATATGTCATTATTAGTTTGTGATAGTTATAAATATAACCAAATTTGTTGATACCTGGTGTGGTTCAATAGGGTAAGCACTGGACTGCTAGTACAAGGCTGGTGCTTTAAACCCACCAGTTGTTCCTCAGAAGTCCTATACATGGTCGCTATGAATCAGAATTGACTCGAAGGCACTTAACACCACCACCATCCTCCATTTAAATAGTTGTTGTTGTTGTTAAGTGCCCGTAGAGTCCAGAGTCGGTTCCAACCCCTAGTGACCTTGTATAGAGTTTATATTTGACTCTTCTACAGTTAACTGGTTAAGGAGCTCTGATAGTATAGTGGTTACAAATCAGGCTGCAAATTGCAAGGTAAGCAGTTTGAAACTACCAGCTGTTCCGTGGGAGAAAGATGAGGCTTTCTGCTCCCGTAAAGATTTTCAGCCTCAGAAACCCTGTGCAGGGTCACTATGAGTCAGAACTGACTCCACAGTACTTAACAACAACAACAACAACAGTTAACTGGTTAAAGTACTGTCATCACGTTAAAATGGTCTGGAGCCTCATAGGGTGCTGACTTTAATAACACCAACCATGTAGAAGAGACGGGTCTTCCCTTGATGCAAGTAAGATGGTACTGGATGGTGGCACAGGAAACCTAGGTGTACTTTTGTGTCTTAAGGAGTTTTGTGAACCAGACTTGCCACTCAATGCAGATTTTCTCAATGCTAATTATTTTAGTAATTGGTAGTGTTGTTAAGTGCAGTCAAATCAATTCTGAGTCATAATGATCCTGTATAGGGTTTCCCGAGGTTTTAAATCTTGGAGCAGAAAGTCTCATCTTTCGCCTGTGGAGTGGTTGGTGGACACTAGTCACTGACCTTGTGGTTAGTGGTCCATTGCTTATCCTACAGAGCCACCGTGCACCCTAGTTTCATAATTACATTTAAGAAAATGTCTTTACAGTGTGAAGTCTATAGTGAGAGGATGTTTTTGTAATGATCATAGAACTTGGAAGCTTGGGATTTTAAAAGAGTATTTAGGGGAAATTATTTCTAGTCTCTGTGCCACAAACCCATAAGGGTTGCAGAATTACTGCCAAGAATTCTCAAACCTTGAACATGTGAAGCATTGTTTATTGTTCCTGTGACTTATGTGTGTGTCCTGGTGTGCTCTAGAGTTAGCGCTAGAATGCTAACTGTAAGGTTGATGGTTCAAACCTACCAGACACTCCTCAGAAATCCTGTACAGGGTCACTATGAGTCAGAAGCCACTTCATGGCACTAAACAGCCAACAATGTGTTGCTGTTTTGGCCAGTAAAATATAAAATGTATTTTTAAAGTTATTACTGATTTCTGAGACGCTTTATATTATTTTATATTTTCCTCAGTCGTCAGGTACTAGCAGTTAAACTATTATCACATGAGGTGGCTGTATTTTAAGACGTATATACTTTCAAAGGTTAAGAATCACTGTTCAAGGGAGTTTGTGGTGTTTTGTTTTGAAAAATAGCCAGAGGTTGGAAATTACATAGTGACTTTGGCTTCTAGCCTAGTTCTGCATTCTTGGAAAGTTTATCAGCTTTATGCTAAAGTCATATCTCATTGTGGAAATAGATACTTCATTCTTAAACATCTTAGTGCTGCGAGAGAAGAACGTGAAATTAAAGGGAAAGACTTACTGCTCATATTCAGTTTCTGTTGTTTGGTTTCTCTAATTATCATTTAATGCAAAATGAAAACCCAGAGATTCTTTGATACGTGCCAAAAGATGCCCATCAATCCCTGCAGTTTCTGTGGTGTGTATCTCGTGTGTAAGCAGAGATAAAACTTGTGGCAGAAACATACGTATATCAAATGGAGTGCAGTGAATGAACGCTGGTAATTCTGAAGCGCCACAAAAGGCATACGTCGTACATCACAAATCTGAGCTAATGGATATACTTCTGTTTGACCTTTGCTTACAAAAACATCCATTTTTTTGGTGAAGACTCTTTGGTTGCCTCTCCCAATCACAAAATGGAACTATGTGTTAATTCCTAATTATTGACATAATTTAGTGATTATCTCTGAAAAAGCAAATTAGTCATACTAGAGATCCGTATTTGTGCCTATTCCAAAGAAAGATGACCCAACACCATGTGGAAATGATAGTCCAACACCATTAATCACATGTAAGTAAAATTTTGGAGAAGACAATTCAAAAACCGTTGCAGTGGTACATTGACAGGTAGCTGCCAGAAATTCAAACAGAGGAGATTCAGAAACGAGGGATAGCATTACTGACATCAGGTGGATTTTGCCAAAACCCAGAGAATTCCAGAAATACGTTCATTTGTGCTTTATTAACTATAGTCAGGCATTTAATTGTTTGGATCGTACCAAACTATGAATAACATTACTAAAAATGGGAATTCTAGAACACTTAATTGTGCTCGTGCAGAACCTGTATGAAAACCAAGAGGCAATTATTAGAACAAAACAAGGGAATATTGAATTGCTTAATACCCAGAAACGTGAGTCAGGGTTGTATCCTTTCACTATATTTATCCAGTTTGTATGCTGAGCAAATAATCCAACAAACTGGATTATATGAAGAAGAACATGGCGTTAGTATTGAAAGGAAGACTCATTATGACACCTTGCAATAGGCAGATGATACAACCTTGCTTGTTGGAAGTGAAGAGGACTTGAAGTACTTACTGGGGAGGATAAAAGACTATAACCTTCAGTATGATTATAGTTAAACATTAAAAAAAAAAAATAATAAAAATCCTCACAACTGGGCTTATAAACATCATGATAAATGGAGAAAAGCTAAACTCTGTGAAGGATTTCAGTTTGGTTGGATCCACAATCAACGCCCAAGGAAAGGAATCAGCAGCCAAGAACTCAAACAACATATTACACTGGGCAAATCAGCTGCACAACACCTCTTTACAATGTTAAAGAACAAAGATGATCCTTTAAGGACTAAGGTGTGCCAGATTTAAGCCAGGTCACTTTTATTCATCTCAGTATGAAATATGGACAATGACTAAAGAAGACTGGAGAAAAACTGATACATTTGAGTTAAAGTGTTGGCAAAGAATATTGAATGTACCATGGACTGTCAGAAGAACGAACAAATCTGTCTTGGAAGAAGAACAGTAGAATGCTCCTTAGAGGTGAGAATGGCAGTACTGCCTCATGAACTTTGGATGTGTTATCAAAGGGAGCAGTTCCTGGAGAAAGACAAGAGTACTTGGTAAGGTAGCGGGGTCAGTGAAAAAGAGGAAGACACTCAACCAGATGGATTGATACAGTGGTTGCAACAATGGGCTCAAGCATAGGCACAATTGTGAATTTGCGGTATTTCCTTCTGTTGTTCACTGGGTCGCTGAGTCAGAGACAACTTATTGTCACCTAACAACAACAACAACAGAGATGTTCAATTTAAATCACATATTTTCATATAAATGACTTACATTTTCTCAGAGTAATGATTTTTATATAGATTCTCAGTTGCTAAGTGCTGTTGAATTGGTTCTGACTCATAGCGAACCTTTATAGGGTTTCTGAGGTGGGGTTTGAAGTGCTGACCTTGTAGTTAGCATTCCAGTGTTTTTTCTAGAGCATCACACCTAGAGCATCACACCAGGACTTTGCAGAATCTCAATTGTTGTTGTTAAGTGCAGTTGAGTTGGTTCTGACCAATAGCAACCCTGTATAGGGTTTCCGAGGAGCAGCTGGTGAGGTTGAACCAACGACCTTGCAGTTCAAACCGACCTTGCAGTCTGGCACATATTAACCCACAGCGTCACATCAGATGCCTCTAATTTAGAATGGAACTGGAAGGAGTTCCTTGTAATATTCTGATTGTATGCCCTCGAGTCAGTTTTGACTCATAGATACGTGTATAGGGTTTCCAAGGGTGTAAATCTTTACGGGACCAGAAAGCCTCTTCTTTTCCTCTGGAGCAACTTGCAGATTTGAACTACCGACCTTTGCTGGTTAACAGCCCAGTTCATAATTTACTATGCGGTTACAGGAAACGATTCCCCTATGCTAATCCCCTTGGCTGTAAAAGTACAAGGATGATTCCTCTTTCCAAGTGTGACTTGGTTCTCCTCTAGACAATTTTCTTTCTCTGCCAACTAGTTCTGAGTGTAAAAGCACGGAGGAAGCTTCTTTTGTAATGGATGTTCCTAAGTCATCCCAAGGCAGGTTGAGAATTTTTTTACAAAATAATGAAAGAAAGCAAAATGTCCACTCCACTCAGCACATCCCTCAGCTCACACTTTTAAAAAGAAAAAGGGAAACTCGTGTGAGACTTGCCCAGTAAACAGATCAAATTCTATATGTCACCTTTATTTTTGTTGTTAAGTCAGTTCCGACCCATAGTGACCCTATATAGGGTTTCCAAGGAGCAGCTGGTGAGACTGAATCACTGACCTTGCAGTTCAAACCGACTTTTCGGTCCAGCGCGTTAACCCACAGCTCCACACCAGGTGTCCATATGTCAGTTTACTAAGGATTAAAGATTTTATAAGAATGTTGAGTCCCAGTGTATAGATAAAATCTGATACAGATATGGTAAAGCAAGTCTGTGAAAGAGACCATAAGTTGATCCTCAGAAGCAGTATGTTTGAAGGTGTTATCTTTAAAGATGCGTTAGGACTCAAATTTGTGGGTAAATAAAGTGTGTGAATGTCATAAACATAAGTGTGATTCAGATGTCCAAATTATGAAAAGTGAATATACACCTTCTGCCTGATTTGTTTCAGTTTGGTTTGGTAGTCACTATTTGCCTGTCTTTTGGGGAATAAAATATTTGTAGCAAAGCAGATGACATCAGCAAGGATGAGATGAGGGGGTAAGCATAGCTGTAAGAATTTTAGGATTGAGGAGTGATGTTCACAGATCCCCTCAGGAGATAGGTACTTTGAAATGATGGTAGACCACAGTGCTAGCATTGGAACAAAATTTCAGTTAACCAAAATTTTCAGTTTACTGCTAGCATTATGAATGAGCAAAACATATTCTTTTTCTTCCTATTTTTACCAAAGGTTTTTTTAGATGATGCACCAAGTATACTTTCTTAGTGTGGGAAAACACTATTTAAAACAAAAAAATGGATTTGTTTAAAATTATCTCTTTTGAATTATTCAGAAGGATAATTGTTGTTGTAGTTGGTAAGTGCCATCAAGCTGGTTCCAACTCATAGTGACCCTGTACAGGATTTCCAAAGAGCAGCTGGTGGGTTTGAATCGCCAACCTTGTGGTTCACAGTCTAGTACTGATCCTACAGTGCCACACCAGGAGTTCAGAAGGATGATAGTTTTGTTTAAAAAAGTGAAAAGTCTAAATAAGAGCTCCAGCAGAATGAAATAAAACAGAAATTAAAAAAAGAAAAAAAAATAGACAAAATATTTATCATCCTAGACCAGGTAAGTTTGTTAGTAACATTACCCTAGTGGGTCATGTTATGTAAAGGCACACGTTACACCTGATTGGGGAAGACTATAGGAATCTTCATTTTAGACTCCTAAGTGTTAGTCAAAGACCCCAGATTTAGCAACAAGCAAAATTGGACAATTTTTTGTTTGGACAATAAAAAGAAATGGCAGGCGCTGTGGGAGCTCATTATCATTGCAAGGCAGTAGGCTTGATATATTATACAGCCAGAGCTGGATAAATGCAGCCTGAGGGCTTTAAGTGTGCACTGCTTGCTTTAATATCTGTGGACAGACCAGATCCCTGGCTACTTTTCAATGCTTGGATGTTTAGTTATTCTTAAGATGAAGCAAAGTAGTTTTCCTTATAAGAATGCTTTACACCCCGGGATTAAGTGAAATAGTGACTGAGAACAAGGAAAGTTTGAGTTAGCAATAGAACATATTACAGCTAGCTTTCTCTGTTTCTAACTGAAATGGTATATAGTTAGCTTCTCTTTTGGTACGTACTAAAATGGCATGTGCTGAAATGGAGTCCTGGTGTGGTGCAGTGGGATCATGCACTGGACTGCAAGGTCGGTTTGAACCTCAAGGTCGGGAGTTCAAATTCACCAACCGCTCCTCAGATACCCTATACGGGGTCACTTTGAGTCGGCACGTAACAATAACGAAATGGCATAAACCACCCCTATGACACAGTGATTGAAAACTCGGTGGCTAACTGAAAGGTGGGCAGATTGAACCTACCAGCCTCTCTGCAGAAGAAAGATGTGGCAGTCCGCTTCCATAAAGATTTACAGCCTTGCAAACCCAATGAGCGGATTTACTTGACTCCATGGCAACGGGATGAGTTTGGCTTTTTAATTGACACGGGTTCATTAGTAAACGTTTATAGTAAAGAAGCATTGCCTGATTATAGCTGGCGTAGTTGGTGTTCTCAGCTTCCTAAGCCTGAGGAAAATGTAAATCATCTGGCCTGAGCTCCACAAATCAAGGCATTGGTAGTCGATACTAGAACTCTAGATTTAAAGAGGTTTGACTGGAGGGAAGTAGCCTTTGCAAATACAACTTGGTTATTGATAGCATGTAGCTCTACAGAAAAAGAAGCGTATCGTAAACCAGAGAAGTTATGAAAGCAGTATTGGACTTGCATATAAGACCTGGCTTTCAATTCTGGCTCTGTCAGTTACTGCTCAGACCATAAAGGTCCGTTTCAACTGCAAGGTTGGTGGTTCGAATTTACCAACTGCTCTTTGGAAACCAACCCTACACAGAGTCGCTATGAGTCAGAACTGACTCGAAGGCACTTAAATCAACAACAACAACCAAATTTAGGCAGAACTTCTGGTGTGGCACTGTTCAGCACCAGACTGCAAACCACAGGGTCACCAGTTCCAACTCACCAGCTGTTCCTTGGAAATTCTATGCAGGGTCGCTGTGAGTCACCTTATTATTTTTTGTGTTTTCATTTTAGGGGTGGGAAATTATCGTTTCTCATTCATAAAATGATAATTTCTCAAGTTCTTTGCAGATTTAAAAGCCATTAACTCTAAAACAAGTTACTATCTTTTTGATAATTGTGGTTTATAATAAATACCAAGTTTTCCATGTTCAGGATGCTTGTAAGAGCAAGGTGTGTAACATTGGGGCAGTAGGTGTCAACACCAGAACTTCTGCTGTAGCAAAAAGCTTCTCATCTACTTGTATTGTTTGAGTTAAGTTTTCATAATAACTTCTACTGTCAGTATTGTCTGGTGTGGCATCGCAGGATAGGCGCTGGAACACAAGGTTGGGTTGAACTGCTCCTTGGAAACCTTTTACAGGGTTGCTGTGAGTCACAGTCCACGTGATGGCACTTACAAACAGTATTGTCTAGGTGCCGGTGAAGGTGAAGTTGAAATAAGAAAATACTGCATTGGAAAAACAATCCTAAATAATCCCAGTTCTGCTTAATCCAGTTTTAAAATATTCTAACTAGACAGGACACCATAAGTATGATTAAAATATCAGAAGTAATTAGTTCAACTTGCTGATGTTCGAAATTTCTTCTAAATAGTCAGGTTTTTTTTGTTTTTTAATAAATGTTTTATTGTGAATCGTGTGATAGTTTACATGGGAGAACATTAGGTTTACATTCATTCTATCATACATCATTTCATTGCCATAGTTACCATCCCGTCCATGTATCATCACCCAACCAAAGGGTATACCCTGCAAGCCTGCCCCCCCCACCCCCACACACACACAGTCCTCAGCACACAGCCCTTTTCCCTCTCTGGATCTCAAGTCTCCAGCCACTCCATCTTTTCATGTCATCTTCTCTGCCTCCATCTCAGGCCTCACTGCTTCTCTGGGTAGGGTCCCACTCTACTCTCTTCGCTCTTCTCCATTGATGGTCCCAGGGCCCTCCACTCCTAGACTGAAAAGCCAATCACAATCAGTCCTGATAACAATTCTTCACTATTGCATCACAAGAGACCTATTTGCATTTCATTTCATCAGCCCTTCCTGGACAGGCTGGATACTATTCACTGGAGACACTACCTTCCTCCACGCCCTTTGGATCTAGGTTCCGTCTCGAAAGCTTGTAAGCCAGTCACTTCTTACCTTTGTATCCCTCCCCTTATTTTGGGTAGCCAATGTCCAAGTTGCCCATCCCTGTCCACTCTTTGTGTGGAAGGGGTGGGAATAATTCTTGCAGCCAGGGATTTGTTTCCTTTTTTGTGCTACTACATTTATGGGTGTAGGTCAGGTTTATCAAATTGTATCAGATGAATCCTTTTTCCTCTTCTTTCTTCTTCGTGTTGAGTTCTGTTCATCCAGGCATTGAAGCCAGGTCAAGTGGGTGTTCTTGCATCTGTCCTCCCTCTTCTTATCAGCTGGCCACTTCGCTCTCCACTCTAGTCCTCTGAGGTTGTGTCCTTGACTCTGAGCCCATGAGTCCCCAGGTCCTGCCTTGCTGCTGGCCGACCAGGTCTCCACCCGGGTTCACAGTAGTCTCTGCTGGACAATGTAGGGGTTAGCTGGCCACTTCATTGATGTTCTTCAGTCACTTCCCCTTATGGATGACGTACGTGGTCGCCAATCCAAACATGTGTCTCCATTGTGTCTTAGCCTTGGAAGAGGATTTACACCAAGAGGACCCAACTACCTGTAAATAGGCAGTTTTGAATATGCATTCTTCTGTGCCCTGGAAAATGATGCAAGTCCTCTCTGAACCATATAGTTTTATATTTGGACATGGTGTTTTACTAGTGAAATTTAAAGTTGAAACCAAAAATTAATTAGGTTCAAAGTTAGGTATTGAGTGTGGTATACCGTCTGATGGCCTGGAAGTGAAATCTGTTAAAGTACAAGAGTGAGTCTCTTGACACATGCATGACGAGCAATTCATTCATAACCGTAACCACACCATACACGTATAATTAATTTCATTTTTATGGACTTCTGTCCCATGGCTTTAGAAATTGTTGAATGAACAGAAGTAAAATACGCAGGTGGAGGACAATAGTCTGTTTTTCAAACTGCTACATCAGGATTCAGATATACAGGAATACCTGTAAGAGAACACTAGGAGTTTTCAACTAGAACCCAAAGTAATCGCTGAGAAAAGCATACTAAAGGGAATGGAAAATATAAATTACAGTTGGGAAATGACCTGCTTAGGTAGACTATAGCAGACCATTTCCTGCTAGTTCAAGATAATTCCCTCTCTTAATACTTTGTGTTTCATCCATTTGGGTTTTGAATGTTTTCCCTTAGAGGACAATTCCACTGTCTGATAGTTATTGGTATTGGAGAGAGTCTCTAGGCCACTCAGTCTAAATTTTGTTTTAATTTCTCTTCCAGTTTCTTTGTAATTGCTTTTTCTTCTATCATCCTAGAAGTAGTTTGTGGGGAATGTATGTAATGGGAAACAAAGGTTAACAATATTTCTATCTTGGGTGCTATAAATTTCACATTCCATAAACTTATGCTTTGTTCAGAGAAAATGGGAAGTGGGTGATCAATTCACTGCTTTTTCAGAGTTCCAGCCATTAGAGAAGAGAGGTGTTCATAGAGAAAAACACTGCCCCAAGTCCCGGAAGACAGAGAGATTCCCTGAGTTCATTTTCTCCTAGCCTCACTTTAGTATTTAACCCATTTCTTGAATCCCATTTATTTCATTGCTCAAAAAATGTCTTCCTCTCCAAATCCTCAAAATCTATGCATGCTCTCTACAAACTTCATTACTCATAAGAGCTTACTTAGCAATATAGCACTGGAGTGTTCTTTGCTCTTTAAAAGTTTAATGAATGAATAATTAGATCAAAAAACATGGGTGGGTATTCGTGAAGCATTTGTCTGCCGAAAATACACAGAAGATACTGCAAGGCAGAAGTCCTGTTTTCTCTTATTATGTTCAGTAGATACTATTTGGGAGTGATGATGTTCATGGACATTTCCATTTCATTCCTACTTCTTCGTTAGTGTAAATGGGAAGTAATTACATAATTATGTAAGCAAGCACTTATGGACCAAAGAGATGTACAATTGATTAGATCACTCATTCCTTCCACTCTGACATTTGTCATTTATGTATATACAGTTGAGGTATGACAGTAGCTTATACCCTTCATGTGTTGAATGCTTAACACTACCTCTATCTTACCTCCTCTACCTTCTCTGTAGCCCTAACGATGCACTTAACATTAAATTATTTGAGTAGAAAATCATCGTTTCACATTTGCAGGGTAACTGGAGAGGGGCATCTCAAAAACATGTAAATTTCATAAGCTTTGAGGACCTATTTAAAATAATGTCCTGTCATCTACATGATTTCTTGTTCCAGACTTTCCTTAGATGCAATCTGTAGGCCTTGGTTTCAACACATAACCTTGCTTTGGATTGAAGTACAGGTTTCTTTTCCACAAATTGTGGGAGAAATGCTAGTAGATAGTTTTTAAATCAATGAAGTGAAATAGAAAGAGATGACATTCTTCAGCCTTCCCTGAGGTCAGCTTTTGGTATCAACTGGTTGTATCATTGTGTGCGATCAGAATTAGCACAAACACAATGCAAACAACATTTACTAATCAACAGATTAGTTTTATAAGATAAATACAGAAAACATTGAAGTTGCCCAAGGCTTCATTTTGCATGGATCAACTATCAACACTCATGGAAGCAGCAGTCAAGAAATGACATACTGCATTAGGCAAATCTGCACAAGAGTTCTTTAAACTGTTCAACAGCAAAGATTCCGGTTTGAGGACTAAGGTGCGCCTGACCCAACTCATGCTATTTTCAGTAACCTCATTTGAATGTGAAATTTGAACAATGAGTAAAGAAGACCATAGAAGAGTTGATGTATTTGAGTTATGGTGTTGGAGGAGAATATTAAAAGGATCATACATCACCAAAAATCAAATCTCTGTTGGAAGAAGTACAGCTAGAATGCTCCTTAGAATCCAGGATGGTAAAACTTGTTCTCTCATACTTAGGACATCATGCTTGTTAAAGTGAAGATCAGTGAAAAAGAGGAAGACCCCTAATGAGAGGGATTGGCACAGTGGCAGCAGCAATAGGGTCAAGCTGAACAACAATTGTGAGGTTGGCCCAGGATCAGGCAGTGTTTCGCTCTCCTGTACATAGGGTCACTATGAGTCAGTACTGACTTGATGGCACCTAACAACAACCTCTGTACCAACTGGATGGCACCTAACAACAGCAACAACAACAACCCCTAGTAAGCATAGTGATTATGAATCGGGCACTAACTTCATGATTGGCACTTCAAAACTACCAGCTGTTCTGTGGGAGAAAGATGAGACTCTTTGCTCCCAAAAGGGTTTGCAGCCTTAGAAACCCTATGCAGGGTCACTATGAGTCGGAACCGACTCCACTGTACTTAACAATAACAACAACAAGATTACTTTTGAATCTGTTTGTTGCTATCAATTTGTACTACTACTAACATTATAAAACAATAAATCCGGAGGAATAATCAAGATTTTAAACTAACAAGAATTGCCTTTTTGGCTAATAAATAAATACTCCAGTTCAAACCCAGCAGCTGCTTCTTGGAAACCCTACACAGGGTCCCTGTGAGTAGAAGGCACTTAACCGCAACAACCAAAGACGAGTTTATGAGAGCTTGTCAGGAACAGTCAGGAGCCCTGCTGTTAGGTGCTCACCTAGTAACCAAACTATTGACATATTGAAACCATCCATTGGCTTCAAGGAAGAAAAGACCTAGTAATCTGCTCCCATAAAGATTGTTGTTATTATTAAGTGCCGTCAAGTCGGTTCTGACCCATAGCGACCTTATATACGGTTTCTGAGGAGCGACTGGTGACCTTGAACTGCCGACCTTGCAGTTCAAACGGCTTTGCAGTCTGGTGCTTTAACCCACAGCAACATACCAGCCTAGCAAACTCTATGGAAGAGTTCTATGCCGCATGGGGTTGCTATGAGTCGACTCTTGACTCAGTGGTAACTAACAACAGTAAAAGTGAAAAGAGCCATGCAGTTGATAGACACCAGCTCAGATGCTGGCTTTATTGTTAACAACCTTCATTAACAACCTCAGTTGTTACTGAAAAACGGAAATAACCTAGCCTCATTGTGAGAAATGAATAAAAGGTCCAGGGTGTGGTGCTGTGGGCTAATGCATCAGACTGCAAAGTCGTTTGAACTGCAACATCAGTGGTTCAAGCTCACCAGCTGCTCCATGGAAACCCTATACAGGGTCGCTATGGGTCAGAATCCACGGGATTAACAACCACAACAAGGACCCTATTAGTGTTACCTCTCTCTCCTTTTTCTCTGTTTAAATCTGCATATTTACAAGTCTTTGTTGTTAAGTGCCATCGAGTCACTTCCAGACTTGCAGTGACTTTATAGAGGGTTTTTGAGGCTGTAATATTTTCAGAAGAAGAAGGATTTATCTTTGTCCTTTTCTCTGGCAGAGTGGCTGGTGGGCTTGAACTGTCGACCTTATGGTTTGCAGTCCATTGCTAATTCTTATGAAGCCACAGTGCTCCCCCATTAATGGATTATGTCTTAGCAAATAGTTAGTTCCTGAGCCATGTGTAGTAAATGTTCCTAGAATGAGTGAGTGAATGCTTTGGATGTGGCCATTATTATATCCTGTATCAGACAAGAAATGAAGAGTAGTTTGTCCAAGATTACTCAGGACATGGATGTTAAGTGCCGTCGAGTCGATTCCGACCCATAGTGACCCTATTATAGGGTTTCCGAGGCTGTAAATCTTTACAAGAGCAGAAAGTCTCATCTTTCTCCCGTAGAACCGCTGGTAGTTTCGAACTGCTGACCTTGAGGTTAGCAGCCCAACTTGTAACCGCTACGCTACCAGAGCTCCTTACATGAGCATCTAATAATCTAGAATTAATAACCGGTTGTCATGGAGTTGACTTTGATGCATTACAACTCCATGTGTTGTGCCAAGGTAGAACTGTGCTTTATAAGGTTTTCAATGACTGATCTTCAGGCAGATCGCCACACCTTTCTCTTGAGATGTCTTAGGTAGATTTGAACCAACCTTTTGGTTGACAGCCAAGCACATTTTACCATGTGCACTACCTACAAAGCCAGAATATAGACTTGAAAGTTTCTGTGCTTGCTAACCTTAATTCACCCTCATCTCTGCCAGACATTCATGTTTGGGGAATATAATCTGTACCTGGCATTGAGTCAGATGCTGCAGGGCCTTTTCATGTGTGCTGTAGTGAACCTGCAGGTGCTTATTTTAAACATTAGATGATGAGTAAAAGCAATTCCTATTCTGGATGATGGGCAGCCTTTGCCAGGATAGTCTTAAATTTGAATTGAAGTCCTAATACTCACATAATGAGAAGAAAATGGTCTGAACTATGAATTGATCCATGTCTCTTGTCATTAGAATTAAGTTGAGCCAGTTGTCAGTTTCTGGAGCTATGGGATACAACTCTTTGGTTCAGCATGCCTTTGTTTTCAGCTTTACAAAGTTGACTTTGTTGGATGTATTAGTTTGATATTTCTTTGAAAAACAAGAGTTTGTAGCATGCATGTGATTGACATCGAAGTGTCAAAATATAAAACTATTGTTTGAATTTAAACTTGCTTCTCATTTTATAGGAGAGAACCCTTTCCCTGTAATACATTCCCAAAAGTGAGAGTTACTCACAAATTTACCTTTCAGGTGTTCTCAAAAAACATGATTCATAATGCAAGGTTAGCAGTTCAAGCCCTCCAGCCACTTTTCATGTTCATTGGCATCAGCTAGAAATAAAAAGTAAGATGCTTTGAAGAAGCTAGCTTTACCAGGTGGTCTCCTACATACTAGATTAGCAAAAAAAGACACATGTGTGTGCCTGGAAGAGAGACCTTAAATATCGATTTCTAAATCTTGGTATCATAATTGAGACTATCAGCTGAAAATTTAAATTTAACTAGCATTCAAATTTACTATCTGGATTTATATCGATCTAAGTCACACCTGGACCAATTCTAGTTTAAAAAAAACTGGCTAATGAATGTTAGGGAAAGAATATATGCATTCCTGGTAGATTTTGTTCACAGGAAAGATGAAAATTCTACATCAGGGTTTGGCTCTGGTGAATGGGTTAAAATGCCAGCCACAACCTGGAAAGGTTGATTGAGATGGGAAAAAAAAAAAAAGCATTAAGCGGAAGCATTGGAAACTCAATAGAAAAAAATTTGGACAAGTTTATTTTGACTGATTTATTTTCCTCTGAATTTCTTGACACATTCTCTTCCTCATTCTGATGAGTACTACTGAAGGGTTTCTAAAGTGTATAAACTGCACAATCTTGCTATTTCATTATGAAAGAACACCTTTGGGGGCATGTTACTCATCTACTGATGCCTTTTCTCTGGACTCTAATTTCCCCATTTATTAGTGCTTTCTTCCATACATTTTAAATTATATCCGGGAATAAAGCAAGCATCATTCTAGGGTCAGTATCACACCATCCTGATGTAGTTACCTTTTTCTGGAAAGACTTTCATATTTGCCTATAACTCTGGCCAGTTTATCACAGAATGTTCACTGTTCAGAGGATTGGGAGTACAGGCTCTGGATACCTTGCTTCTAATGAGAGTCAGGTTCTTGTGGAGGGGAGGTGTAGGAAGCTAACACAGTTTTGAGGTCCCAGCCCAGTCCAGTCTCCTCAGCCTCCTGTCTCAAGTACTCTCTGAAAATTTGAAACTGTAACTGCTCCAAGAAAACAACACAGCAAAAACCGATATCCTCAGTCTGGCTCCTTCCATGGGTGGACACTAAAGACAATCTGGTCATTTTCAGTCAGTGGAGGAACTCCTTTCTTCTGTTCAGATGATGGTAGGGATAGATGAGCTGGTCAGCTAGCTCAGGTGATGACATCCATCTCAGAAAACCAAGGAGGGGCTTTCCAGATTGTTAGCCAGATGGAATGAAAAGATGTGGAAGTTTTCCAGGAGCTTGTTGAAACTCCCTTGTATTCTTGCATATCTTTGTTTTCCGATTGCTGTAAAGTGCTCTCAAGTCCTTCCTGCTCATGACGAACCTGTATAGAGATTCTGAGAGTCTTTAAATCTTTGCAAGAGCAGGGAGCCTCTTGTTTCTTTTGTAAAGCTTCTGGTGGCTCAATCAGCTGACCTATGGTTTGCTGTCCTGTGTTTATCCTCTGGAGCTTCCATACTCCCTGTTTGTAGATTACTGAGCTACTTATATATTTTTAAATATATGAGTAATCTGATAGGGGGAAGATAACATGCTAGATTTTTCTGAAGAGAGGAAGACAAGGGGGTGCTTAGGAGACAGAAAACCTGGGTTCCAGACTTCATTTTGCTGTGAGCAGCTGAGTAACTTTGTGAGTCACTCCATCTCCTTGGCTCTCTAGTCTCTCATCTGTAAAATGAAAGGATCACTTAGATGAGCTCTGAGATCCCTTCCAGGTCAAAAAATGCTATGACTTTCTGATTACAAGTCTCCAGAGCCAGCATTTCACATTTCCAAATGTAAGTTGAAAATGAAATTTTTTCCCAGTTTCTGACTTGGTTACCTCAGACACGGTAGAATAGACTACTATGATTTTAATGACTTTACAATGTTTATTAAAGATGGAGAAAGAAGCCAAACGTCTGAGCACATAAGCAGGGTCTTTGAAAATTCCATTACCTTTTAATTCCAACTTTCCATGAACTTTTTGAAGCCCCCTCATATATCGGAGTGTTACCATCCTTCAGAAAGTGTGTATCGTCCACCCCCTTGGCATGTAATAACTAGCTGTTATAAAACACGAGTGTCTTAATATTTACAGTTGTCTCCAAACTGCATAAATAGATGCCAGATGAAGAATTCCATGATATCACATGAGAATAAAATTATTTCCACTTTCCTTTCACAGAAGATCCACCCTGATGCATGCTGGATCCTAAGTCTAGATCCCTCGCAATATGCATTGTTTCCTTGGGGGGTGTGATTTTTACTTTGTCCTGACTGGCAGTGAGGTCAGAGGTCATGATGACCCTTCTGTTCATACCATAGAATCTGTTGACAGCTGACATCTGTGTTGGGAAAATAAAAATGAACTGATGAAAGGACCATTATTACTTTGATAGATGCCCATTACTGGGGGCTATGCCAACTCACAAATTCCTGATAATAGGAGACAAATGTACATTTCAGCGTCTTGACTTTGCTTTCCAACTAGCATGTAGGAACTTTTAAATTGAAATGTAATTGAATTGCAATGCCATAGAGGTGGAGAAGTCAGTGAGGCTGGACTAAATAAAGGAAGGTGGTTTGGTGACTGTTGGTCTGTATCTCTTTTTCTCTGAATGTGAGCGTGAGTAAGTTGTAGGTAACTAGCCCTGGAAGTGAAGGCAAATAATTTGGATTTCACCTGAAAACTTTTTGTAGGGCAATGACATGTAACCTCTCTTTAAGACCTCAGGAAACATCCCCATCTGTTTTTACCTGTTCTTTTTCTTTTCTGTAATTCAGGTTCCTCTTTTGTTGTACTACATGAGAAATGAGGCTATTTGACTTCTTTCAGAATGGGGTGGTTAAGAGCAAGGACTCTGGAGTGACACAGCATGAGTTGGGATCTTGGCCCCGTCACTTACTTGGGAAGGCATCTAATCTCTCTGTGCCTCAGTTTCTTTGTCTTCCAAAGGCAGTGATAGTCCTTACTTCACTCAGTGATGTTGTTTGCTGCTGTCCATTTGACCTGATCCGTGTTGACAATGGGATCAGATTGTTGTGATCCACAGTGTTTTCACTGGGCTGATTTTTGGGAATAAAATCCCCAGGCCTTTATTCCAAGTCTGGGAGCTCTGTTTAAACCTGCTCAGCATCACAGCAACCTGCAAACCTCCACTGGCAAATGGGTGATGGCTGCACTGGATGGTCATTGGCCAAGAATTAAACTCAGGTCTCCTGCATGGAAGGCAAGTACTATCACTGAACTGTTCTTTTTCTGACGATGATGATGTTGTTAAATGCCTTCTAGTTGGTTCTGGTAGCGTAGTGGTTACGAATCAGGCTGTAAACTGCAAGGTCAGCAGTTCGAAACTACCAGCTGTTCCTTGGGAGAAAGATGAGGCTTTCTGCTCCCGTAAAGATTTACAGCCTCGGAAACCCTGTACAGGGTCACTATGAGTTGGAACCGACTCCACGGCACATAACAGCAACAGCAGTCAGTTCCAACTGCTAGTGACCTTACAAAGGGTTTTTGAGGCTCTAAAACTTTGTAGGAGAATAAAATCTCATCTTTTCCTGTGGAGCCGCTGGTAGGCTTGAACTGTCAATCTTGTATCTAGCAGTCCAGCGTTGATCCTACAAGAGCCATAGAGCTCCCTACAGTACCACACTATATTGTTGTTGTTAAACGCTGTCGAATAAGGAGGATTAAAAGTGAAAATACAAGTATAAAAGACTTTGAAACAGAACTTGTCATGTAGTAACTATATCTTCACTCCCTGTTTCCCATTGCCAGTTTCAATAACAAAAATATGTGCTGTTTCACTTTATTGGGGGTTTGGAGCAGTTTTAAGCCCACTATGGAAATCCAGTGTTTTTGCTGCTAGTAGTCTGAGCTTTTTCTAGGTAAAGAAAGCAAAGCAAAACAAAACAAAAAACCTTACCACTTGGGTAGTTCATTTCCCTCCAGGAGAATCTACATTCTTGTTCATTTGTTGCTCATAAACCCACCATGGAGTAAAATGATGTCATTCTATAACTTTTAACTTTGTTGATGCAATGTGCCAAATTCTGTGGTTGAACACACTGTCCTCATACCATCTTGTTGGATGCACAAAAGGATATACAGATATACCATTAATGTTATATTTAGTAAACATGTGTCAGAGATGATTCCTACATTTGGTCTTTCGGTGTTGGGTTATAAAGGAATGCTACTTTATAGAGATGTAAAAGACCTTGGGGTGCTGAGAAAGGATGAAATGAATGTTACTTGGAACACTAAGGCTGACATCATAGAATGCGACTTGGACTTAAAAAGATGTATAGTAGATTAACAGGAAGAATCAATGGGAGGTCTCAGAAAGAAATAAAAATATCATGTGTTTGAAATCACAAATAGTACAGTTCACAATAATTTCTATTCTTAAGAAAATAAATAATAATTGGAAAACTGACCAATTTGCTAACACTACTCACTTAATAATTAACACCACTCACTTAATAATATGGCTCTGTATGATACTCAGTGGACTGAGGAACACAAGGCTGTCCATTTGAATCCATCAGCTGCTTCGTAGGAGAAGGCTGAGTCTTTCTGCTCCTACAGAGTTTACAAGCTTTGAAACCCTATACAGGGTAGCTATGAGTTGGAACTGCCTCGGGGGCATGTAACAACAACAATAATTCTACGAGTCCCTATGAAAAGTGTTTAAAATATTTTTCCCCTAAGTTCTGCCAAAAGGATGTGGAAATCATAGTCTAGAGAGTACAAAACCCTTCCAACAAAAGGTCATTATCTTCTCACTGCTAAGATCATCATCAATATATATGCTTTGAAAATTAGCCCAGTGACTCTCTTAATATCACTATGGAAATGCAGACGAGCACATTGAAAGTATCCTATTGGGATGTTTGCTATTCCTGTATTTTGCAAAGTATGTTTTTAAAAGCTATGACTTTTTCAAATTCCCACAAATAAATACCTTATAGCCTTGTTAATTTCAGTCTTTTCAGTAGTCCACTTTCGTTTTGTTAGGTGGTTCTTTAGTTAGTACAAAATTGTGAGTATGTTTATGTTAAACCCATGATGTTGCCCTACCCCAAGTTAATAAAAAAGAACAAGTATAAGCAAAGCCTTATGTGATGCCATCATTGAGGACATTAGAGATCTATTGTTCAGTGTCATCAGGTCAATTCTGACTCATAGTGACCTATTTCCAGAGGATCTTTCCACTGTGGTCTGAGAGCTGCAAGATGCGATTGCTTAGACTCAAAGAGTCTGGATGCACAGCCCTACCCATATATCTTTATATTGGACCCACGGAAACATGATTGAGGAAGCAACTTTTATATCACCAGACAGTGGTGACCATCCTGTGGTAAACTGAAGGGCATGTACCTCTAAACAACCATGTGATCCCACTTAAGTGTTATCTATCTGCCCCTGTCAAATTCCTGCTTCCTCTAGTTGTCTTTGAGCCAATTAATGATTTTGTAACTATTAGTTCCTGCTTTGACTGTATAGAAATGTGTTTTCCTTCATTTGCCCAATGGAGCTGCCATCTGCATTCTGTGAATTTGGACATTTATGCAGTCCCAACTGTCTCGGTCCTGTAATATTCCTTTGTTGCTTTTACTTTCAGCAGACTGAGTTGCTGCTTTACAGCAGACATAATTTATAGATAGGAAAACTAGATCCAGCGAAGTAAGAGACTTTCCTTGTTTAAGACGGATAGATATTGGTTAGTGACTGAGCTGAATCTAGAAGCTACAGTCTTTTACTTCTGGTTTGGTGTTCTTCAACTCTCTCCATTAGGAAAACAACCACCTTGTGAGAATGGTACTATTATTATCCCCCAGTTTACAGATGGGCCATTGAGGAGCAGAGCTTTAATTGCCTAATGAGATTACACAGCTGAGGCATTGCTGAGCTGGGATTCAAACACGTGGGCGTTCTGGCTCCGGGTCAGACTGCTAACCCAGCAACTTTGTTTGTTTTCCCAAAATGGTGTCTGGTCATTGGGAGCTTTTTTTTGCCAACTTCCTCTTCAACCTTGTGCCTGAAGCAATATTTACTTCATATTAACTCTTGTTGTTGTTGTTGTTAAGTGCCGTTGAGTTGGTTCCGACTCTTAGCTACCCTGTTTCCGAGGAATGGCGGGTGTGTTTGAACTGCCAACCTTGTGGGTGAAACTGACCTTGCAGTTTAGGGCTTTATCCCCTAGTGTCACACCAGGAGTTGGTGAAATGGGGGGGACAGTCCTACTGAAGTATCATCCTGGATCATTGTTTGTCTTTCAGAAATGCAAAGGGTGGAGAACTGCCTTGAATTAATCTAGGCATGCAGAACAGAGGTACAGTTGTAAAGCAGTAGTGGGTTTGCCGTCCTTCACAGGGCAGTGTGTAGCTACAGGACAGTTCCACTGAAGAGAAAATAGCACCGCCCTGGTTGAGCAAGTGATTTAGAATCTTTTGTTATTGACAGCAATAGTAGCCACATTTTCCCACCTGTGTAGGCTCGATTGGAATTTCTGGTGTGGTATGCCGTAGGAGAAGCAGGATCCACAGTTCAAACTCAAACAGCCACTCCTCAGAAACCACAGGCTCTATTTTGACTGTGGGACAGGATTCTTAAGTGTAGGGAGTGTTGTTTGCATCTGCTCCATGTGCCATGGAAGATGAGAGCTGAACTCTCCCATCAGGTCTGAAGGGGGGTTGGGCAGAGACTCCCAACACCATGATATACAGTAAAATAGAATCATTGGGAGAAGTGGACCTGCGGGGTCCAAATATGTGATAGCATTGAAGGGCTTTTTCCTCTTCCACAATTAATCCATGTCGCCATTTGCATTTGTTAAAAAACTCCTGCCAGCACCGACAGACAACACAACAAGAGAAATGCACAGCCTGAGCAATAAATCTCATGAGGCATGCAGCAAGTGCCACAGGGCTCATTAATCTTGATTATTTCCCGTAATAGATAACTTCACAAATCAGCTATTATTCCTAATCACGCACATAAAGATAACGGACCGGTAATAGCTTCCTACGTGAGGAGACCAAAATAAAATTTCAGTTAAAAATATACGAATACCAATTCCAGGGAAAGATGTCTTCTACCTTTATAAAAGGGCATGAAGAGATTGGGGAGCAAACCACTGAAAGAGATGTGTCCTGAGGATTGGATTAAAATAAGTTGTTTGACTTTTCTTGGAGGAATTCGCTGACCTGTGTGTCACTGTGAGAAGATGGGTTTGAGACACTTAGAGCCACAGGATGGTGTTGTTCACCTCTCTAGATGCTGTTTACAAAGTGGCATTAGCTTCCATGGAGTTGGCCCTTGACTCATGGTACTTACTCATGGTAACACCGTGAACAATGGGATCCGACCATTGTGCACCAATGGGGTTTCATTGGTTGGTTTTTGGAAGTAGACCAACAAGGCTTTTCTTCCTCATGCACCTTAGATAAGACGTTTTGCTGAAACTTGTTCAACATCATGGCACCACACAAGCCTCTACTGACAGAGGATGGAGGGGGCACATGAAGAGCATTGGCTGGGAATCAAACCCAGTCTCCTGCACTAAAGGTAGAAGTTCATCCCCTGAGCCTCACTGCTCTCTCTAAGAAGAGCATCCAGGGAAAATTAGAAAGTTCTGAGATGTCAGGGCCATCGTCTGTCTACCAGGACGGTATTAGCTGTTTAGAATTTTTGCTGAATTTTGGTGAATTCCTTATTTTCATAAAATGTAGATTATTTCAAGAATGCTCTTCAGATGCCAGTGACCAAACAGAATGAACAACAATTTTAAAAATGTGCAGATGACAAGACTGGTAGTCTTGTCACCTACATATTTCCTGTGTATTTGGGTTGAATGTTGGGTAATGTGTTCTTTGACCGTGAAGTTAGATCTTCTTAAACTTAAAAACTCCCAGCTTTGTTGTTTTCAAGAGGCAAAACCTTGCATCTATTGCCCAACTGATGTTGTCTAGGTGAAGGGAATTCGGAAGGCACTCCCTTCCTCCTAAATATGTCTTTCCGAAGGCATCACGATTGGCATGGGAAATGGTTGTTATCGCACAACAAAGAGCTGCACCTGTCTATCATTTTATCAAACTGCCAGGGCATTAACTCCTGTCCTGGAATGAGATGCAGCACATGGAGGATAGGATTTGAGTCCGTATTATTCAGTCAGCAGGAATTACTGACTGAGTTCACATCCATGGAAACATGGCCTCATACTCATGCCTTTTAGACTAGCTCTATTACTAGATGAGCCATAGTAGCACAATGGCTTCATGGGAGAAAGGACCTGGCAATCTGCTTCTAGAAAGAGTACAGCCTAGGAAACCCTATGGGGCAATTCTACTGTGTCCTGAGAAGGTGCTATGTATAGGAATCAACTTGATGGCTCACACTACCACCATTAGGTAATATCAGTAAGACTTTGTTCTTTTACAGGTCTTTTCCCCAAGCATCTAAAGTTAAATTTCACTTCAAACTTCACTTTTTACCTAAAGTGAACTAGTTCTGCTTTCTCACAATTTCCAAAGGAGGAAGTAGAGGTGGTCATTCATAGACCTTGTACATTATTCATATTTTATATTAAATGTTAAAGTGGAAGCCTTGCCAGACCAGATGATTAAACTTTCCTGCCACTGAAGTCTGTCTTTCTGATAAATTCTCAGCAATGATAGATTAACCGAGTGCCCTTTATGTACAAGGCAGTGTGTTGTGCACCCGGGATAGATGCCTAAGATACGATCTGTGCCCTTTGTGACTTTTGCAGTTGAGTACAGAAGGCAAGAAGCAAGCCTAAACATCTGTACAAGATAAAAGGCAAAGCATGTCAAAATGAAGTGATAATTAAATGCTGGGGACATTCAGGTAAAGCAGAGCTATGCATTAAAGAAGGCATAAATGTGTATGTATGACTATGAGAAGAAACCACCACCTGACAGTTTATCTTACTGTGGTGAATTGTGGGTTGCTGTGATGCTGGAAACTGTGCCAATGGTATTCAAACACCTGCTGTTATCCATGGTGGATAGGTTTCCTCAGAGTTTCTGGAGTAAGACAGACTTAGAAAGAAAGTCTTGGTCATTTGTTCCCAAAAATTAGCCAATGAAAACCTTATGGATCACAACAGAACACCGACTCCTTGCTTCGATTTAATCACTAGAGGAAGACATGATTTTTGTGAAGCAGAGGATCAACAAGGGCAAGGGGGCAGGAGTCCTTGGTGAGATGGATTAGCACAGTGGACTAAGTCATGGACTCAAACATGCCAGTGATTGTGAGGATGACATAGGACCAGGCAGTAACTAAGGTTGCCATGAGTTGAACTTGACCAGCTAATTACTTACTTGCGAAAAGAAAAGACATTTAAAGTAGTTGAACAGCATGAGTAAGACTCATGGAGACCCTGTATAGGGTTTCCAAGGCTTTAAATCTTTACAGGAACAGAAAGCCTTGTTTTTCTCCCATTTAGCAGGCGGGCTTGAACCACAGACATGATGGTTTCCAGTCCTATGATTATCCTACAAAGCCATCGTAGTGAAAAAAAGGAAGATACAGCAGAGAGTACATTTAGGTCATGTTACAGAAGACTGCATGCTAGACTAAGTTTTGTCTTTTCTTCCAGGGCTTTGAACTGGTTCATTTGGGTTTGACCACCTGCTGAGTTTGCCCTTTCACCCCATATATACTGAATCAGTGTATCTACTAATTGAGCTACACATTAGCAAGATCCCCAGGTGATTCTTTTACCTGTAAGAATTGCTTAGAAATCTAGTTAAAATGTAGATTCTGATTCAGTATATCTGAAGGTGGAAATACTCAGTGGGAGGGGGGGGCGGGGGAGGGGAATGACTTGAGTAAACCTGTGGTTTAAAGAGATCAATTCAGCAATATACAGAATGGATTAGAGGAGGAAGAGCGTAGCAACAGGGCCAATTGGTGAAGTACTGCTCATGTGGAGTTACAATGAGTGTGCCTCCGCTGGGTAAATGCATTGTTGTCATTCAGTGCCATAAAGTTGGTTTTGACTCATAGTGACCACGTACGACAAAACTGCCCATAGGGTCTTCTAGGATGCAAGCTATATGAGAGAGACTTCTAAGGGTTCAAATCCTCAGCATTTCCATTGGCAGCTGAGCACGTAATCATGTAAATGAATACAAGAAGACGCATGGAAGGGGGTTGTTGCTAGATATTTTGGCAACTGAAAGAACAAAGAGTCAAAATCAAATATATCTGTGTCCTTTTGTTTCAGATATCTTGAAACTTCAGTAAATTGGAGTATCTAGGATAAAATGAGTGGGGCCCTGTTGTGTGGTATAATTATCTACTGTTGCATAACAAATCATCCTGAAGTTAATTGTCTAAAACACCAATCACTTCACTATGGACTTGACTATGGTCAGGATTTTGGATGGGTCACAGTTGTGATGTCTCTGCTCTTGTATGAATCCCTCACCTGCAAAGTCAGTGACTGATAGTGGCATATCTGGCTAAGAACTAGAAGCATCTAGAGGCTTGTTTACTCACGTCAGACATGTAGGATGAGATTACTCAAAGGCTGGGGTCAGATGGAGCTACTGACTGAAGCACACAGGGTTATTTATATTTGGCTTCTTATACAACATGGCTGTCAGGTTTTGAGAAAGGGCTTCTGCAAACGGAGTACTTTCCGAGAACCAGGTTGAAGCTCCATGGTCTTTTGTAGTCTGGCCTCAGAAGCCAAACGTGTCATTCCACCACATTCTGATGGTTACAAGAGTCGTTAAGGCCAACTCAGATTTAAAGAGAATGGTGGGATTGCATTGTAGAGGAACATGTGGGGTGGGAATAATTATTGTAGACATCTTTGGAAATCACTATCTGTCATGGTGGTGGTGGTGGTGGCGGTGGTTATGTGCCATGGAGTCGATTCTGATTCATAGCAACCCTGTACAGGGTTTCCGAGGCTATAAATCTTTACAGGAGCAGAAAGCCTCATCTTTCTTCTGTGGAACAGCTGGTAGTTTTGAATTGCTGACCTTGCGGTTCGCAGCCCAATTTGTAACCACTACGCTACCAGAGCTCCTTTACTATCTGCCATAAAGATGGCTAATTCAGTTTTGCACTTGTTGAGTTTGAGGGATTGAAGAAGAAAAGAGTATAATATTTGAAAATACAGGAATTATGCTCCAATCTAGAGATAATGCAAATGCTCAAGGAAGGGATATGTGAATAGAATGAGGTCATCCGTAGCACAGGACTGGTAGTTTGTGATCTTCAAAAAGAATCAGCAGCTAATGAGGCACAAGCTTCATGGGTAAGTGGAAGTGAGAAGGTAGGAGGAGTATGTTAAACACAGTCAGTGGAAAGGGTGCTGTTGCATTGTGGGAATCGTAATAGTTAATGCCATGGATCAAAAATAACAATTGCTATGAATGGAAAATGAACTTTGTACATTTTTACCCAAACCACAATAAAAAGCTTTTTAAAAAAAATGTTTTATTGAAGTAAAGTTTACATAAAATTAAAACATTATAAAGGAATAAAGTACACTTCTGGAGCACCTTGAACTTTGCTGAAATAGGGAGGAGAGGGGCAAAGGGTATTGCTTAGAGTTATACCAAGTTAAATAGTTTTACATATATTTAAAAGAGCAAACAGCATTTTTTTTTTTTTAGACAGAGATTTATTATTCTTGACCTTTGAGGTGTTCAGAGTAAATCATGTCCGATCTTGGATATGCTTCTTTTATTTATTTCTCTTTTCCTTTCCATAAAAAAAAGAAATCAACTGAATTTCTGTTTTTCTTCTAGTATTTATAGTTGAAGTATTTTATATGTTAGACTATGCAGACATTTTAGCAGCCCGAAGAGTAAAAGATTGATCAGTAAGTTATAAATGCAAGTGTTGAAATGATAGAATTCTCTACGTTAATGAAAAATCAGAAGCAAGCTACATATCAAGCAAGAAGAGAAGAGCTACAGAAAGTCTGGCATATCCAGTTAATGAAATTACTTTGTAGTTATGTTAAATTAGAATAATAATTAGGAAGAATGGCTAGTAGGATAAAGCCCTAAGTCTTCAAACCAAGGTCAGTTTGAACTGCAAGGTCAGTGGTTCAAATTGCCAGTTGCTCCTTGGAAACCCTATTCAGGGTCACTGTGAGTCAGAACTGACAAAAGCACTTAACAACATTTCCTATTTGCCAGAATTATACTTAATAAGTGATCGGGTAGGATTTCACAATAGTTCTAGAAAGGTAGACTTTACTGTCAATAATTTGTAGATGATAAATTGCTATTAATTTAAGTGAGAAATCATGTATGAGTTCATAGAAGAAAAAAACTTATAAATAAAAGTACAGGTTGGAAATAAAACACTTATAAAAATGGTCATGTACAAAGGAGCTCTGGTAGTGTAGTGGTTACGAATTGGGCTGCTAACCTCAGGGTCAGCAGTTCCAAACTACCAGCTGTTCCACGGGAGAAAGATGAGGCTTTCTGCTCCCGTAAAGATATACAGCCTCAGAAACCCTGTACAGGGTCGCTATGAGTCGGAACCGATGCAATTACTTTATGAGATGTAATTGTTCTAAGGGAAAAAGACTGCAAAGTCAAAAAGATATTTTGTAGCGTTACCTTTATTAAGTTTTAAACAGGTGAAAGACAAGACATAGAAAAATAATACACCTAAGAGACACTCTCAGCATTAGGCCATAATGATGTCTAAAAGATTCATGGTCACATGGCTAATTATGGAAAATAGAAAACAAAGGAAATCGCACAAAATCATGAATTATGGCACATCAATTCATCAGGACTGTGGACAAGGCTGGGTGGGGTGAGGTGGGCAGGGGAGGGGAAGATCTAGATTGCAATTTAAATTAAAATTGCAGATTTAAAAAGCTTACAGGATTGGTTCTGGTGCTCTGTGACCAATTAGTTACTTGACCATGTACCCCTGGTACCCCAACTTCATTAAGGGCATGTCCAGACAAATCCATTGAGGCCAAGACTTGCCCCTCCCTGGACTGGCTGGGAGTTTGTAATCTACTTTCAGACGTATCCTACCTGCGGGTAAAACTCTGTATATTGCTGGTTTTTGATCAAAATTAACTTAAAAGGAAGCTGAATTTCCGCCACAATTCAAAATAGAGTTAGGGATCCCACTGTAAAACTGTAGCCTTCTGCAAACCAAGTACTCAGAATGTAAGTTCTAATACATTGTTATATTCAGTAGCATTCTTATTATTATAACCTTTAGTTAATATGTGTAACATCCTGGATAGATTTTTAAATTTCAATTAGGTGAGTCACCTTCTGCAAGTGAATTCCTTTTGAATAGGAAAACAAGATATAAAGCAATAAACCTCTACAGTATTAATGCTTGATTCTACTTCTTGGCCAACTGTGATCCTAAAATAGCATTATTCTAGGACCTGATGCCGCTTAGTCCAGGCTTCTTCATTTTAACAAGCAGTTGTAGAGTCTGCTCACTTGAGGACATTATTGAAGTCACTTGTTTTTCAGGAGATGTAGGTAAGGCGGTTCTCCCTGAGGAACTGTTCAGCAAAGGAATGGAAACTTTTGTGAGATATGGCCTCCTTTATAGAACTTAATCAACCTCTTTTGAGCTTGAGAGAATGTTGACCCACATGCATAGGACCTAAAAAGAATGAGGCCATGGGCATGTGACATATCCCCTCAGAGAAAATTAATGTGCTCGACCTTTTCTTTTTAATCCCTTTCCTCAACTTTTTTAAAGAAAATGCATAGACTTTCCTTGTGAGGAATTATTAAACTACAGGTTTCTGCCATGAAGTGAGCATATTCTTTGTTTATTGGGAAGTAATGCAAGGAATGATGAAGTCAAAGATGGAAGATCACCCAAAATATTTTTTCCACCAGTAGTGGGTTCGAACTGCAAGGTCGGCGGTTCAAATCCATTAGCTGGACTGCAGTCAGTTTGAACCGCAAGGACGGTGGTTCATGCTCACCAGTCACTCCTCAGAAACCATGTACAGGGTCACTATGAGTCACAACTGACTCTTAACAACAACAACATACATTATATAAAGCCCTGGTGAGGTGTTAGAGGATTATCTACCAGCTGCTCTTGGAAACCCTATACAACATCACTATGAGTTGAAACTGACTTGACAGCAAACAGTAACATACATTGTATGGTTAGGCATTGGCCTGCTAACAGCAAGATCAGTGGTTCAAATCCACCAGGTACTTCTCAGGAGAAAAAATGAGGCTGCCTGCTTTTGTAAATATTTTTGTTGTTGTGAAGTGCTGTCGAGTTAATTCCGACTCATAATGACCCTGTATAGGGTTCCCAAGGAGCAGCTGGTGAGTTTGAACCACGGACCTTGTAGTTCAGACCAACTTTGCTGTCCAGTGCTTCATCTCACAGTGCCACACCAGAATTTTGTGACACTTATTTGTTAACACTTAGTGCCCGCAACTAACTTGTAACATTTAAGCCTCGGAAACCCTCAGGAGCAGTTATGCTGTGCCCTGTAGGGTCACTATGAGTTGGAGTTGGCTCTATGACACTATTTAAAAAAAAAAAAGAAATGTAGGTTAAGCACTGGATGGTTAACTGCAAGGTCAATAGTTTAAACCTACCAGCCACTCCCCTAAAGATTTACAGTTTTGGAAACCTTATTCTATATAGGGTCACTGTGAGTTGTAATCAACTCAAAGGCAGTATGAATATTCTTACACATCAAGTTGAATTTTTAAAAAAACCTTAATACTTATAATCATCTTCATACACAAAACAACTCAATAATTTTGAATTTACCAGAGAACTATTTTTCTTTTAACTTACATTGACTGGACTTTTTGTTTTCAAATCAGCCAACCAATTCAGTTAACATGGCCCAAATTGTAAGTGTGATCACAGCTCAACACACATTTCTTGATCTCTGTTTTGTAGTGAGAACCCCAGAATGGTTAAATAATAAGGACAGCTTGTGATATAATTATGATTGCTTCAGATGGTATCTCCACCACTCATACTAAATTAACTCCTCTAAGGTTGATTCAGTATTTTCCATCATTGTCATGGACAATTAGTAACTACTTACAATTGGTTACAGTTCATTTCTATTAGTGGTATTACAGATGAGCTAGTATTGACCACATGATTGTATATATGAATTCTCAAGGTTTGGACGTCCAAATGGTAAATTAGATGCCATTGCATTTTTCAGGCCAGTTTAGAAAAAGCACT
The DNA here is from genome assembly GCF_000296735.1 of Chrysochloris asiatica. Taxonomy (NCBI): domain Eukaryota; kingdom Metazoa; phylum Chordata; class Mammalia; order Afrosoricida; family Chrysochloridae; genus Chrysochloris; species Chrysochloris asiatica. Next base: position 3,007,501 of record NW_006408744.1, on the reverse strand, counting down.
ATTCACAGATTACAATGTTTTATTTGTACTTATGTTTATGAAATGTGTCTTTATGGTGCATTAACTTGCTGGAGACCTAGCTGCCTGGATGAATTGGATTGCTTAACTTTAACTTTACACTAAGTTCCTAACAATGACAAGAACTGTGCGTTGTTTTTCTAAAATGCCATCATTTGTAAGACTAACTGAGGAAGAAAAGTTTGTCAGAATTCGTTGTGGTTATGGAGATTCTGGTTACTAAGAGATTCAGTGCACTGATGGGCAAAGGGCTACATTGTTTTTGGAGCTCACTTTGTCTAGCTCTTCTTGTCCTCATTCTTATTGCAATGAATTTGTGAATGTTTAGCAAATCAGGTGATTTGAAATGGTTGAATGTTTTTCAATGTTCTAATACTGAAGTGGTTGACAGTAGAGCTTCCATAGCAACCGGCTTTTTCTTGAAAATATTTTCTTTGGAAGATTTCAGATGGAAAGCAAAAGCCCATGTCTGTATGTTAAATGCATCTGCTGATTTATTGTTAAAGGTAAAGAAGAGGAGGGTTTCAAGCACTTTGGGAAAGAATTGCCTGCAGGATGTCCTTGCAATAGTGGCTGTCACTTTGTTTCTGAGTCTTCCTAAGGAAGAATATATCCTAAACAGATAAACCTTAGGCATAAGATAAACAAACATGAGACTTCTTGGTATAAACTCTCAAAAGGAGGGAGTGTTGGTGAGACTTCTAGTGCAGAACCTTGAAGGATACACTGTACTTGTTTTAATTGAATATCATTTTTGTACATTAATTAATGTGTCCATTCTAATTTCCCCAAATGGCAAATAATGATGTGTGAAAATAGTATAATTACATTTTTATACTTTTGGTAGAGTAATAACTGGATTCGATTTGCTTTGGATTTTGGAAATGATTTATTGTGCCTGTCAATCATTTATCCTTTTTAATTATATTTCTGTTCCTTTTCTGTCTTTATTTTTAATTAAGCTGGCCATCAGCGCTGGTCAGGATACACTGCCCTATGATCCTTTGTGTGGTGGATTTACAAAATGAAGTTCCTTCCTGTGCTTGTTAGCAAAATACTTTGAGATTCTCTTTTGTAAAAGAATGAACACACACACACACACACATATACACCTATACATACATTTTTTAAAAACCACAAACATAGCTGTCACATCAATTCCAACTCAGAGCCACCCTCCAAAAGGTTTCCAAGGCTGTAAATTGTTATAGGAGCAGAGAGTCTCATCGCTCTTCCAAGGAGAACCTGGTGGATTTGAACCACTGACTTTGCAGTTAACATCCCAGCGCCGAACCCACAGCACTACTAGGGTTCCTAATACACACATGTTGTTGTTAAGTGACATCATATAGGTTCTGACTTACGGTGACCCTGCATAGGGTTTCAAAAGTTTGAACCCCCATCCTTGCAGTTATCAGTCCAATTCTTATCCTACAGATCTGCACATATACAGACTTAATAACTGGAGCTTGTGAATGAATTAAAGTGAGAATCCTTGTTATAGTATGGAAGCAGCAACTTTTCTGATTCCAGAGTGTGTGTCATTTAGATTCAGGACACTGAAATCACTGGCAGTGTAAGAAAAAGAGCTCCTGTCTGGAACTGCATGCTGTCCTCATTTTAGTTCCCCTGTGTATCTTTTCTCCATTTGCTTGTGCTGGTTCATACCTGCAACCAGGATGCAAGCCAGGGATGTTTTAATCCATGACCCCAAGAGACTAGGGGCAGCTGAAGTTTAACTGAGGCATGTAAGCGTCCATGTCCATGTCTTCTGCTCACATTTTAACAGTGACAAGGAGTTGTCACTTGGAAACAGCTTCGCAGCTTGGGAAAAGGCCTTATTGCCTTTCAAGTTGAAAAGGGGGTTGTGGTAGATTTTTGTGTTTGGAGACCAGAAAAAGAGAGTGACAGAGGCAGACATGCGATACTCCCCTGTAGGAGAAGCAAGGCTTTAGCATTCATCATCATGACAGGCGACACTTTGAAATGAAATGCTTACAAAATGTGAGACCCACACTTAGAATCAGAAAGAAAGTGATGAAACCCCTTGTGTATTTCCCTTATGATAAAGGATGCCTTTATTTTAGCCGGTATACAGGGGTAAGACCATTAAGAATTAGTATTCACAATTTGAATGTTTTGCCATACTTACTCTGTATTTTCTTGAAAGCGTGTTTGGCTATCAAACTCCATTCTTACGTATTAATAGTTCCTTTTATCTCCTGCCTCTCTGTAATGATACCAGATCTGATTTTGCAAAGACAGATAAGTAGCCTCATATTGACCTGCATTCATTCGAAACGCATCCTGAGACAAATGCAGAGAAGATACATTTACTCCTAGCTCTAAACAGCTAAGGCTTAAATAATGCATTTCAGCAAGGTAATCTATTAGAACAGCCCTCTTGAGAAGACTTGTGTTATGAATGGATTCTGCATTTAAAATATCCATTTTGTTGCCTCCCTCCTACTAATTACTTCTTTCTTTGTCTTACCTCTAATTTGCATTACATAAAGCAGAAGAGGGGAAATCTCGTTGGTTGTTTTCCCCTTCACAAATCCTTATAGTGAGTGGCAACTGTAATGTTGACTTAAGCTCATTTCTGTGCAAGGGAAAAACTGCATTGCCTAGGAAAAGATGCTTGCTAATCGCTACATCTAATTACAAAGAAGAGTAAATCACTAAAAACAAATTAAGTATCTTAAATAAAATGGAAAATAAAAGCAGTTAACAATCAAAGAGGGAAATGCTGCCATGTTTCAAGTCTGCTTCAATGTGCTAATTGAAGACAGCCTACATACAAATGCCTGGTCACAAGGGATGGGCTTGGGAGGTTGGCAGAAGTTTTCTCTGTGAGGCCCTTTCTGCAAAGAATTCAACCACAATGATTTAAAAAAAACAAAAAAACCTGTAAGTAAGCATTGCTTTTGTTGTCAAGTGCCATTGAGTCTATTCCAACTTATGTTGGAGTCCTGGTGTGGCATCCCTGAAACATTTTCTGAGGAGCAGTTGGTGGATGTGAGCCACCAACTTCATGGTTAGAAGTTAAGTGCATAGCCTACAGCACTACACCAAAACTTCAAACAAGCATGCTCTCCTTATTGTTGTTAAGTGCTGTGGAGTTGATTTCAACCCTTTGCTACCCTGAACTGAGTTTCTGAGAAGCAGCTGATGGGTTTGGGGTTGCCTTATAGTCTACTAACTTTTCTCTGCCTTTAGGATACTCCATTGTAACCTGTAATTTACGTGGCATCCTCACCACCTGGGCTTCCATTGCTGCGTTTGTCCCTTCTTTGACATTGATATGTTTTTGGCCTTCAGTTGATCTCCCCATTCCTTTGATTTTGTCTTTGTAGTCTCGTTCTGTTCTGGACTCCACTATCTGTTGGCTGTATTCCAGGTGGTGTTGCCATACTTGTCAATCTCTGTTTGTTGTCTGTTCTTGTTGGTTCTCTGTCCATAGAACTCCCTTTAGGATGTTTTGAAGTACTGGGTTGGTTTTCATAAAATCTCTCGGATTCTGTTTATCCTGGAATGTTTTGATCGCACCAACATATTTGATTGATAGTTTTGCTGGATAGACGATTCTTGGTTGTCAGTTTTTTTTCTTGCAAGGCTTTGTATATGTCTCCCCATTGCCTTCTCGCCTGCATGGTTTGTTCTGAATAGTCAGAGTTTAATCTAATTTGCTTGCCTTTATAAGTTATATTTCTCTTCTCCCTGGCCGCTTTTAGTATTCTTTCCTTGTCTTTGATTTTGAAGAGCTTGATTATTATATGTCTTGGAGACTGTCTTTTGGGGTCTATCCTTCCTGGGGTACATTCGGCTTCTTGAATGTTTATCTTCTAGTCTTTCAAAATGTTAGGGAAATTTTCTTCCAGAAACTCTTCAACTGTCTCCTCTGTGGACTTCTCTGCTTCTTGTTCCGGAATGCCAATAATTCTTACATTATTCCTCTTCATGTTATCCAGCATGAATGTTAGACTCTCTTCAGATTGTTTTATCCTTTTAGCTGCTTGCTCTTCTACCTTAGCAGTATTGAGAGATTTGTCTTCCAGTTTGCTAGTTTTGGCTTCCATCTTTTCCAGTTTGCTCCTTTCCCCTTTCAGCCTATTGTCTATCTCTGATATCTTATTATTGATCACTGGGGCATCTTTTTGCAGGGTTTGAATTGTTTCCAATGCTGTGTCAATCCTATTTGATTGTTCCTGCAGTACTTTCCTTACTTCTTCCTTATTTTCCTTGACTCCTTTTCAGAGTATTTTAATTTGTTTCCATATCCTTTTTCTGAATTCCCTCTCAGGCATATCCAGAACCCACTCCTCCTCCTCTATAAAGCCTTTGTCTGTCTCCAGTTCATTTGCATCAGCTGCTCTCTCTTCTGTTTTTGGACATGTTTTGCTAAAGTTAGTTGTTTCTTATTGGTCATGGTTATTATTTTATTATTATTATTAATATGATCAGGAGGTGGGCTTCCATTATTTTCTGTAATGCATAGCAGGTGTTATTGGGTCTTGTCTTAGTGGTGGAGTATTATATTGTATGCTTATAGCTTGGCTATATGGCCATGATTGCTGTTGCTTCTTAGGTGATGTAGGGAGGAAAAGTCCCACCTCCAGAAAAGATGTGTGATCAAAAGGACCAAAAGCAGAAGTAATATAAACGCATGGACAGAAGTCACCACTTTGGAGCGGATATGTGGCTTTGTTTAACTTTTTCCATTCCTTGTCCCACCAGAACAGTAGCTGGAAGATCCCCACTGCTACCTGGGAATGGGGGCAGGACAGCTTAGGTGCAGGGCTTCAGATTGGGGACCTTGGATGGGTGAATGACGTCAAAAGTCGCTGCCTCTCTCCCTCTCTCTGTGCCGTGGGCAAACTGACCTTCCTGATGATCTTGCTGAGATCTTAAGCTAGGGCAGGAAAATTTTGGGGGTGGAGCTATGTCGTTTCTTGTGGCCTTTTGTTCAGGGTGCCCCCCCTTTTTTTTTTCCTTCCTGCTGGAAACACCACTTTCCGAATGGGTTGGCCTTACCCCCACACTCTAAACTCTGCAGTCACCAGAGCAACCCAAAATGCCCATCCTTTCCTTAGCAGCGTGATTTCTCAAAAATGCGATCTTATGATAGTTCAGAAGCCGTGGGTCTGGTATATGAATGTTTCCTTTGTGAGATTCCCCTCCCTTCTTACCGGAGATTTCCCTACCTTACTCTCCTGGCTGTAGCCCGGAACCGGAACCCAGCTGATGAGTTTGAACCGCACCTTTGTGGTTGGCAGTCCAGTGCTGATTCTACAGCATCTAGCAATTCTAAATATATAAGGGGCTTCAAAGAGTGCATGGGAAAGTGTAATGAGAAACTATTGGAATTTGTCTGTGAACTTTCTGAAGCCTTCTCATATTTTGGTTATAAATGTAGAAGCAACAGGCAATCCTTTCTGTCATGACTGTGTGGTCCTGCTCACAAATTTTCAGGATGGTGGAGGGGACTTTCAAATCACTGTAGCCCTCATTTAAATCAACTGGAAATGGAGAGAATTTGGAGTCCTGGTGTGGCACTGCACGTTAATGCGCTGGACTGCAGGGTGGATTTGAACCCCAAGGTCAGTGGGTCAAGCTCACCAGGCACTCCTCAGCAACCCTACACAGGGTTGGATCAACTCGGCTACACTTAAAAACAAAAACAACAAAGAGTATTTAGACTTGACCTTAATCTGAAGAAGTCCGAAATAAGTTTATTACTAACCAAATCCTCCTCCTTCTTGCATTTGCTTATTACTACTTCTTATGTCTTCAAATCAGGTCCAGTCAATAGATGTTATTAACACTGCCAACAAGTAAAGGCATAGTTTTTCTCACTGGTTCAAGAAATATGTCTAGAGGAGTACTGTTGTTCCTCACAAAAATCTCCTGGTGATATTTTAATTTAGAAATTTCCATGTGGTTATACTTTATGCAAGTTAGTGGTTTATAATATTTTTTGTAAGGATCCCTGTTGGCACCATTGGATGGTCACTGGACTGCTAGCCACAAAGTCAGCAGTTCAAACCTACCAGCCGCTCCATGAGAGAAAGATGAGGCTTTCTACTCCCATACAGATTTACAGCCTTGGGAACCCTATACAGGGTCGCTGTGAGTTGGAACTGACTCTTGTGTCAGTGGGTTTGGTTTAGGTTTTAATATTTTCTGAAAATAGGGCTGACCTTTCCATTATTTTCATGCTACATCTGTCAGTACTGTAGTGAAAAATAGGAAAGCAAAGATAGATAGCAGAAATAATTCATTGAATTATTATATAAAAAATTTGCTTTTAAATTTCCATATTATGTTTCCCTTGACTAGATAGCCGTGTTGTTGTTGTTAGATGCCATCGAGTCGGTACCGACTCACAGTGACCCTGTGCACAACAGAAAAAGGAGCTTAATTTGCTTTTCAAGTGTTAAGTCCACTCTTGATCTATTTTTAAAAAGTCAGACTTAGAAGTAAAATTTCACCCTATAGAAGCAGATAATAGTCTTGGTTGCACACAGTGAGGATTGTAATGGATGTTACTAAATTGTACATGAAAAAATGATTATAATGGCTAATGCTTTGTTATCATTATTTTCTACAGTAGTTTTTTAAGTCAGTTTCTGATTTGGTAGGGTTTAGGAGTAGAGATGTAGATTGTAATGTGCTGTGGAGTTGGTTCCACCTCATCGTGACCAGCCCTGTGTCCGGTTTCTGAGAGCAGAATCTTTATGGGAGCAGAAAGCCTCATCTTTCTCCCACAAAGCAGTTGGGAGAGTCGCACTTCTAACCTTGTGGTTAGCACATAATCCCAGCACATAATCCACTACGCTACCAGATGGGTGGGTGGAGATACGGTCTGGGAAATTTTATATGGAGTAAAATGACCTACTTGACTTTAACACCTACACTATTTGGGTCCCATTGTACATGTACCCAGAACTCAGGGATGGGAGGATTGGAAGAAGAATAGTGCTACCTTCACTGTCCGAATTGGACCTTCTGTCGCAATTCTAAAAAGGGGCCAGGTACCCACCATGTAGCATATCCTGTTTTCCTGTTCCTGCTTTTTAGATCACACTGGTACCTGCGTTCCTATGGGATTTTCTTATACTATGCCCAGCCTTCTAGTAACACACCCAAATTGTAGGTGTTGCTAGAAACTGAACATGCAATAACTCCCTCCATCATCACAGCTAATCGGGGTCTTCCTAGATTGGCTTCAGGATGATCTCCTCACTCTGCATGTGGTGTGACCCATCTTTCCACTGACCCCATCACACATTGCAGACAGACACTCCACTGGCTGCTGCACTTCAGCAACTGCTTCAGCCATTAAAATCTGACAGAGAACACTTGCCAGAGGTGAGAAAAGCTTGTCAGTGAACCACAAACATCCCCAAGTGCTAACCAGACAAGAAAACTCAAGATGATTATCTAAAGAAACTGATTTAGCGTGCGTTTAGAATTCCGTCTCTTCGTAGAGTGAAGTGTGTTTTTTTAAATAAACAAAACGAAACAAAAAAATGTATCACTAGTTGAGTTGATTCAAATTCACAGCAATCGTGGAGGACAGCATAGAACTGCCCCCATAAGGTTTCCATGGTGATACAGTTGGTTTTTTCTATAAAGAAGCTGACTGACACATCTTTTTCCTGCTGAGAAACTGGTGGGTTTGAACTGCCAACCATTTGGTTAGCAGCTGAGTGCTTAACCGCTGTGCCACCAGGACTCTCCAACGTGTGTTTTATTTTGGGATGAATTAACAAAGTATGAAATTGTCTTTAAAACAAAAACCAATTGCCATCAAACCGGTTCCTACTCATGGTAACCCTGTGTATATCAGAGTAGAACTGTGCTACACAGAGTTTTCAGTGGCTGATCTTGTAGAAATACATCTCCAGGCCTTTCTTCTGAGGACCCTCTGGGTGGACTCAACCCTCCAACATTTCAGTTAGCAATCAAACACGTTAACTGTGTGCCTCACTTAGGGACTCCATGGAGTACTCTTAGCCTGTGATAAAGTTGGTGATGGGTAGAATGTCGTCAGCAACAGTGATAGACCTCTCAGTGACCATTGCAGCCCTCCCCTTGAAGAGTTGGGGTCTGGAGTGTACTTCTTTCTGGTTCAGCCCATGGCAGTAGAGTTGGCAAGTCGAGGTATGTGTCTGATCTTGGCCTTCTGCTCTGTCACTTTCAGTCTTAGATCATCAACCTGACACCAGCTATACCTCAGTCAGTGTACTAGAGAGGACTAAAGATTCTTTAGCCTTGGAAAGGGAATCCCAGAAGAAGAGGATCCTAGGGGAGAAGAGAGGAAAAATGGATAAGGAAAGGGACTGAAGAAGAGATAGTGGACATTGAAATATCTGTCTTTTTAGAGAGGAGAGTTATAACTGGCTCTCATTTTTCCTATTTAAGGCAAACAGATAATCCGTGATATATACAAACATGTTAATGAGTATATTGTTTCCTCTGAGAAAATAGTAAAGACCCCACAAGCAGCAATATATCTGTTCTTTCTGAAGACTGGGGCTTTTTGTGCTTATCTGTGTGGGCAAATGTCTGTGAACTAATGGGCCACTGATTTGAGTCAAGCTTAGCTCTGCACCAGGTGATAATACTCCCTGGACTCTTGGCCAGAGTGTGTGAGCAGACAAGCTTCCCACACCTCCTTTCTCCCCTCAGTTTGAATACAGTTCAGGAAGGGAATCTTTAAAACTATGTTTGGTTAAAAATGCAGATAACTGACAACAATGCAAATAGACTTACGTAAGGGGGCTTCAGAAAGTTCAAGGAAAAAAAATCTGTTATCTTTTAATTCCACCATTTCATGAACTTTTTGAAGTCCCCTTATATTATCAGAAACCCAGGGATGACTTCAAATGGAAGTTTGGCTAGAGAATTAAGAATATCTTAGGGGCCATGTGACCACCCTTAACTACAAGCCAATAGATGCAGTCTTTAAAGACCTGAAGAATATGAGTCATTCAGAAGATACTATTCGAAAAATTGATGGATAAGTGAAATGTAAATTTATGAGAAAAATGAATGTACCCTTCAAATATCTTCACTTTTTTAAGTACCAGTACTAACACGCCCACAAATATCCAACTTATGTGCAACCTATAATTAACAACTAATTTCCATAAAGCCTATTTCATTAAATATTGGAGGTACATAAAATTGTTTATAAGAACAAACAGGTACTTTGTGGATAGCTTCAAAACGTTATTCTAGCCATATTAGGTTAAAGATGTTTTAGTATATCTGAAGTGTTTCTTTCCTTTTTTTACATAGAAGGGTACCCTATATGTTATATATTTAGATAAATATTTGACTAACCTTACATATGAACCATACCTAACTTGTTACAACTTATGTATAAATTGGACTGAAGGCAGACTTTGGACTAGAACTTGTTCATAATCCGTAGACTGCCAGTATGTTGCATAGGTTGCTCTGTTCCTCAGTAAAAATGATTAATAGCTCCCATCCATCACATTGTACGGTATGGTACATCTGAGTAGCAGAGAGCTTATAAAATATACTTGGCAATAAGTCACAAAAACATTCGTATTTTTTTAATAACATTCTTGAAGGAGAAAAATCTGCTTTTCAATAAATTCTGGCGTGGTTTCCCTTCAGATTTTATTTCGCATTTAAAATTATCTTGGGTTTGATTTTTTTTTTTTTTCCTATTCATTGGCTTTTTACTAGATTTCTGCCTCAGACAAGTACATTTCAGAGAAGGATTAAAAAGAGAAAAAGTACATAGGCATAGAATTTCAGATTTCCTTCTATTTCTGCTTTTGCTTAGTAGGGATAGAATTAATACCAAATAATCCATTAAATTTTGCTAGAAATTTATAGTCACTATTCCTGGTATTCCACTAAAATTATTTTCTCTGCTCAACATATTTCTATACTATTGCCCTTACATATTTGGCTTTTATTTGTGGAATATCTTATTCCCATTCACTAATGTATAAATTTCAGATTTTTTGTTATAAGGTGGTTGCTGTGTGCCATTGAGTCACTTCCGACTCATAGTGACCCTGTATAGATAGGTTTCTGAGGAGTGGCTAGTGGGTATGAACCACCGAACCTTTCGTTTAGCAGTGCTTATCCTACAGCGCGACACCAGGACACCTGTCCTTTAACAGTGGTTGTTAAATTTCACAATATTATAAAATAAATTATAAATAGAATAATGCGGTTTTAAGTGGTAGGTTGCGACCATCAAAAGTAATATATATATTACCATTGAAGTATGTATTTTTATTGTTGCAGAAATGCAAAGAACATATTTGTTGATTCGTCAGTTTTGAAGGTAAATTTCAAGAAAACTCATCACATCAATCATCTGTGATTGTTTTGATAACATAGAGATTTTCTGTTTATTTGTGGGCATAGAAAATGTGGCAACAGATATTGGTGAAAGTTGTTAGCATCTTTATTCATTTAACTTTGAACTTGTTATTTATTCCAAGTTTATTTATCCTCATCCATTATTAGAAACTCTCTGGTCCTGTTTTTTAAATGCAATTTATATTTATAAGGCATAATCATCCATGATCTCTAAGTTGGTACTACTGAATATCAGCTGAGTGATACAAAGAGTAGAAAACCCTCTTTTCTTAGGAAATCAAATCATAATTGACATTGAACTTCTGTTATGTAGAACAAGGTCAAATAGGAGTTTCTAGTAAATGTAAAATATATTATGCTGTTTAAGAAATGGGGGAAGAACTTAAAGATCTCTGTAAAATTCAGTGTTAGGCCTTAAAGAAAAGATGACACTGAGCACATCCTCCAGTCTTTGTCCTTCATCCCAAACACACATACACCTTTTAAACATTAAATATAAGTGTTGGTGTAACAGAGATTTTCCTGTCCAGGAAGATGTCTCATAACATTTTATAACATGAGACATTTTTAAGGCAAGGAAAAAAATTTCTAGCACACATACAAATGCTCAAACCCAGTGAACAGGTACCTTGGGAGACATAGGCAAAGCTAACTCACTCTCCGTCTGTGTTTGTTGTAACGAGAGGGCTCATATACCAGCTGTCTGGTTTTCTTCTCTTGGTGGTATGAATTGGGAGATTTCAGTCAATGAAACAAAATTCACATTAGGATACAGATGAGAAATGTTAAAACCTCAGGCAAAGGGGCAATTATTCCACTAATACCTTTAGTGCTATCTAGTTAGACTTTGGGACTTGATGATTTCTAAAATATTTTGTTTCTGAATCCTGCATCTCTTTTAACTGGGCAGTCGAGAGACATAAGGGGAAATCAGTACGACATTGTGATGGATTGGCTGTGGAGGATAAAATAATGGGGGTATAAATGAAGGCACCCAGGTTTCTACCTTGTGGATTCAAGTGAATGGTTGATAGCTAGCGGTCTTGGCAAGGGCAGGGAAGGGAGGGACGATCATTGAGGTGGGGAAGTGAAAAGTTGGGTTTTTGATATGTGGATTGAGTTGTGATACTTTTGAGACACACAAGTATCAATATAAAGCTGGTAATTCGATATATAGATCTGGAATTTAGAAGCCAGGCCTGCGTTAAAGAGATACATGTGAGCATGCCTTCATACATACATATATGTATGGATTCATAGAGGTCCCTGGATGATTCAAATGGTTTGGCTTAACTACTAACTGGAGCATTGATAGTTCCAATGCTTCCAGCAGTGCCACTTTAGAATGACCTGGCAATCTGTTTCTAGAAAAATGATAACCAAGAAAACCCTATAGGGCAGTTTTACTGTGCAACCCATAGGGTTGTTAGGAGTCAGAATGGCTTGAACAGCGATGGGTTTGGGTTTATGTATGCATATTGTTAAGTGGTGTGGAATTGGTTCCAACTCATAGCAACCCTGTATAGGGTTTCAAAGAGCGGCTGGTGAGTTTGAATCTCCAGCCTTGTGCTTCAACCCGACTTTGTGGTCTTTTCTTATCCTACGGCACCGCACCTCTGTGTATGCATATAGGAGTAACTTTCTAATCATGTATGTGAAAGAGATTGCTTAAAGATTCATCAGCTGGGAAGAGGAAGAATTGTAGCCCAAGAGGCAAGCAAGAGATAGAGCCGGAATAGCCCAAGAGGTAGGAGAGATGCCACGACAGTGTTACATCATAGAAGCCAAAGCAAGAGAGCGTTTCAAGGTCAGAGAAATTGACAGCCTGGGCAGATGTGTAGCTTTTCCCATGACTTCAGGGCTTAGTCAGACGTTGGCAGCATTAGGTCCTATAATCTACACTTCTGTGCAGAAAGTTAGCTATGCAAGGATTCACCCTTTCTGATTGACTTACTTACTGGTATATTTTTACCACTATGACACAACAGAGAAATTTCCAACCTCTACATACCAAGCATCATTTCTCCCTTGCTTGGAATAATTTTGCTTTAATATCATCCTGTGGGAAATGTATCTAGTTTACTGCTCCATTCTTTCTAATTTATATAGGATTATAATGATCCTCACTTTTGTTGATAATTTGGATAATGACAGGCAAATATCATTATTACTGAAGTATCCTGATTTAAAGCAGTTTCCTGGGGGAAAGCATCAAACTCCCATAATAAAGTTATAGTCCAAAGTTAATAAATGTATTTTTAAGAGTGTTTTTTGTTTTGTTTTTTTTCTTTGATGTGGAACCACCAGGGAGTTTTAATGAGCTAATTATAATGGTAGAACTATTGGTAGAGCTACTATAGTTAAGTAGTACTGTTCAGTGAGGTCCCTTCTCAGTGTTCCTCACCATGTTTGTTGTTGTTGTTAAGTGCCGTCAAGTCAGTTCTGACCCATAGCAACCCTGTTTAGGGTTTCCAAGGAGCTACTGGTGAATTTGAACCACCCACCTTACGGTTCAAACTGAGTTTGCAGTCCAGTGCATTAACCCACAGTGCCACACCAGGACTCCTTTACCACTTATAAATTTGGGCATTTCTGAATTTAATCCTCACTATGAATCATACTGCAAGTCAGTGAATCTACTGCATACGCAGAAATAAATGCATAAAAATAGCAATCCCTGATTACCTAAGCCTTCCACTCCATGACGAAAATCGGCGTTCAATGGATTTCAAGACATGCCCCTCATTATGTCCATTTTTGAATAATTGAAACAAAAAGACATTAACCGATTCTTTTTTGGTATGAGGTAAAATAAAAAATTAAATGTCTGAGCAATTCTCAGTTCACAAAGTAACTTTAATTTCCCTGTGTAAACCATTTCTGCTATAGCTCAAGATAGAACAAATGCCTATCCCATTGATTTTTCCTGCAAGTTAAACCCTATGACTTGCTTTTCCCAGATTTTCAATAGCATAGATCTAAAATTGGGCTCCTCTTTTGGCATCAGAAGTAAACTGTTGTTATATCTTCAATAGGGATGTATGCTGTAGGCCCATGGAACTCTGCCATTTGCCAGGTTCTATAGCGACCCTGTACTGGGTCTCTGAGGCTATAAATCTTTATGGGAGCAGAAAACCTCATTTTTCTTCCGCGGAACAGCTGCTAGTTTCGAACTGCTGACCACTGAGCGGTTCAAGCTCACCAGCTGCTCCTCGGAAACCCTGTGGGTCGGAATCGACTCAATGGCAGTTAACAACAACAACATTCTAGATTTGGAAGGAGTTCTGGTAGCGTAGTGGTTACTAATCGTGCTGCTAATCTCACAGTCAGAAGTTTGAAACTACCAGCCGTTCCGTGGGAGAAAGATGAGGCTTTCTGCTCCTGTAAAGATTTACAGCCTTAGAAACACTGTACAGGTTCGCTATGAGTCAGAACCGACTCCACAGCACATAACAATAACATTCTAGATTCGGAGTACTGGTGTGGTGCTGTGGGTTAATGCACCAGACTGCAAAGCTGTATGAACTGCAAGGTCGGTGGTTCAAGCTTACCAGCTGCTCCTTGGAAACCCTCTACAGGGTCGCTGTGGGTTGGAACCGACTCGATGGCACTTAATAACAATTTCTACACTTGGTTCTCCTTCTAGGACCAAGCTCAGCCATTCTTGTGGCTTTAGACACCATCCTTACAACAATGACTTCCAAGTCGTTATCTCCTTTTTTTTCCCTTGGATTCCATTATGTTCATATAGGAAGTTGCTGCGTATATGTCTACCAGTTGTCCAGCTCCTTTGATTCAAGGCGACTTCATGCACATCAAAGTAGAACTGTGCTTTTTTTGGAAGTAGAGCAACAGGCCTTTCTTATGAGTTGTTTCTGGGTGGATGCTAACCTTTTGTTAACAACCAGGCATGTTAAGCATTTGCACCATCCTAGAAATCCGTATGTCCCATACTCATCAAATTCAATGTAAAATGGAAATAACTTGTTACACCCCCTTCTTAATTTGTCTTCCATAGATGTCATGTAAAAGTAGCCCAAAGAATGCATGACAATCATGCCTATCTTCTTTCTCACCTTACTGTCCATAGCCTATAAAACCCTCAGTCCTGTGAGCTTTTTCCTTCATAAATACATTTTTAAAAAAATTGTCTCCTCTTTATCATTCATGGACAGACCAGCATTCCCTTGCACAATTCCTATAATCCTTTTAGCCCACCTCCTTTTTTAAAGCCACTGATTTTTCTAAATCCCCTGTACTCCCTGTTTAAATTTCTCCCACACCTCCCTCTTTTTCTGTAGCAGGAAGGGGAATGTCCAGTCTGTGGGCTGTGAAAGGCCTGTTGAATTCATTAGGGCTGCCCCCATGAAGGCAACCGTAGTTCCAGCCATCACACTGTTGTTGTTAAGTACTGTTGAGTTGGTTCTGACTCATAGCGATCCTGTATAGGGTTTCTAAGGAGTAGCTGGTGAGCTTGAATATCCTACCTTGTGGTTTAAACCAACCTTGTAGTCCAGCACATTAACCCACAGCGCCACAGCAGAACTCCAGCCATCACGTTGGGGGTTAGTTAATTAAATAGTTGACAAAATATAGCAGTCTAATTTGTAAGTTGATAGTTTTGTATGGCCTGTCTGTGAATGATGTCACACATTTTGGCAGAAAAAAGGTTTCCTACGCCTGGTCTATAGGATGAAGTTAAACTTCTTAGCATATCCTAAGGGTACCTCCAAACTTGGCTCCAACTAGACTTTTTCCAGCCTCATATAGAGAAACTTTTTTTCCTTAAATAACTATTTGAAAAATCTTGCTATGTCACAGCCAACTCCACACTTCCCTATCATCTTTTATTCATTATTCAAGTTTTACTCAGATGTAAGTTTTGTCCTCACGGCTTCCTCCACATTTATGGCTAAGTTCTACATTTTTCTGTTCCTATTTCTTTTCCCAATGAATGTATGCAGTTGTTTTAAGTTTCTGCTATATTGATATATTTTTAGTAACATTTATAGGAGACATTCTAGTCTGCTGTTATTTAAAAGGCCCAGACTCCAGAGTCAGGGTTTGAAACTTGATTTGACCACACACTAACTGAAGTTCAAGATATGTGTGACTTCCTTGAACCTCATTTTCCTCCTCTTTAAGATGAAGATTATAATAGTGTCTTTCTCAAAGGGTTGCTGTAATGACCAGAGATTGCTGTCTTAAGCACGGAGCGCATTACATTAAACATTGTGCTGACACGTGTTTTGTTGTTGTCATGAGAGTGACTGGTTCTTAATAGAAGCTCAGTAAATATTCATTGAGTAGATAAAAAGGGGTGAATTCATACATGCATGCAGTTTGGTCATCCCAAAGATTAAAATAATAACTATTTTAAGATTTGATATTATTGTTAGAATAAACATTTTTAGAGCTAGTTGTTGTTGAGTCAGAGTCACCTTGTGACAATCCCATGTGTGTCAGAGTAGAACTGCTCCATGGAGTTTTCAAGGCAGAAGATCACCAGGCCTTTCTTCAGAAGATCCTCTGGATAAATTTGAACCGCCAGTCTTTTGGTTAGTAGCTGAGTGCTTAACTCTTTGTGCCACTGATGTTGTTAGGTGTTGTTGAGTCGGTTCTGACCCTTAGACAGAAACCTTGTATAAGGTCCTGAGGCTGTAAATCTTTGCAGGAGCAGAAAGCCTCATTTTTCTCCAGTGGAGTGTCTGGTTGGCTCAAACCACCAACCTTGTGGTTTGTAGTCCCGTGCATATCCTGTAGAGCCTCCACGCTCCTCATGCTTTGTTAGGTGTCGTCGAGTCAGTTCTAACTCAAAGCAACCTTGTATAGGATTTCTGAGGAGCAGCTGGTGAGTTTGAACTGCCAACCTTGTGGTTCAAAGTCCAGTGCTGATCCTACAGCACCACACGGGGAGTTCCACGCTCCTCATTTGTAGGCTAAAATGTTGAACCTTTAAAATTTGGAAGACTGGCATTTAGTAACCCTGAAATTTACCTTCTGAAATGTGAGAAATCGAGTTATAATGTTTATGGTTATCAACCCTGTTTTTATTTAACAAGACATCAGAAAGATTTAGTCAAAGAAATACTGCTCTTAGCATTTGATCTCCGTCATTGGTTCCATTGTTACTGCCAATGAGCATAGAGGGACTTAACTGCTGCTCATGTGAAACTAGGTTTGATATGTGATTAATTTTGTAAAGCCAAATTTTTTTTTATTTTTTAGGTTTTCTTTTTCTAGTCTTTCCAACTTATTTGATTCATTTTACCATGTGCTCCTGGTGTGATGCTATAAGGTAAACACTTGGCCTGCAAGGTTGGCTTGAACCACAAAGTTGGCAGTTCAAACTCACCAGCTGCTTCTGGGAAATCCTATGCAGGGTCTCTATGAGTCAGAAACAGCTCGATGGCACTTAACAACAATGACGTATAAAGTATTATAATTCTCTGCCAAGCCTTCCAATTGTTTTAAAATCTAAATTTCAGTTTTTGGAGACTAATATAGAAAACATTCCGATGAGACTGATGAACTGAAGTTCTAACAGGATAGTCTGTGACAAGAAATACTTTTGAATTAGGGAAACTATCCACTAAATTCACTAAGAAATTAACAGCTACAACACTTTAAAAACAAGGTACAGTTTGTTTTCCAGGAGCATTCAATATAGGCATCTTCTGGAAAATGGTGTCAGTGTGAGTGGGTGATTATTTGTGTGTCCTTCAGCAGGCACAGGTGGTTTGGTGAAGGATGTGGAACATAAGATACTGGAGCGGACTTCCAATCACAGTTGTGTGATCATTTTTTTCCTGAAGATCCACCATTGAAGAACTAAAAATTTGTTTCAAATGGGAGGAAGTAGTTAGGCCAGTCATCTTATCTAATCTTGTGATTTCATGATAAAAAAATGAATAAAACAGTGACCCAAATACATATCCATTTGTGTTATATGACAGGAAATAAAACATTTTAAAATCTAGATTAATTAAGACATCTCCTAATTTCTATTGAAGAAATACCCACTGTCCATTTTATAGTCTGCAGTAGTGATTTAGGAGCACAGATTCTGAAGCCAGTTTATCTGGGTTTAGATCTGGCTTTGCTACTTGATAATTGTATGCCTTGACATAACTAGTTTGCTTATGGGAGTTCATAAGTAAAACGAGTAAGTATCTCAGAGAGAAAGAGGGACCAGTCTCTGGAGAAAGGACTTCATGTTAAAGTTGTTGTTATGGTTGATGTGTGTTGTGGAGTCAGTTCCAATTCATAGCAACCCTGTACAGGTTTTCTGAGGCTGTAAATCTTTACGGGAGCAGAAAGCCTCATCTTTCTCCTGCAGAACACCTGATAGTTTCGAACTGTTGACCTTGCGGTTCACAGCCCAATTTGTAGCCACTACACTACCAGAGCCCCTTTTTTAAAGTAGAGGGTATTGAAAAAGAAGAAGAGCCTCAATAAGATGGATTGACACAGTGGTTCCAATGTTGGATTCAAGCATACAAACAATTGTGAGGTTGGTGCAGGATCAGGCAGTGTTTCATTCTTTTGTGCATACTCAGTGACACCTAAAGTCAGCTATGTTGTAGGGATTGAATGCGATTATGTGTGTATAAAACTATAGACATTTCCTGAAACATAGTAAGTATTAGCTGCTGCTGCTGTTGTCACTGTCAGGTGGGCAGGACTTTATTTATCTCCACAACACCAGGGACTGCCTCTTTTGACATCTAGTTGTATTTTTCAACTGTCAAGTGCAGGTCGCCATGCGGCTTTCCTTTTGAACTCTACATACCACGTACTCATCCATAACCTAATTCATTTTCTTTGTCACCCAGCCTATAAATATTCCCTTCTTCTGATTTTTTTTTTTTTGTGAGTGAATAAGTCATTCTTCAACTCTTTCTCTTTTAGTACAGCCATTTTTCTGTTCTCCCTCTCCACTATACAGCCTTTACACTTTCTCTTCCTTCTGCCTAACATGCTCTTTCCTCACATATCCTCCTTGTGGCTTGCTGGCTCCTTCGCTTGATTTTGATTTCTGTTCCAGTGCTGTCTTCACATAAAGGTCTTCTTGATTACTCTCTGTAATACTCTTCCCCATGCACTCTCTAGCTTCCACCCATTCTTAGATTACTTCACAGCGTTTGCTATTGATGAAATCAGTGGTTCAAACCCTCTAGCCACTTTGCAGGAGAAAGATGAGACTGTCAGTTTCCATAAATATTTGCAATCTCGGAAACCGTATGTAAGGTCTTTATGAGTTGGAATTAACTCTCTGTGGCAATAGGTTGGATTTGGTTTGGACCTATAACAATGTTGTTCACTTGCAGACTCATTTAAAAAGAAAAAGAAAAACCCACAAAGTTTGCACAAGTATCGCCTTAATTGCTTTGATATAACACTGTTGCTGTCTATAGACCCATTACGATCAAGTCGATTCTGACTTACAGTGACGCTTAAAGGGCAGAGTTGAACTGGCTTATAAACTTTCCAAGGCTGTGATCTTTCCAAAAGTAGACTGTTGGATCTTTCTCCTGCTGATCTGCTAGTGGGTTAGAACAGCCAACCTTTTAGTTAGCAGCTACTAGGTGCCACCAGGGCTCCTGTACTGGGTATCAGGGATTCATATTTCAAATAATTGACATAAGATCTTTGTCATCTCCATATGTGTATGTATACCTTACCAAATGTACCCCAATAATTTTGAATGGGCACTAGTCACTTTAAAGACAGACTTAAGCCAAAAAAGAACTGTTGTATCCAGAACTTTGTCATCTTAGCACTTGACTAGTAATCTAGAAGAAATGCATCACTCTGTAGACGTGTTATAGAGTAGGATTAAGGATCCAGTGTGCTCAAGGATGGACTCTTCAGAGCATTGAAGTAGATGTTATAAGCCAGGCTGAGAAAGTTAGTACAAATTATGTAATGAATACTCTGTGGAACAAACAGTCATTACTGTATTTTTGTCATCTTGATGGAAGGAAATAATATCTGAGTAGAGAAACAGTTGCAATAATGGCTGTATTTACACACACACAGCAAGATATTTTGAGGGGGTGTTAGTCCTCAGGGATGGTGACTATCCAGTGTGCAGGCTTCTTCTTAATTCAGGATTACCATGTCAGTCTCCCTTCAGAAATATAAAGGAACTTGATATGGTTGAGTATCTTTCTAACACAAAAGATCTTAAATGCTTTAGTTCCTCTGCCACATGATCTGCCTACTAGTTCAGGGCTCCTGGTGCCGCACTGTAGGATCAGCGCTGGACTTTGAGCCACAAAGTCACCAGTTCAAACCTACCATCTCTGCTCCTCAGAAACCCTATGCCAGATTGCTAAGAGTCTAAACCAACTCAGTGCCGCTTAGCAACAGTTCTGGTGAATACCAGAGGTGATAAAGCCCTACCAGATGTCCCACTTGAATTGAGCTGATACCTGATTGACAACTCCCAGTACCCTTTGTGGCTCTGGAAATTGTGTAGCAAACTGTTTCCTCTGTGACTGACAGCAGCAGAAGCATTGTCACCAAGTCAGATGTCCATAAAGGCCTGGCAGGCATTGGAAGTAGGGGGTATATGTGGGAACTCCAGCAACTCTGAGGACTCATACCTCCTATAGGAAGGCAACATCTAGAAGCTGCAGGCAAAACTGTGTATGGGCTTGATGTATCAGATTTTTCAGTGTTGTAAGAGAACCCAGAAATGTAGATTTCATATAAAATATAAATTTTAGCAACTGATTTCTATTTTTATAAACATTACCTCAGTTGGATTTGACCCATGTTCCATCAGTTTATGACCTTTGCTCTCTTTTTTTTAAAAAATTTATTATGGTAAAAATCTACAGCAAAATATACACTGATTCAACAATCTCCATGTATATTTTAGTGGCATTGATTACGTTCTACAAGTTGTGTAACCCTTCTTGCTATTTTTTACTGAATTATTCTATAATAATTAACATGAGTTCAATGTCCTCTCATCACAAAATTCTTCCTTTTTCTCTCCTTCCCAGCTCTTTTATTGTTCAGTGCCTTCAAGTCAGTTCTGACTTAGAGACTTTATATAGGGTTTTTGAGGAGTGGTTTGAACCACTATCTTGTGGTTAGCAGTCAGTGCATAGCCTTTAGCACCACATCAGGACTCCCATTCCTGATAACCACTAAAATCTTTGACTAAGTTTCTAGTGCTGACGTTACTGTTGCTAGGCAAGTTTGGTCTCAATGTAGTCATGAGCCTTGGAAGGCTCTGGCTTCCCACATCTCCCCCTTCTTTATTATAACAAGGGCTGTTGCCTGTCATAGGTGGTCAGTTCTTGTCCCCAGTCTTACCCGTCATTGCAGCATAAGGCAATGGCTCTGTCTTAGGTTGACTGGGGGTCCACCAATCCTTACCCGTCTTTGGCTACACGTCCTTCTATTGTTGTTGTTGCTAAGTGTTGTCGAGTCGGTTCCGATCCAAAGCAAACCTACATAGGGTTTCCAAGGAGTGACTGGTGAGCTTGAACTGCCAATCTTGCAGTTTAGACGGCTTTGAAGTCTGGCATATTAACCCACAGCGCATCTCATTATTTTATATTTAAGTGAAATCATACTTTATTCATCCCTTTTCAACTGATTTATATTGCACAACATAATGTTCCCACAGTTTATCCCTGTTGTGATGTGTCAAAGCTTCATTTCTTTCTATGTCATTAAGTGCTGTCAAGTTGGTTCGGATTCATAGTGACCCAGTAATAGGGTTTCCAAGGAGCAGCAGGTAGGTTTGAACTTCTGATCTTGTGACTAGCAGTCCAATGCATATCCTACAGTGCCTTTGTGTATCTAGATCACAGTTTTCTTTATCCATTAATCTTTGATGGACATTCGATTGTTTTCATTTTTTGACTATTGTGAATAGTGTTGCAAAATGAAAACTGATGTAGAGAATTCTGTTTGTATTCCTGCTTTTGCCTCTGGGTATGTACCTAAGGTTGAGATTATTTAGTTATGTGCTTGTTGTCGTTAAGTGCCTTCCAGTCTTTTCTAACTCATAGCGATCCTATAAACTGTTTCTGAGGAGTGGCTGGTAAGTTTGAACCACTGAATTTGTGGTTCAAACCAAGCTTTCAGTCCAGTGCATTATTCCACAGGACTCCTAGTTCTAAGGTAGTTTTGTGTTTATTTCTTTGCGGAACTACTAACTGTTTTCCACAATGGCTATATCAGTTTACATTTCCACCAGTAATGAATGAGGGTTCCAGTTTTTTCACAGCTTTGCCAGCACTTGTTTCCTGTCATTGACATTTGAATGGAGGTAAGATGGGATCTCATTGTGGTTTTGATTTGCATGGAGTCCTGATGCAGAACTGTAGGAACAGTACTGGGCTGCTAGCCACTGGGTTCAACCCAAATTTACTCTCAAAATGTGAGCTGTCTTTCACTCTTTTGGTAAAGTTCTTTGATGAACAAATTTAATTTTTATGAGGACTTTCTCTCTGTTTTGCTTTTTTGCTGCTCATGCTTTTAATGCCATGTGGACTTTGTTCTTGAGAAGAGAGTTTTCACTTCACCCCTGTTTCATTTTACGTACTCCAGGTCACTGTGCTACTTGGAGAATAAGGAAAGTTGGCTTCGGGGACACACATACACACACACATCGTTTTTGGAGACCTTCTCCCATCTACCAATAGTCACCTTCACTTTCTGGAGTATACTTCTATGATTTTGGAAGCTTAGGCAAGTAGCCTATCCGAAATCTCAACATAGTTACATGAGGGTTAGTTTTGTGTAAATACATGCCTGCTAGGAGCTCTGATAAGGTAGTGGTTACAAATTAGGCTGCTAATCTCAAGGTCAGCAGTTTGAAACTACCAGCTGTTCCACAGAAGAAAGATGAGGCTTTCTGCTCCTGTAAAGATTTACAGCCTCGGGAACCCATGACACACCACCACTACCACTGTAAACTGAGATGTTTGATAAATACTGATTGGTTGATGTCATGCTATATTTAAAGCAAAAGGTGCCTAAGTTCCATATGTGTGCTTTTGAAAAGTCTTTTGGTCTAGTGTTTTGACTACTTAACCCTTGATCCTATTCACATTTCAATTTCAAAAGTTGCTTTCAAATCAGATCTGCCATCAATTTTGTCAATTTTCCTCATTTTCCTACATCATATCCTTTGTTCTCTTGCCTCCCCTTTTTCACCTTTAAATGCACACAGGTTGAGCCCATTCCTCCTCAGTTCATGGAACATTATCATCAGTCCATGCAAGACCCCTCTTCTTTTGTTGTTCCCCCTCAGCCCCTGTCTCAGTGCCATCTCTCCAATAATGACCACTGTAATGTATTCAGTGATTCTTTAGGTATATACTAATATGTAGCCTTGAGTAAAATATTTACATGAATGAATTTTGTAATAGACACAAGTAGCATTATTTTATGGATTCTGGTTCTTTTACTTTAGTGCTATTTTTAGCAGCCATTTGTGCTGCAGGAATACATCTCTTTTATTGCTTGTAAATGCTGCATCATATAAATCATCCACGTTTTATCATTTATTCCCCTAGTACTTGTCACCCTAAGCTGCCTCCAATTCCTGGAGGTTTCATACAGTGCCATGATAATGAATGTTCTTACCGTCACATGAATTTGTGGGAGAGTTTCTTTGGGTTAGATTCTCAGGATGATAGGCCATGGGCACAGTTTCACTTAGTACAACTGATTGCTCTTCAGAATGGTTGTACAAGTTCCTACTCCAATAGCTATGACTAGAAAGTTTTCTATTTCCCTACATCTCCATTTGGAGTATTTGATTTTTGACTTTGAAATCCTAATCGGATAGCTGTTAGCTGTATCATGGCATTTAGATTTGTATTAAGATGCCAACGATGCTAGTGAGATTGAAATTCCCATTATGTACTTCTTAGCCATTTGGATTTTCACGTCTCTGAATTGCCTATTCATGTTTCACACACATTTAAAAAAAAACAAAAAAACCCCACAAAACACCTTTTTCTTATTGATTCCTTGTATAGTCATGATTTTCATTTTTGTCTAGTTTTTAGATGTGGCAAATACCTTCTGTCTGTCAGTTTTGTGATGATGCCCTTCATTGTTATATGTTCATTTGTCATTTAATTTCATTAGGACTTTAAAATAAATCATATTTAAGAAATCCTTCTTCATCCCAGGTTACTAAGAATATTTTCCAACAATTACTGGCACTGTATGGTAAGCACTGGACTGCAAGGTCAGTTTGAACCACAAGGTTGGTCCTTCAAACCCCACCCCCAGCCCCTCCTCAGAAACCCGATAAAGGGTCACTGTGAGTCATAACCGACTTGATAGCACCTAATAACAAACACCAGCTTCTCATACGTTTGCAATTGTACCTCATATTTGGATCTAGCAGATATTAGAGGAATTTTGTTTTTATGGTGTAGAGGTATGGATCCTTTACCTTTCTTTCTTCCTTGTTGTTGTTGTTAAGTACTGTGGAGTCAATTCTGATTCATAGTGACCCTGCACAGGGTTACTGAGGCTGCATATCTTTACGGGACTAGAAAGCCTCATCTTTCTCCTGTGGAACAGTTTCGAACTGCCGACCTTGAGGTTTAGCAGCCTGATTCACAACTACTACGCTACCAGCGCTCCTTATTTTGTTCTAAATAATAAGCTAATTTTCACACTTGTTGTTGTTAAGTGCCGTTGAATCTGTACTGACTCATAGTGACCCTGTAAAGGGTTTCTGAGGAGTGGCTGGTGAGCTCGAACCGCTGACTTTTCGGTAAACTGACCTTGCAGTCCAGTGCAGCGCCATCTCCTAAATAAACCACCTGTTTCCCACTAATCTGTGTAAATAACCTCTATCATAAAGCCAGATGCCATCTAAACCCAGATCTGTTTTCGTATGCTGATTCCTTTTCTAAATGACAAGCTGAACTGGACATTCTAGACGAATTACATTCCACCAAGAAAGTAGTGAGACCAAGAAATCCCTGGAACTCACGTACCGAGACAGCAGGCTTGAGGGCTTTCGGTCTAGAATTTGAAGCTCAGTGGTCTTTTGAGTGTAATATTGTTGAGACTCTCATTTTCAGATGAAGAAACTGAAATTTAGAGAGATGCGTGTGTGCTCAGAGCTCACATTGTAGCCAGATACCCTCCTTAACTGCCTGGGACTCTAAATTGCCTGTCTGCTTCTCCTCTCCAGGGTCAGAGCAGGAGAGGTTTCAGTCTCACATTCTACTCCTACTAGTCACATATTCTGTGGGTTTCTAGTGGTTTCCTTTTTAGCCCTGTTGAACCTTCAGCTGGACTTCTGCTGTGCCTCTATAGAATAAGCACTGGACTACTACCTACAAGGTCAGCAGAGCAAACCCACCAACCACACCTTGGCTATCTTATTTTAAGGGTCACGGTGAATTGGAACTGACTCAGTGGCACTTAGCACCAACAACCTTCAACCTATCTATCTTTGGCCTGGTTATTTCTCTATAAACTACTAGGTGTAGATGTTTAAAATTTTTCTCTTTTCTTTTTCTTTCCTGCCCTTTCTCCCTTCTTTTAGCCTTTTTCCTCTTCCTCTTCCTCCTTTTCTCCTAGCTTCTTGCCTTCCATCCTTCTTTTCTGTTATTTGCAAAAGAAAATTTCTCCATACCAGTCGAGGAAGCAGTTAGGGATCTAGGCAGTCTAGAGAGCAGTACCAACAAGAATGGCCTCGTGATGTTTGCGTTTAATATGTCACAAAAAATTAAACCTTTATTCCTATCCAGATACATTATGTCTTTAGTATAAGCATCTCTCTCTTTCCCTTTTCTTATCTTTCTGGTTGAGTGAAAGAACAACAGATCTATATTTTAAGAAGAAGCCACACTCAATAATTTGTATTTCTGACCATGATCCCATGCCCCCTCTTATACCAAAGTCTGAACCAAACCTCACATAGGTTTCTGCATAAGTTCTTGCTGTAAACACTGCTAGATATATGAGTATGTTAACTGGTGCGATGGAAACGGAAGAACTTTTGTCAGAGGTAGTAACATCCCTAGGCAGAGAATCGGCATTAGAGGAAAGGAAGAAGGCTTGGCGTCTTTTTGGTTTCTGTTTGGAGAGCGAGAGAAAGCAATAAGGGAGCCAGTGTGATCTTGATTAGTGTTTTCTGAGGTCATTGACGTTCTCAGCAGTGTGCCAACAAAGAGCTATGTCTTCCAGAGGACCAGAATAAAATGTGTCAAAGGGAGAGTCTCATCAAGTTGCCACTTCTTGTTGTAGGATCTGTAGGCTTGTTGTTAAACCACCTTACCATTTAATGTCTGGGAGCTTGGAAACGTTGACCACAAATAACAAGGAACAAGGCCCTTGGAAATGCTTGCAAGAGTAAAACAATGCACATATTATTAGTCTTATTTTAAAACTTGATTGACTGCATGAATTTATAGCAGGGCATTTTGGGATAGTGGTCATCAGACTAGGAGATGATTAGCTTGGCTGTCTCCATTCTGAGTGACAGTTGGTTAGGACTGCTCTTCAGACACTTTTCCATTCTGTTATCTTCTTCTGAAATGGGAGGTGTCATTTGGAAGTGATTTGAAATCTTATGGTGAAATAATAATATGTACCATCTTTAAAATGAAATGAACTTTTGCTGGGCTTGGAGGAGGGGTTCAAAGACCTTCTGGGTCTCCTAATGGTAATTATCTTTCACTGGTATTTTATATATATATATATATATATATAT
>NW_006408744.1:2939584-2981285 GCF_000296735.1 Chrysochloris asiatica | reverse complement strand
TATATATTTGTATTAGTTTTATATATATATATATATATATATTTCCATGTTAAAGATGGACAGGTTGACCAAACACTGTCAAACTACTTCTGCAGTAAATAGGTCATTCAGTTATATCCCCTAAGAAATAGTCACATAGAGTAGATACCATAATTTGATGTTTTTGTTACATGGGAACAATATTTCTTAAAAATTATTCTTAAGAATAAAGTTAGTTTTTCTTTGATTCACCTTCAATAAAATGTGTCTCATAAACTAAGAAATGGCTTCTTCCTACTAGCAAAATATAACAGGGTTCTAAACAAAGCTATTTCCAACTATTTTAATTTCTCCTTTTTTAAGTGTGAAGCTACTTGGTTATGGATTGAAGAGTCTTCAAAAATCCATGTCTGTCTGATGTGAAAGCATTCTGTCTTCCTAGCAACTTGCTCTTATGTCATAGAAATTGTAGATTGAAAAGTTGTGAATGAATCTTCTGTAGTGTAGACAAAATGCCCTGAATTTATGTTGGGTGTGTTGAGATTCAGTGTGTTTCCACAAGCAATTTGAAAATAAATGAATACCTCAGACATTTTGGAAAGAGACTCCTCATATAAAACACTGGAAATTATATCTTAAAAATTTGGTTGATATAATAATCCAGTATCTTGAGTAGGAGAGAGATCAGTTATTTGACAAGAAGAATCCAATGTAACTGTGTAACTGGCCTTGCAAAGCAAGCTAAATATTTTACAGATTCCGTACAGTAGCATTTCAATGTACTTACCTGCTTATTTCTTGGATCCATTTCTGACTTTCAAAGGGACCTTGTCCATATTTACACCTCTACATACTCTTGGAACATTAAAGTAGAATTTTAATACTGTCTTGTGCCAGTACAGGTTGGGAACTGTCACATTCTCCTACGTACCAAATATTTATTGGATACCAATATCTTTTCGAGAAAAGCTTTCTGTATAGGCTCTGCCTATTCATCTCAGTCATGGGGTTAGTAAGCGGTTTAGTTTCTTTAAAATATTTACAGACATCAACTAGGGAAGCAAAAATAACTTGAGATTATGGATTTTTTGATGTGAGAAAGAGAATCAGAAACTGAAAGAATTGAAGCGAGATGAAGCAAAATTGAAAGTCACAGTGAAATATATACATAATCTATACGTGTGTGTCCCATGTAACTGTAACTCTAATAGTATGTGCATGCATATGTGGGGCATGTGTGTATTGATTGATTGACTTATAAACTAAACAAAACCCATTGTCGTTGGAGCGATTCCAACTCCTGGCAACAACTGGAGTTCCAGAGTAGACTCTGCATGGCATTTCTTAACAGTAATCATACAGACTCATGGCAACCATGAGTGTGCAAAGCAATATTGCTGTCTGTGGGGTTTTCCAGGTCGAGAGTTTTCATAATTCGATTGCCAGGCATTACTACTGAGGTGCTTATAGGTGTGCTTGAACCGCAAACCATTTGTTTAGTAGTCAAGTGCTTAACCATTTGTATAACCAAACTTGCTGCCAGCTAACAACAAAAGTCTTTATTGAAGCTGATTGCAGGTTTTTTTCCCCCAAGACACCACTGAGTGGGTCCAGTCTACCAATCTTTAGATTATGTCGCTGTTTAGTGCTGCCAAGTTGTTGTTAAGTGTTGTTGAGTCCGTTCCTACTCATAGGGACCCTGTATAAGTTTTCCGAGGAGCGGCTGGTGAGTTTGAACCACCAACCTTGAAGTTCAAACTGACTTTGCGATCCAGTGCTTACTCTACAATGCTACACCAGGACATACATATTAAGAGGCTTCAAAAAGCTCATGAAAAATATATGTTTGTGTATATGTATGTAGTCCTGGTGTGGCGCTGTAAGATAAGCACTGGACTGCCAACTGAAAGGTAGGCTGTTCAAACCCACCAGTTGCCCCTTGAAAATCCTTTACAGAGTCTCTATGAGTCAGAACTGACTGGACAGCACTTGATAACAATAACAGTGTGTATGTATGCATGTATGTATATACATACACACACGTTAATTTAGAGGGACAAGAACTATTGGCCATTGGCTAAGCTAGTACTGACTCACCTATTTTCCAGTTGGTAAGAGAAGTAAGAGTCCTCGTGTGGCACCGTGGGTTAATGCATCAGACTGCAAGGACTGTTTGAACTACAATGTCAGCACTTCAAGCTCACCAGCTGCTCCTTGGAAACCTTATGCAGGGTCCCTGTGAGTAGGAACCAACTTGACATCACTTTTCTCCTGAAAAACTATGAGTTGGAACCCATGAGATGGCACTTAACAACAACGGTATAAGTAACATGGTCAAAATGGGCTGCTTTTATGGCCTTTTCCTTTGTATATGATGTAATAGCAAAAAAAGAAGCAGAGATGGTGGGTAGCCAGAGAGATTAGTTTAAGTTTACTTAAGGAAATGAAAAGGTGACAGAAGGGACTAAGAATCTACAGATTTAAAAAAATTTATTTCTAATCCTCCCCCCAGTTGTTGTTGTTAAGAGGCATCACGTCGACTCCAACTCACAGTGAGCAACCCTGTATATAGGATTTCCCTAGAGCGGCTGGTGAGTATGAACCGCCAGCCTTGCAGTGTAAGGCTCTAAAGATGAAAAGAGAAACAACTTTAAGGAATGAGGAGGCCATCACCTATGGACAACAATGTTTATTTTGGGATAAAGCTGCAGTAATAATAGTTTTAAAAGAGACATCTGTAATGCAAGAGAAGTTTGGGCAGCAAAGAAATTGTTTATAGACAATGTAATGGCAAGTGTAATGAATTTATGGAAGAAGAGAGCTTTGGAAGTAAGCCATACGAAGGAAAGGCATTGTGTTTCCACATGTGTAACCCATATTTAGAGCTCATGCCCCTACTTCAGAAACATATATATATATTTGTCTTGCTGCAGGTATTCGGAAAGCCAGTGGACAGGGAAATGCAATTTTCAGTTCCTCAGTAAATCAATGTCTTCTTATTTTAAAATATAGATGTCTTTAACTTGCATTCTAACCTAGAGGCCATAGTGATTCTTACCAAGTTAGTACGTGTACTTTATATTTCTTTGGAAATGTTTCCAAAAGGAAAAGCAAGGTTCTGTTTTACTCACTTTTAAAATGGCCTTTTAGGTGTTTTAAATTCATTCAGGATCTCATCAGCAGCCTCATTATTATTATTAATATAATTATCATCACCACTAGATGGTGTATGGGGAATTGGGGGCAGTGGATATTATAGAATTCATTCTCCTGTATGCCATCACTAATTGGCTGTTAGGGGAATATAGAAATATATTAGATGGCAAAGGAAAGATGAAGATAAAATTTGATGGATTTTTCTAGTTAATTAAAATTATGCTAGCGGTAGGTTTGTGACGCTAGGCATGGCAGGAGAAAGGAGGTCTTTGAATAAACATGGAAGCAAGGTCAGCAGTTCAAGGTCACCAGCTGCTCCTCAGAAACCCTACACAGGGTCACTATCGGTTGGGACCTACTCGACGGCACTCAACAACAATAACAGCAGTTTCACTGCCCCTCTTTGCTGTCTCATCTTTGCTTTTTGGCAGATGCTGCACATTGGATCTCCTGTAGTTGCTTTTTCTAAGAAGCATGTTCCTTAGATAAGTTGTTGTTGTTAAGTGCCTTCAAGGTGGTTCTGACTCAGCGACACTGTATAGGGTTTCCAAGGAGCGGCTGATTAGCTTGAACCGCAGGCCTTGCTGTACAAACCAACCTTGCAGTGTAGCACATTAATCCACAGCACCACACCAGGACTCCTATGGGTGTTAGCACAATCTGTTATTTGGATGAAAGGTGACTTCAGTTCCAGGTTAAAAGAGTTCCTCAAGTCAGTAGTCTTGGCGGTTCCTCCAGTCTCCAGCAGTCCAGTAAGTCTCTAGTTGTGTTTCAAGTGCTGCTGAGTCAGTTCTGATCCATAGCAACCCTGTATAGAGTTTCCAAGGAGCAGCTGGTGAATTTGAACCACAGGCCTTGCATTTCATTCCTGCCTTGTGGTCCAGTGCATTATCCTACAGCGCTACATCAAAACTGTGTAAGTAGTCAGTAGCTTTTTTGTTTTTAATGAGTTTGAAGGTTTTTTTGCCTACATTTTTCTTCCATTCTATCCAGATCCTTCTGTTGTCTCCCTGGTCTGAGTGGTCAGTAGTGGTAGGAGGGCACCATGTAGTTCTTCTGGTATCCAGATAACGGAGGCTGTGGTTCATTTGGGCCATTAGTCCTGTGGACTAATTGCTTCCCAGAAGCTTTGCTTTCCTTCATTCTCTTTTGTCCCAGACAGGAAAAGACCAACAGTTGTATCTTAGATGGCCATTTGTAAGCTTTTAAGATCCCGGATGCTACTTACAAATAAGTTGTAGAGCATTATAAACTACGTTATGCCAGTTGACCTGGATGTTCCCTAAGACTGTGTAGTCTTTCGCTTTCAAGCCCAGTCATACTGTTCCACGAGGTGTTTAGACATGTCTGAAAATTTTTCATAAACTGTACCCCCTATGTGCTTTATTATGTATCTAAATATATTTGCAACATATATGAATATGTATGCTGTTGTTAAATATTGTCAAGTTGGTTCCAACTCGTTGTGACCCTATATAGTTTCCAAGAAGTAGCTGGTGGGTTTGAACTGCTGACATGTGCTTAGCAGTCCACTACTTATCCTATAGCACCACACCATATATTTGTTGTTTTTAAGTGCCCTCGAATCAATTCCAACCCATAGTGACCCTTTATAGGATTTCCAAGGAGCAGCTGGTGAGCTTGAACCAACGACCTTGCAGTTCAAATGACTTTGCAGTCTGATGCATTAGCCCACAGTGCTACAAGAATGTTGTTGTTGTTAGGTGCCATTGAGTTGGTACCTACCCATAGTGACCTTATGCACAGCAGAACAAAACACTGTCTGATCCTGGGCCAACCTCACCACTGTTGCCACACTTGGGTCCATCAATGCAGCCACTTGGCCAATTCATCTCGTTGGGGGGTCTTCCTCTTTTTCTCTGACCCTCCACCTTACCAAACATGATATCCTTCTCCAGTGACTGGTCCCTCCTGACAATATGTCTGAAGTATGAGAGACGAAGTTTGGCCATCCTGGCCTCCAAGGAGCACTCTGGCTGCACTTCTTCCAAAATGGATCTATTGGTTCTTTTGTCAGTTACATGTAAAAATACCCACAAATACACCAGTATATGCACACATATATGTACTTTCATACTACCGCTCATACCTGTTCACAATACATGTTTACCCATGTAACCCCTCACAAATGTTTGATGACTGTTATTACTGTTTCACAATAGTATATGTTATATGGTATATGTTGTTGTTAAGTTCTGTCAAGTCAGCTCCAACCCATAGCAAACCTGTATAGGGTTTCTGAGGAGCAGCTGGTGGATTTGAACTAGGATTCGCAGTCCAGTGCTGATCCTACAGTGCCACACCAGGAGTCTAGCATTTTCCTTGTTGTTGTTGTTGTTAAGTTCTGTGGCGTCGGTTCTGACTCATAGTGATCCTGCACAGGGTTTCTGAGGATGTAAATCTTTATAGGAGCAGACCCCTCTTCTTTCTCCCGTGGAACCACTGATGTTTTTGAACTGCTGAGCTTGAAGTTGGCAGCCCGACTCGTAGCCACTATACTACCAGAATCCTTAGCATTTACCTTGGTGGTTGGTGGTTCTGTGCCTTGGAGACGGTTCCGACTCATAGCGACCCTGTACAGGGTTTCCGAGGCTGTAAATCTTTCCGTGGAACAGCTGTTAGTTTCGAATTGCTGACCTTGCAGTTCGCAGCCCGATTTGTAACCATTACGCTACCAGAGCTCCTTAGCATTTATCTTAGTTGTCTTTTACTTTTGCGTATCTCTCTGTGTCTTCATTGCTCATAGTGTGCTGACTTTTCCCATATTGTGCACTGCCCTTCCCTTCCTTAGAATTATCATGTGACCCCTGGTGTGGCACTGTAGGATAAGCACTGGACTATGAGTCACAAGTTCGGCAGGTTAAACCCACCAGTTGCTCCTTGGAAACTGTATACAGGATCACTATGAGTCAGTACAAACTCAACAGCACTTACCAACACCAGCAACACTATCTATCTAGTAAGTGGTTCCTCCTCTTTCTCCATCCCTGGTAACCATCAAAGAATGTTGCTTTCCATGTGTAAACCTTTTCTTGAGAAATCAAGGTTTTTGATTTGACAGATGTCATTTTCCAGGACTATCACTTCTTGATTTCTCCTTTTTTATCATGTTTTTTTTTATTCTGTAGGGAGTCTCTACTGTGAGAAAGTATGCTGACTTCTAACTCCAAGTATAATATCTTGTGTCTGGCTCCTCTAGACTGAAATGATAAGTGGTAGGAATACAGATGGTTTAATTAAAGTAAAATCAAGCAAAAATAGCCCATGGATACTAATAATTATATTTTAGAGTTCAAAACATTTTTAAAGGTCTTTTTCATTACTTCACTTTCATTTCATGATGGTGTTTACTCTCAATATTTTTTGAGCTCCAAGTCCTTAACAGCTATTGTATTACATTAAAAAAAAAATAAAAATTGAACAGAAGAAATAGATTAATCAAAGCAAAGAAACATTTCCTGGAATTGGATTTGTTCTGAGCTGTCTTGGGGTGGCACTATAGGATAAGCACTTGATTGCAAGGTTAGCAGTTCAAACTCACCAGCTGCTCCTTGGGAAGTCTATAAAGGGTCACTATGAGTCAAAACCGACTGGACAGCCCTTAACATAAGTATACTGGGTCAACTGTATTTATGTCAAATGGCAGGAGAAAATAGATGGGGAGAGGGGTATTAATGAATAAAACTGATAGTGACTAGTGATTTTCAGTAAATATGTAGCATTTTGAAGAAAATTTGCCATTTTTAGATGTGCTATCAAGTCTTTTGATAACACCAAATTTGAATTTATCACTGATAGTCACTCAGTTGCTGTTTAAAACTTGCTAACACGCTTACCTTTTTGTGGTATGTGGGGCATACAACATGTGGGGCTCATGAACATTTTCATCTGCTTAGGAGGCCTGGTGTGGCACTGCAGGATAATCCACTGGACCACAGGTTCAGTTTGAACCACAAGTTCAGAGGTTCAAACTCACCAGCTGCTCCTCAGAAACTCTATATAGGGTTGCTATGAGTCAGAACCAACTCCGTGGCACTTCACAACAACAACAGCAGATTTCTTGGGAAGATGCTTATCCCAGTTGCTGTTGTAAATGCTGCCACCTGGCGGAAACCTGTATAACTGTGTAAATCTGAGGAAACAGGCCTCCCCTCACCAATCCTGCCTCCAGAGTCCTCTTGGGACTTAGGTGTCCCACATAATTGTATCTAAATAGATATTATCTCAAATTTTCCCCTCTGTTTTTTTAATGCTTTTTGTTACTGAAAACACAGGTTGTCAACATAAAATTCAAAGTAGAGAATTTATCAGGAAAGGTTTTACTGTACTCTCAAAGGGGACTTTATTATGACCCATACTTGTGATTTCAATGCAACAAACATTGTTTTTGTGTGTGGTGGGGAGAGGATTGGGTGAGTGGATCATGCTGGCGGGTTTTGTTTATCTAGTTATAATGGGCTAGCAAAAAATGCCTTAATTCTTGTGACTTGCAAAATGTGAAGATGCTATAAGATCTTAAGCCTCACAGAAAATTTTTGTATTTAGGAAAAACCATTCCCTTGAGAAAATGCCTACAGTAGAAAAATGAAAAGTTTAGTATAAGTAATATGACTTTGTGCTCTGACCAGCTGAAATATATAGCCAAGTGAACATCAAAAATATCTGTGTGTTTTGTTTTTTAGAGCATTGATTCAGTGGGTAAATGACATCCTGTGTGTATTCTCTCCATTTCGTTTTGCCACTGTGTTCCCAACATAGAGCTTCTTGTATATTGTTGTTGTTGTTGTGTGCCGTCGAGTCAGTGCCTACTCATTGCTATCCTGTATAGGGTTTGTGAGGCTATAAATCTGTACAGAATCAGAAAAGCCTCATCTTTATCCCTCGAAGCAGCTAGTGGATTTGAACTTCAATTAGCAATCCAGCACATAGCCCCCCATGCTACCAGGTCCTATTTTCTTATACATTGTTACTTTGTTGTTGTTAAGTGCTGTTGCGTTGGTTCCAACTCTTACTGACCCTTTATAGGGTTTCCGAGGATCATCTGGTAAGGTTGAACTGCTGAATTTGCTGTAAGCAATCCAGTGCTTATCCTATAGTGCTATACCACGACTCCTTTCCTGTACAATGTTGTTCAGTGCCGTCAAGTCAGTTCAGATCCACAGCGACCCTATATAGGGTTTCCCAGGAGCGGCTGGCGAATTTGAACCACTGACCTTACAGTCCAAACCAACTTTGTGGTCCACTGCTTATCCTACAGCACCACACCAGGATTCTTTCTTGTTCATGTTGCTGTTGTTGATAAATGTTGGCTAGTTGGTTCTGACTCATAGCAACCTTGATGTTCTGATTCATAGTGACCTAGGATTTCTGAGGAGCAGTTGAGGAGTTTGAATCACCGACCTTACAGTTCAAACCGAACTTTGGTCTAGTACTTAGGGACTTAATACTATTGTCTAGTACTTAGGGACTTAATATTTTTGTATGAATGGATAATATTTTTTTATCCACATCTAGTGGATAAAATTAAGGAGCTCTGATAGCGTAGTGGTTACGGATTGGGCTGCGAACCGCAAGGTCAGCAGTTCGAAACTACCAGCTGCTCCACGGGAGAAAGATGAGGCGTTCTGCTCCCATAAAGATTTACAACCTCGGAAACCCTGTTCAGGGTCACTATGAGTTGGAACCGACTCCACGGCACATAACAACAACAACAACAAGTGGATAAAATTAGACTTATATAACTGTGTGGAGAACTACTTATTTCAGAGTGTACCATTTACAGGTTAGCCGTCTGCAGTGAGATATATAAACAAAGCAAAAACAATGAAAAACCATTTCCATTGAGTTGATTCTGACTCCATAGGACACAGTAGAATTGCCCACAGGGTTTTCAGGGCTGAAATTTTTACAGAAGCAGACTGCCTCATCTTTCTCTCTAGAGTGACTAGTGGGTTTGAACTGCTGACCTTTTAGTTAGCAGTTGGATGCTTAACTCCTGTACCACCAGGGTTCCATTGAGATGTATGACTAATGAGGTACATACATACACACAAATTTCTTTTTTTTTTTTCAGCTTCATTAATTAGCATTAATTCAGTCCTGATGTGGTACTATGGGATAAGCACTAGATTACTAACCACAGGGTCAACAGTTCAAACCCACTGACTGCTCCTGTATAAAGTCGCTATGAATTGGAATCAGCTCGATAGTACATGTAACAACAGTAATAAACAGATTTTTAATGGATTAAAAGGATGTGTATCTTAAATCCATTTTTTATAAAATATCTAGTCCAGCAATTGCAATAGAACCCCATACGATAGACATTTCACTCATTTTTGCTGAATTGTTAGAACGGAGAAAGGAAGAATGTAGTAGGTCATTAAGAACCCTTGCCCTCTCTTGTGTGGTAAAGAAAGGGCTTGCTTGTAGTAGGAGGGAGCTGCCTTTGTGAGTCATAGAGATCCATTATCCATATCTGTTGAAGGGCTGTCAGATATGAAGTAAATTTAGAGACCTACTTGTCCCTTTAGCTATTCATCACTGTTGATTGGCTCCAGTGGCAGGCAGCAGTATTTTTAGAGAAGCGAATAATATGGAATTTCTTCATGTACAGAACATTAGCTGAGCCCATTACTCAAAGCTACTCAGAAAGTCATAGCTGACACTTGACAGAGCTGCAGAGGAAAAACAATAGACTTTGGAAACAAAATACCAAGATTTCTGATGAAAATATATAGGTAGATTCAAGTTACTCATCATCACTGTTAACCCAGTTTGGTATGCTGCTAGTTGTCAGTGAGATTAAAAATATAATTTTCATAGAAATCAATGTATGCCTCTTTACCCTATCATAGAGTAAAAACGAGGCTGATTTTTCCCATTTTGTACCACTTTCCTTTGAAATATATCTGGCATTTATGTTTCACAATGGCATATAGAAGGGAAGCATACAGGTCCCTTTTCCCTATTGCATTGGCATGGTGCTAATGTATCTTGGATTTCCAAATGACAAATGCAAGGAAATAGCAAATAATTTTTTAAATGGCTATACTACTGTGGGATAGTATGGGTAATTTCTAAGATAAAATCTTTAATTTAATACTGTAAGTTAATGTATTTGAACTACTTGTCTGCAAGAACTGTAGAAGACAGGAACGCTCATATACATACACACAAATTTCTTTTTTTTGGCTTCATTATCATCCTTCAGAAGATTGAAAAACCAAGCCAGGTACAAGTTTCTTGTTCAGAAATTGGCCAGGTCTTAATCCAGACTAGATCCTTTTTTAAGAGTCTATGCTAGGAATTCGTTTTTGAAACCTAATGTGCTTAACGACCCAGAGATTTCTCTTAGGTGTCTATTGAGATGTCTTTAACAAGAAGTGTGTGTTTGTATATATACATATGTGTGAGGCCTCAGAGGCTGGGAAGGTAACCAGAAACTGAGCATCAGGACTACCAAGAAGTTCTGGTGCTATTTACGGGCATGACGACCACTTTGGCTTATCAAGTCTCTTTAGTTAATGAACCCATATAACTGTTTGGTAAAATCCTAAACAAACCCAAGGACATCGAATCAATTCTGACATACTGATCTGTGAGTTTCTGAGACTATAAATCTTTAAGGTGCAGATAGCCTCATCTTTCTCTTAAGGGATAGAGAAAGTGTTTTGAACTGCTAACCTGTGGCTAACGTACTTTTGATAAAATCAGCCCATGATTTTCCAAGATGTAAAAAGAAGAGTTACACTGGTTAATCAGGAGAGCAACGTAGATGTCCGAGGTATGGCTCCTTCACTTTAAAAAATTCTCTCAGGGAGGAGAGCCAATGGACCAAACGCCTACTACTCTTGTTAGTTCTATGGTGAAATATGAGGATTCAACAAAGGAAATTTTGAACGAGGTACCAGTGAGGTGTGATGGACATAGTTAAGTTGCTTGTGGCAGTTGTAGAAGTACATTCAACACTATTATAGTAGAGTAAGGTATTCATTTGTTCATTTAATCAACACTTACAGAACTTATTATATGGCAGACAAATATTAACTAATTTAATCCCATAACAGTCATATGACAAGGTTTTATTATCACTCACACTTTAAAGATATATAAGCTCAGGCACCGATAGATAAGTTACTTGCCCAGTATCGTACAGCAATACCATGGCACATCTTGGATTTGAAGCTAAGCAGTCTGACTTGAGAATCCATGCTTCTTCCAAGGAAATTTTTATTGACAGTACAAGAATTTTTATATTGATGACCAGTGATAAAAATGCTCTCTAACCTAAGATACTGTATTCCTCTATATCATATCTCTTTATTTATATGTTTATTAAGACTATTAATAGATTTTTTTCAAATGCTCATTGTGCTGGACTTTTAAAGCCCCTGCTTTGACCTCTGACATTCATTGTGTGTGACCGTGAAAGAATCACCTTTCTGAGTCACATGCTTCATTAGCCAAATGAGTTGTTGTTGTTGTTGTGTGCCATGGAGTCGTTTCCGACCCATAGCAAC
Source organism: Chrysochloris asiatica (assembly GCF_000296735.1). Taxonomy (NCBI): domain Eukaryota; kingdom Metazoa; phylum Chordata; class Mammalia; order Afrosoricida; family Chrysochloridae; genus Chrysochloris; species Chrysochloris asiatica. The sequence goes on along the minus strand of NW_006408744.1, from coordinate 2,969,607 downwards.
CCTGCACAGGGTTTCCGAGGCTGTAAATCTTTACGGAATCAGAAAGCCTCATCTTTCTCCCGCGGAACAGCTGGTAGTTTCGAACTGCTGACCTTGCGATTCACAGCCCAATTCGTAACCACTACGCTACCAGAGCTCCACATGAGTAACACAGTATAAATCTTATTGACAGCACAAAAGTTAAAATGCTGTGGAAAGTGGAAAACACTGTAGAAATGTGTTATTGCCTTTGAGACTCGTCCAACTCATAAGGGCCCCATATAGGGTTCCCAAGGAGTAACTGGTGGGTTTGAACTGCCCACCGTGCATTTTCGGTCCAGTGTTTATGTTACAGTGCCATACCATCATTAAAAACTTGTGCTTTCCAGTGATGAGACTGCCTAAAGGTTCCTGGCTGTTTTCATATAACTCCCTCTCTTCTATTACACCTGCAGGTCTTTTACAGGCAACTCTTTGTAACCTGGATCTAAGTTGAGGTGATTCTGTATAACCATTAGATGTTTACTTTTGTTGTTAAAAGCCGTCGCCGTCAAGTCGGTGTCAACTCATAGTGACCTTGAATAGGGTGTCCAAAGAGCGGCTGTTTGCTGCCTTGCAGTTCAAATCAACCTTGCGGTCTAGTGCTTTTCGTACAGTGCCACACGAGAGAACTCTATCTATTTGTGATAAAAACAAAAACCACGGATGTGAAGGCATCATGATGTGAACTTTAATAAAAGGGAACAATGGAGCCCTGTGCTGGATGATAGGAATATGTGGACCCAAATATTTTTAAAGTATGACTTTCCAAAGAGTGTATCTTTTTGTGGTTCTGCTGCTGACCCCAAGCACTTTGATACTGAATTTCCAAAGTGTCAGGCTTGAGTTGAATAGTATTCATCTTAGCTTCTGGTTCTGAACTTGTAAAAGCTAACTCATGCATGCACAACATGATAGGCCATGTCACGCCTCACAGCCTTTTTCTGTGCTATCCTTTTATACATTTTTTATAAGGCAGAATGTATTCAAAGCATTCTGTCTCAAAAGGCATTTTGCTCTAATGGCTGTGTAGAAATGTTTACTCTCTGCTTCTATGTTTTTAAAGAAACAAAAGGGTAATCAAAAGCATTTAATTGTCTCAGATGCTCTACAAATAGTAATTAAGAGCTACTTTTTTTTTTTTTTCCAGTTTTGCAGACGTATAAACATGTGTGTGGGTTAAATAATTTAAATGCTTGATTTGTACAGCAAAGGTGAAGTATTTCAGTAGTGCCCAAACTGAGGGTTCGTGACACAATTGCAAGATAAGTACGCACTATTTAAAGGTATATTTATTCGCCATTCTTTTCTTTGTAGTCTTAATCCATTTAGTATTTTTAGGATGTCATCACCTCTTGATTTTTTCCCTAAGTTGCATCCTCAGAAAAGGTACTTAGCAAGGAGGCTTCAGAAGTTTATGTTAAAATCCCATTATCTTTTAATTCCATTTTCCTCCATGAATGTTTTGAAACCCCTCATGTATAGTTCCCATTTCCAAAACTTTGAGTAACAGTACTCAAAGGTATACTGTTGTTGGTGACCTTAATTGTCACTGAGTTAATTTGGTTACATCTGTTAAAAGGTCTATTCAGCAAATAGAGAAAAAAACTGAGGCCCAATGGTCTTGTATTTTGCATGAGTGGGAGAAAGATGAGGCTTTCTGCTCCCATAAAGAGTTATAGCCTCGGAAACCCTGTATAGGGTCGCTGTGAGTCGGAACCGACTCCATGGCACACAACAACAACAACATAGGTAGTAAGGAGTCCTGGTGTGGCGCTGTGGGTTAATGCGTCAGACTGCAAAGCCATTTGAACTGCAAGGTTGATGGTTCAAGCTTACCAGCTGCTCCTTGAAAACCCTATACTGGGTTGCTATGGGTTGGAACCGACTCAGTGGCACTTAACAACAACAACAACAGTAGCTAGTAAGTGGGAAACCTGAAGTTACTACTTTTGCCTTCTTGGCTTTCCCATTCAACAGCTTCTCCTTTGTATATCCAATAGAAATGCTAAACCAGATAAATGTCTCAATTAATCCTATTCAAGGATGAGAAAATCAAAAGCCTGGAGTGTTATTTTACAGCTCAGGAGTCTCTTCTCTTGTCCTTGAATCATTTGAGCAGGAGATAAAGAGGTCAGCAAACCCTGATTCTATTTTGGTCTTGAGCAATGACTGGTTGTGTGACCTTTCACAAGTCACTTAACTCCTGTCACTCTGTCTGTGAAATGAGGATGGAGGAGTCCTGGGCTCCTTCCTGTCTCAGACAATGACTTAATAAGGAAAGGTGAGTGGAGATGCTCAGACATAATGGGCTGCTTGAAGGCACTGTCTCAGAACCACTATCAGGTTGACCAGATACATCAACGGGACTGATACTAAATGGGAACTAAGGATTTTTCAATAAAAGAGACACCAAAAAGCAGTGTGACCTTCTCATCTTCTCTCTTTCTATTAGTGAACTTGTAATAATAATCTAGAGATATGATTTCCCCCCCATAAACTTAAGATTTGTTGAGTAAACCTGAATAGATAAATTTCAGAAAAGTTGATAAAATAGAGCAATCAGTTGGATTGGTGAAACTCAGTAGAATTGCTTCCTAAACGTCAGATTTTACTTTGCTACTATCCATTTTTCGTGAGGAATAATCAGTATCAATCAACTTTCTCCGAACATGCTGGAAATGACCATGGTTCAGAATAGCAAGCATAATTTCTTGTGAAAGTGTATGAATCCTTTCAAAATGCTTTTTTAAAATTTTAAAGAGAAAAAAACAAAAAAATTCTAGTCTAATACCAGTCAGGAGTCATGGTGTGAAGCTTTAGGATAAGCACTGGATAGCTAACTGCAAAGTTTGCAGTTCAAACCCAGCATTCACTCCTTGGAAACCCTGTATAGGGTCAATTTCAGGAGAATTTTATAATACAATGACATTTCTGAGAAGGATTTTTCTCCTCTTCAGAAATGTCATGTTTACATTACAAATTTTTAGTTCTTTTTTTATGAACAAAGTTAATGTTTTTAACATAAAACGTGTTTTAAAATTATTTTTATAAATTCCCAAACCCCATTGTAGGTGGGTGTTTTTATTACTGTTCATTGCCATAGTGTCAGCCCTGGATCACGGTGGAAAAAGAAATGTGTAAAGGACACAAATAGACGTGTCACAGAAAGATAAATTCAGTGGTTTGCTTAACCGCAAAGTTCAAGCCCACATGAGCCACTCCTTGAAAACCCTATACAAGGTTGCCATGAGTCGGAACCAACTCAACAGCTCTTACCAATAACATTTTATGTGTTTTGTGTTGTTGTTAAGTGCCGTCGAGTCAGTTCCCACCCATAGTGATCCTGTACAGGAATTCCAAGGCTATAAATCTTTACGGGAGCAGAAAGCCTCATCTTTCTTCTGCGGAGTGGCTGGTAGTTTCGAACTGCTGACCTTGAGGTACGCAGCCTGATTTATAACCACTACGCTACCAGAGTTCTATGTGTATAGTCTGGTGAATTTTGATAACTATATACAATCATGTAAATCCCACCACAAATCTAGTTCATTCTTGTTTTTGCTGTATTTTCTCAGCAATCAATTTTCCTCTCATATGGAGGATTAGGTTGGAAGCAGGTGCAGTGCTCATTCTGCTTCTGAAGGGAAAGGTCATTCAAGACAGCAAACATTCTTTGAACACTTTTCATGTGTTCAGGCACTTTGACAAGCACAGGGATACTGTATTCAAGGAATATAGGCAGTTGCAAACAGAAAGTCTGAATATTTAGCTGTTAACTTACACATGGGCAAAGAACAAGAGGTCCTACTTATTCACTCCAAAGCAAAGAAGTTGACTTAACCAAATAACATGACTACCCCGTGCCCTGTCCCTTTCACCTCAAGAAGCAGACATAGCGACTTTGTGCGTAGGTTCTCAGGGTTCTAACAATTTTTCTTCACCACTATTGCAATTCTCGTCAAATAAGAGGGAATTTGCCAAGAGAAAAGCCGACTTAAAACTTAACTTCATGAACTCTGAAGACATTAACTCTAACCCACACCCTCTTTGAAATGGAAATTCCTGTAAATATCAAGCCTCTCCAAAGATCCACCTCTAAGCACTAGTTTCCACTCTAGGAACACTCTTCAAAAATCTGTGGGTATAAGATAGGAAAACTAGATTCCACTTTGAAGTTCTGGAAGAGCCCTTGTTTCCACCTTCCCTGCATCTGGAGCCTCTTGATTTATCCTTCCTCCTCCCACCTCCATCCTCTGCCAACACACACCTCTCCACTCCTCCTAACCCCTCCATCCACAGTGGCTGGTTGGGCCCTTGATTTCCTAGATTACCTTCTGGAAAACGGAAAGGGCCATAGCTAGACCTACAGTAGCACTAGAGAGAGTGCTGAAGCTCTTACAAATACTTCACGGGTGCTCCTGTCTGAAGCTTGTAGTCCTTAAAGTGCAAAATTACTGCAGGTGCAGTTCTAACAGAGCATGGATTGGCCAACCAGTACCTTTCAAATCAACAGCTTTTAAGCGTGTCCGTTTGCAGACATGCTGAGAGCTCACAGGTAGGTGTACAGTCTGTAAATGAGCACGGCTTGTACTGTTTCCATTACTTAGACCCCCAGGGCATATTCCTATCAAGGACAGAAATCACCAACTTCCACCCAGATCTCACCTGAGAAGTTTATAATTCTATACAATTGGACTTTTCAACTAAATGCTATTTTGCAAATTCACAAATAATAAAATTCCCACCAATTTCCAGGCATAGAAAACCAATTTTTCCCTTGATGGGTCCAATTACATGGTTGATATAAAATTTTAAGACCTATCTTAGTGTTTGTCAAGGGTAGCAACTCTCAGTGGGCTTGTGAATAAATAGCACATGTAAGATGCTTCAGTACTGCATAGCTGGACTATTTGCATGATAGAAATTAGGCGCATTCCTATAATAGCAAACTATTAAGCAACATTTTCTATTTGCAGCACCTTCCTTCTTTCTTCTTCTTTTCTCTGCCTCTCTCTCACCTTCTCTTCTTTCTTTCATCAACAAATATTTAAGGCTCTGCTATTTGCCACACACCATGGTATGCACAAGGGTTACAGTGCTTTAATAAGAACAGTGGTGTGTAGATTTGCTCTCTTAGATTTGCTGTAATGGAGCTGTGGCCAAACTGGGGAGACAGATATTAGCCAAATAATCACAAAAATAATCATAAGTAAAAAGCTAGTACAATGAAGAGAACTTATCCATTGCTGAAATACTACTGCCTCTTCTTGCTGTCATTAACTTTTTTTGAAGTCCTTTTGAGTTGGATCAATTTTAGTGGTTTGTTTCTCAGGATAAATTGTTTTCTCCATAGACTTTATTTTTTTTAGAGCAATTTTAGGTTTATAGAAAAATTGTGCAGAAAGTATAGAGTTTTTCCATATACCATCTCTCACCCTCACACTTTACTTCTCCCATTATTGCCATCTCCCATTAGCATGGCACATGTTAATATTACCATTTATGAACCAATATTGGTACATTAGTATTAACTCAAGTTCAGTTACATTAGGGTTCACGCTTTGTGTTGTACAGGTTTTGATGACTGTTTATTGTCACGTGTCCACAGTGTAAAGCAGAATAATTGCAAATGCCTTAAAAATGCCCTATACATATTTATTCCTCCTTCCTCCCCATGGCAACCACTTGTCATTTTATTGTCTTTGTGCAGAGTCCTGGTGTGATACTGTGGGTTAATGCACTGAACTGCAAGGTTGGTTTGAACTGCAAGGTTGGTGGCTCAAGCTCACCAGCTGCTCCTCGGAAACAATACATGGGGTCTCTATGAGTCGGATTTGACTCAACAACACTTAGCAACAACAATAACAATACGATAATCACTGGACTGTGAGCTACAAGTTAATGGTTCGAGCCTGCCAGCTGTTCTGAGGAAGAAAGATGAGACATCTGCTCGCTTGAATATTTAAAGGCTCACGTGAGAAACGTCCATATCGACAGACAAATGCTCAAGTAATCCATTCTGTACTCATTCTAGCAAGAAGTGAGGTTTTCTTGACTTGATTTTGCAAAATCGGGTGTCCAACCCAGTAGACACGGGCAAATGCACTGCTTGGCTGACCCACAAACAACTTTCTTTATTCCCTGTTTCAAAAAAGTCCCTTCTCCAGTTCCAGTTCTGAGTTTACAATTGTACCAGCACCTCCTGTTTGCCCTCCCCCTAGAGAAGCCAAAATGGATCACCCATGGTCTTAATGACTGTATGTTTATTTAAAGTTCCTAGTCCTAGCACACATTTCTTTCCTCCTTTCCCCCAATTCATCCTGCTTACATATCCCTGGATGTACATCAACAATCTGTATCTGTCTGGTTTAACAATCTTGTGAGCCCTTTATATTTCTGAAGATGGACCATCTTGAGAATCTCTCACACTTGTAAACCTGACACAGGGTCGCCATGAATGAGAACTGACTCCATGGCACTTAACAACAATGATAAATGTTTTGCTTTTTCCCAGAATGAAATGTTGTTGGAATCATACCATATATATAGCTTTTAAAGACTGGCTTCTTTCACCTAGCAATATGCATGTAAATTTTCCTCTAAGTTGTTTTATGACTTCAAAACTCATTTCATTGCTGACTAAAACTCTGCTTTGTACCACAATCTGTTTATCTATTCAGCTACTAGAAGACATAGTCTTTGCCTTTTCATTTGTGGGGGGAAAAAAAAATGGTTTTGCTATTTGTTCCTTAATGAAGGGTGCCCCCACAGGGCTTTGTGAATACAAGTGCCTTTAAGGGCATTGTATTCTGAATACACAGTGCTCATCATGCTAAAGAAATACTCTGCTTAATGGAAGGTGAGTAAAAATTATGTCTTTCTTGGAAATTATTATGGCTTTTCCTGACCTTCTTAAGACAGATCTCAATGCATACTGGTAAGAGAGGGCTATTTTATCCCATTCTTACTAGATAACCAAATAGCCTAGAATGTAAGTCCCTTTTAAAGGGTCTAGGGCATTCAGATCCAAGCCAGAGAGTCCAGGTGATTTAAGGCATCTCTGGGAACTGAATGAAGCATTCATGTATTCATAGGTTCAGTATTTGGAGCAGTGTATTTGGAAATGGATCTCTGTAGCAAGGCCTTGGAGCTATACCTGCACCCACTCTGATTGTGACCTCCGTTTGTGCCCAGGACTTTTACAGAGCAGCCTGACTTGGCAGCCTTACTAACTCAAGTATTTTCTCTCTCTCTCTCTTTTTACAATAACGATGGCAACCATTAGAATAATATAAAGCACTTACTAATCAGTGTCGTAACCAAGGACATCTGCTTTACACAATATGGAGCCAAATTAAGAAGACTCTTATGATGTTCAGAAATTGTCTGTTAGACAAAGTCAAAAAACCCAATGGCGAAAATCAGTTTATTCTGTGATGCTGGTTCCCAAAAAGCTGTAGCCTCTAAACAGGGACTACAGAGAGCCACCACCTATTTGTGTTAATGCAAACTGTCTTCAGAAACTAATTTTTTCATAAATAGTTCTCCAAAAGGCGTCCTAATTTGATAAATGTGGATTGGAGTGGAGACCTATTTTCCTTCCTCTTAGCTTTGCTCTTTATAACTAGGCAAGCACTTCTTTAAAATTATGTGAAGTGGGCCTCTTAAACCCAAGCTTTTAAAGTATGTCTGTTTTAACTCGTACAGATCTGTTGTTTACCATGACCAGACTTACTGGCTAACAAAATATAATTTTTGCATCAAGAAACTTAGACTCTTCTATGATGGTAGTTGTGGTTATGTGTGTTGGAGTTGGTTTCAACTCATAGCCACCCTGTATAGGGCTTATGAGAGTGGGAGCAGAAAGCCTCATCTTTTCTCCTTTGGAATGTCTGGTAGTTTCAAACTGCTGACCTTGAGGCTAGCAGCCCAACTGTAACCACTACTTTACCATAATCTTTGACAGTAACATAAAAAAAATTACCTAAGCTCTGGTAGCGTAGTGGTTACGAATCGGGCTGTGAACCGCTAGGTCAGCAGTTTGAAACTACCAGCTGTTCCGCAGGAGAAAGATGAGGCGTTCTGCTCCCGTAAAGATTTACAGCCTCAGAAACCCTGTGCAGGGTCGCTATGAGTCGGAACCGACTCCACGGCACTTAACAACAACAAGAAGAGTTTAATAAACAACTGGCCTTTGGCGGTAAGGAGCTCGGATACCTGGATCCGTACAGGGTGGAGTGGGGACCAGGCACAACTCCCCGGAATAGGAGGAGGAAAACTCACCCTAAGGCCTAGTACACTTGTACTATCTAGGCCCCAAATTTACAACTTTGTAGTAACTCTAAAGTGACAGGAAACAAAGACTGGGGAGATCAATTTGACCGCCAGATACCAGATAACGTTCAGTCCCTGAGTCCCCTAGCCCTTCAATTACAGTTACAGATGTAAAAGGCGGAGGAGGAAATATCCACTATCAGAAAGATTTGTGGTCTCTAAATTATCCTTTGGGTGGCACAAATGTGCTTGAATACAAACTGAAAGGTTGGTGGTTCAAACGTACCTGGAGATGCCTCAGAATAAATACCTGGTGATCTGTTTCTGAAAGATTACAGCCTTGAAGGCTCTATGGAGGAATCTTCTACTCTGTACACATGAGGTTGCCATGAGTTAGAATTGTCTCAACAGCAGTGGGTTTGTTATTTTAAGGTTTGGTATTTATAAAAACACTTGGTAGGGGAGGTCACATTTCATGGGAGGTCTGAAATAGGTATAAGGCCACAAACCACTTCACAAGTTGCAAAGACTTCATGGACCATATTTCTAATCATCAAGAAATTTCTGATTATTCTTTTGTGTTTATCCATTTTGTCACTTGTCCTATCCCTCTCATTCAGTCACTATAAAATTCTTTCTGCATATAGTTGTTGTTTTTAAGTACCTTTGAGTCAGACCTAACTCATAGCAACCCTGTATATGGCTCACAGGGAGCAGCTGGTGAGTTTGAACCACTGACTTTGAGATTCAAACCAATCTTATGGTTGAGTGCTTATCCTACAAGGCCACACCAAAAATGAGTTCAGAATCATGGGCTCAGAAAATGTCGATGTTGTATCTAATGTCACACAGGGAGTATTTGGAGAGCCTAGCTGTGAGGCAGGGATTTGATGGGGGGTGAAGAGGAAGAGTCTAGTGACGATGCTCTGTTATGTTAGTTCTGGCCCTGGAAACCACATTGAGCAATTCCTTCATCATGTGAGATACTTGCTCTTCACAGGAAGAGCTCTCCTGTAGTGTGCAGCCTTCTTCAGAGGGGTGTACATTGACAGATTCAGTCTGGGCACTTGCTCCAGACTTGTCATCTGTTGAAGTACTTCTGAGAAGGCTGAAAGACATGGAAAAACTAAAAAGTTTAATTTTTACAGAAAACATGAAAACTATTTTCTTTCTGTGTCTCTCCATCTCTATCTTCCCATATGTGTCTGTCTGTCAGTACTCAATGATCAGAGATATATCAATACACATACATACCTGTTGAAAATTAAACTAAATGTTGTGCTGTAGAGTCTGCTTCAACTTCTGTTGACCCCTGTGTGTCAGAGCAGAACTGTACTCTCTTGGGTTTTCAATGACTGAATTTTCAGAACTAGATGACCACACCTTTCTTCTAGGTATCTCTGAGTAGAGTGAAACCTTCAATGTATTGGATAGCAACTAAGCATATTGACTCCCTAGTCTTAGACAATACACACGCATAATGTAGCTGTGCTTGTTTTACTAGAGGAAATGGCTTGTGAAATAACATTGGCTCTAACTGCTTTTATGCCTCTTTGAGAAAAGGACAGTATCTTCTTTTTTCCTGGTGGAATCAAGGTGGTTTGGTGGCCCTGGGCAGCACAAATGGGTAAGCACTCCACTGGTAATGAAAAGATTTTGTGGTTCAAATGCAAACCAAAGGCACCTCAGAAGAGACGCATTCTGTTTATGAAAGACCATTGCCCTGGAAATAGTTATGGGAAATTCTTTTTACTCTGCACACTTGGGGTGGGCATGAGTTGGAATCAACTCAGTGGCAACTAGCACCATGCCAAACAAGAAAGTTTGCTCCGTTTATTTTAAAATAAATTGCAATATGAATATTCATGCAAGGATAGTCTTCATGTGTAAAAACCCAAACTTACTTACTTATTTTTAAAATGGAGCAATAAATGGCAGTGTTAGTAATCTTCCCCAAGTTAGTGATGATATATATCAGGTGAATAGAAATTTTGATAAAGTTTGATTACTTGTTTATTCATCTGTTTACCACTTGTTGAAATGTGTTATATGCCACATGTGTGGTCAGTTCTGATATCTAGTGGTATGTATGGTGGTCTCTGCTCTCATGGAGAATATAGTCACTATCATCGCATAAGAAATTTCTGAAAAAGTTTACAAGATTGACAGTCCCTTCCATAGCTGCTCATAGATTCTTCTGATAATTACTTTCTATAGCTTGTGAGCAATGTAATATTTTTCTGATTGCCATATGCTCACTTAAAGGAAACCTTGAGCTTATTTCTGTAGACCTGGATAGAGGAGAAAAACACTGTAATTTCCTCTTTATTGGAATAGAGTGTGCACTACAAATCAGAATCATCTCCTCTTTTTGCATGACATTGTTTTACTACTTACTTACTTCAATCTCTCTGACTTCCTCTCTAATGGGAGCCACTTAACTGGACCATTTAGTATGATGATTTCAGGTTCAGTAGGCTCTGACTTTTGAAACTGACCCATTCAGTGTTGGAAATGGCAAAGAAGTTACACAAATACGGTGTGTAAACTTCTGGGCCCCAGCCTTGTGTACATCATTGAACTTCTGGTGCTGTTCAAGCCAAGCTCCTGAGCAGCCAGAACACTCTGGGCCCAAGAGTTAAAAAAAAGAACAATTTCTCTTGGCTGTAAAATTAATTTGGGCATAAGTCTATGGTTTTGTAAGCCAGGAATCTGTATTAGTCAGTAGCCTTTGTTTGTAATGTGGTGGGGTGGGTAGGGGGGCAGGGGGTGTTGAGTATGATGCATTGATAAAGAGACAGGTTTAAAATTGAAATTTGGTAGAAAGGAGAGTTTCACATAAGCAACCAAAGTGGCTCAGAGAGAAAAACTCAACCTCCACAACTAAATTTTGAAAATCATCCTCCTTGAGGTATTAAGACCTCCACTCACTCCCTTTTTAAATAAACCGATGATCTATTGTCTAACAACATGCTTTTTCCATTTTGAGTTACTCTGAAGTGGCATAGTGGTCCAAAGTTGATGCTGTTAAAATAGCAATGGTAACATTTTGTCATATTGCCTGCCACCTCTCAGTTTCCCCACCCCACCTCCTTACTTTGCCACTGTAGCCCTAAATCCATGTTGTCCCCATTAAAGTGTCGACTTGTCTCTTAAAACTCATTTATACTGTTTGTTTTTGATGTCTTCCTTGGCAACTTAATTTATATGTCTGCTATTTTTCAAACGGAGTAATACTCGGCGCTTACTCTAAATTTCCTGTTTTTAAAATCACAGCCTTTGGGTTTGTGTGGTTCCTACCAGTGTCAGCCATTCATCTCATTCTTCTGTCAACAATCTCCTATACTTTCAGTCTATTTCCTCAAATTTTCTTTCCATCATTCAGAATAAGATCTTTCTGCCTGTTTGCCAGAAAATATTAAGTCCTCTGACTATGACAGCTTGAGCTATATTACATCTCCTTTGAGTGAATGAAATTGTATGATCTGGAAGACGATGATCCAATACAGATAGTTCATTTAAGATGACCATTGTCTTAGAATAGAGTCATTCCTATTTTGTTGTATTTCCATTCTGTGTATGTCTTATTTTCTTTCGTCTTCTGCAAAAACCTGGAAATCCTGGCTACTTGTATCGTCTTAGAAGTTTCAAGGAGTATTTATGTATCTGTTTAGTACTTCTTGATTTTCCTTCCACACATGCCGGCTCTTTGATGTTTCAAGATAACAACAATGGATAGTGCATTTACAAAATTTTAAATACTGTTCTTGAAGAGTGGATGATCAATTAAAACAAACTAGGAGTGAAAAGAGGAATGTGACCTATCCCCAGAGAGTCACACAATAGCAGCATGCATACAAAGATGAATACCTGCATTTTTGAGTTTGCAGTTTCTTCAGAGTACGGGAGTACATCCTTTCTACAATTTTCTAAAACTGCAAACTTTGGTGACATATGCAAAAAAATGTCCTCCTCCCTTGATCAACTCCAGTTATTGCTAATTCATATAATTGGCAAAGCGCAATCTAAATCAGTGACGGTGATGCGGGTGTGTGTGTGTGTGTGTGTGTGTGTGTGTATGTGTAATTTTTAAGCAAGGAAACAGAATAATGACGTGTAATTGTAGGGTGAGCCTTTGTACCTTGATAAACTTCATGTTGTACACATTATTAGAAAGCATTATGTATTTCTTTTTGCCTCATAATAATCAAATAATTTCCCTTCACAGTTTATTACATAACCAAGAGAGCATTCTTGCTCTTCATTAATTTCACTTGTGCTTATTCATACTTGCAAGCATTCATTTAGCAAAGACTTAGTGGGTGCCAGACTTGTTATGACTCAGGATGATTTTCCCAATACCAGCCATTGCTGCTGCTGTTATATGCCATCAAGTCAACGTATAGCAACCCTGTGTGATGGAGTAGAACTGCTTCGGCTATAACCAGGAGCAGCTTGTGCCTGTGGAACCATTGGGTGAATTCAGCTCGCACTGAACACTTGACCGTTAGTGCCACCAGGGCTCCTCTGCTCAGTCATTGTAGTTGTTGTGTGTCATTGAGTTGGTTCCAATTCATAGCAACTCCATAGCACAGGGAAGAGTTGCCTGAAAGAGTTTCCTAGTCTGCAGTCTTTGTGGTGGTGGTGCTCATGTGCCATGGAATCTGTTCTGACTCATAGCGACTCTGTACAGGGTTTCCGAGGCTGTAAATCTTTGTGGGAGCAGAAAACCTCTTTTTCCCGCGGAACAGCTGGTAATTTCAAACAGCCGACCTTGAGGTTATTAGCCCAATTCGTAACCACTATGCTACCAGAGCTCCTTTATACATACATTGTGTTGTTGTTAAGTGCCGTCGAGTCAGTTCTGACCCATAGCGACCCTCTAGAGGGTTTCCAAGGAGCAACCGGTGAGCTTGAACCACCAACCTTGCAATTCAAACTGACTGTGCAGTTTAGCGCATTAACCCACAGCACCACAACAGGTTCCCTTATACATATATAGTTGTTGTTATGTGCCAGGGAGTCGGTTCTGACTCATAGCGACCCTATACAGGGTTTCCGAGGGTGTAAATCTTTACGGGAGCAGAAAGCCTCATCTTTCTTCTGCAGAACACCTGGTAGTTTCAAACTGCTGACCTTGCAGTTCGCAGCCCGATTCGTAACCACTATGCTACCAGAGCTCCTTATACATACTTTGTTGTTGTCAGGTGCCATCGAGTCGGAACCGACTCATAGCAACCCCATGCACAGCAGAACGAAACAATGTCCGATCCTGGGCCAACCTCACTACTGCTGCCACACTTGAGTCCATCAATGATGCCACCTGACCAATCCATCTCGTTAGGGGTCTTCCTCTTTTTCTCTGACCCTCCACCTTACCCAGCATGACATACTTCTCCAGCGACTGTTTCCTCCGGACAATATGTCCAAAGTATGAGAGACGAAGCTTAGCCATTCTGGCCTCCAAGGAGCACTCTGGCTGCACTTCTTCCAAAACAGATCTATTGGTTCTTTTGGCAGTCCATGGTACTTTCAGTATTCTCCTCCAACACCACAACTCAAAGGCATCAATTCTTCTACGATCTTCCTTATTCACTGTCCAGCTTTCGCATCCATATGAGACTATTGAAAACACCATAGCTTGGGTCAGGGGCACCTTAGTCCTCAAGCTGACATCTCTGCTTTTCAATACTTTAAAAAGTTCTTGTGCAGCAGATTTGCCCAATGCAATACATCGTCTGATCTCTTGACTGCTGCTTCCGCGAGTGTGGATAGTTGATCCAAGAAGAATGACGTCCTTGACAACTTCAGTCTTTTCTCTGTTGATAAGAATGTTGTTTATTGGTCCCTTGGTGAGGATTTTTGTTTTCTTGACATTGAGATGCAATCCATACCGAAGGCTGTGCTCTGTGATCTTCCTCAGTAAATGTTTCAAGTCTATACATACATAGTAGTACGTATTATACATATTGCTTTCTTCCAGGGCTTCTCACATTTGTAACCCTAGATGGATCGCCTTTTGCTCAGTGAGTTTCAGCATCTAGTTGTATATGAACAAGTAATGAAAAGGTAGACTATTAAAAGCAAGTTCTTACAGTTAGTAGACTCATATGAACTAGGATATAGTAATATTCACCCCATCCAACAATAATTTGTTTCACATATCATGCTTGAATGGGATTTTGTGAGTGGTAAAAAGGGGAGTAAAAAAATTAATCAGATAAATTGGATCTCAAAAATCTAGTGCATATTATATGTATTGATTTTGAGATCCAATTTTATCTGATTAATTTTTAAATGTCAGAAATTTCATTTAATAGTCTGCCTTTTCACTACTTGTTCATATACAACTAGATGTTGAAACTCACTTAGCAAAAGGCGATCCATCTAGTGTTAGAAATGTGAGAAGCCTTGAAAGAAAGATAATTTGCTTATGAGCAAAGAGATTCTCATTGAAACAGCCAAGATAAGCTTCTAATTGTCTTTCAGCTGTTGGTACATATAGGCATGGCTTCTAACTACAAAACAATGTAAAATGCAATAAAATAGTGCATCAAATTGAAATTCCATTGAAAACACATCACAATAATACAACCGAAAAGTTTTCATACTTCTTTCGAAAGTTGACAGCATAGTAATTGATCAAACACCTTATACCCCTTACAACAAAAGGGAAAATTATAAAGATTGCAGTGCCCTGTAAGGATGTGGGAAAAAAAGGAAGCCAGCTCTCAAATGCTTCGTTTTAAATGATATCACCCTGTACAGAGAAGCACACGGACTCCTGGGACTCATTATGGATAGTGTGTGCTTGGTAGCTAAAGAAAATGTGCCATATTTTTTTCAGGAGCTCTGATGCCCAATTTTAAGCTCTGGGATTCGTCATCCCAGCTGAGGAAAGGTCCCCATTAGCTGCTGGGAGTTGTCCTGGATTTAATAAACCTGTTCTGGAAGCTGACTTTGACCTGACTTCAGATGTGTAAAGTCCCAGAGTATCAAATAACAACCACCACAAATGTTGTGGATCAGTCTTTCACCGTACATCAATCTCTGACTTCCTCCCCTAGTGTGGCCTATGTACTGTCTTAATTATGAATCTATGAAACATGATGAGCTCCACCTCACTTATGCTGTGGTAGCAGCTGTAGACGGTTGTTGTAGTGATTGGGGAGAATTAAAGGTTATACATAGGGATACACTTTGCAGCTAGTTACAGCTCAGCAGTAAGTTGGCCTTGGTGATTTCTTTAGGGAACGAGAGGTTTCCATGGTGAATGAAAGACAATTATCAAAGGGTTGGCCCAGAGATCCAGTTCTGCAGCTGGTGAGACATTTGTCTTTAGCAGCAACTCCTGAATATGGCTCTTAATGAAAGATGAGGGTTTCAGCTAATTCATAGAAAAAATACGTAACAGATTTGGAGTAATTATTTTGGGTAGACATTAAGGTTAAACAAATATTATGGTAAAATATATGCAACAAAACATTTGCCACTTCAGCTGCTTTTACATGTGCGATTCCATTTTATTACTTACATTCACCAGGTTGTGCAATAATCACCATTGTTCATTTCTATATTTTTGCATTATCCTTAAAAAATGTCTGTCCTCTCAAGAAAAACCTTCTACTCCCAGCTCCCACCCATGCCTGGTAACCACTGGTAGACTTTGCTCTCCAGGCCTTTACTAGATATTTCATATAAGTGGAATCAAGAATAAGTGTCCTTTTGTATTTGATTTATTTCACTCAGCATAATGTTTTCAAGGTTCATAGGTAAAAGCTTTTATTTTTTTATTTTTAGTGAAAACTTTTTTGTTTATTCAATCTTCTACTAACGAAAGTCAGTATGTCTCTATGCCTATGTGTCCAGTTTAGTTATCCTCAAATTATCCCATTTTATTATTCAGGGTGTTTCACTCCTTCCTACTTTCTTTTTAAGACTGTCACACCAATTAAGCTTTTCTACTAGAGTGTAAAGAAGAACTTGGTAAAAAAGATTATCCACATTAACTTCTGTGAAAGAGTTCCTTCTTGCTAATCATCTAATATGTAAATTGAGGTAGAGTATGATTATTGCTATCTTATTTTCCCATTTCTGTTAACTTCTACATGTTTGTTGTTGTTATGTCCTGTGGACATATAGACTCATAGAAACCCTGTACAGGGTTTCTGAGGCTGTAAATCTTTAAGGGGAATAGAAAGCCTCATCTTTCTTCCGCGGAACAGCTGGTAGTTTCGAACTGCTGACCTTGCAGTTCGCAGCCCGATTCGTAACCACTACACTACCAGAGCCCCTTCTACATGTAGGTTATACTTATTATGAGAGCAAGAATATAGTATACAAGAAGTTAGACTATCAAGGGAAGGAAATACAGATGCCCTTCTGTCACAACGGAGACTACCTCAGGTCAAGAACACAACCAAGGAATGGAAATAGACCACCTTTAAATTTCAGCAAATATAGACAATAGAGGAAGAGCCCTAGAAGTCCACATGATCCTGAATACTCAAGGGACTGTGCATTAAACAATGACAGGGCCCAATGAAATTGTCTTTGTGTTATAAATTTTCAATTGCAGAAAGTTACAGCTCATTCAAGATCTAATATCCATAATGCAGCCTGACAGCAGCAAAATCACTCCACCGGCAAAAGACTTAAATGAAAAGCAATGCTAAATGCCTGCCTAGGAGACAAAGTGACACAGTACTATCTAATCACATATCCAAAGGGTGTCAAAGAAAACAGAAAAGCAGGGCCACCAAATGGGACCCTGAGGCCTTTGTTTACTATGCATCCAGAATAGGGGTCATTTGTGCAGTGGACTTTGCCTTGTTCCAGTCTGAGTAGAGGTTGTTAGCCTCAAACTAAGACAAATAATCTAAGGGGCATAACATGTATCAAAGGTGTCAGTACTATAATAGGGGATGGTAGAAATGGTGAGTCCGATGCAGGTGATGAATGCGGCATAATTAAATAGTGCTGCTGTGTTTGAAAGTATAAAACTCTAAAGAGCTAGAAGACAACTGGATTTCAAGGCATGTATATTCTACTCCAGAATTCCAGAGGTCTTTCCCTCATGAAGTAGGGAAGCAGACAATATGAACATCCAGGAAAGAAGGGGAACACATTTAGTTTTTCTTAATCTAACCCTCTTGTATGTACAAAGAATCATTGAGAGGTGGTGGTGGTTATGTGCTGTGGAGTCGGTTCCAACTGACTTATAGCGATCCTGCACAGGGTTTCCGAGGCTGTAAATCTTTACAAGAGCAGAAAGCCTCATCTTTCTTCCACTGAACAGCTGGTAGTTTCGAACTGCTGACCTTAAGATTAGCAGCCCGACTCGTAACCACTACACAAGTGAAATAACAGGTTTCTAGAGCTTTAAGTTGATGATGTCAAGAACTTTGATTCCTATCCTTACATTAGATTAGAATTCTTAAAACAATTAGAATCTTAAATACTAGAGCCATGAGCTCCCAAACCCCTCACCATTTAAATATTATTTGCCTCAACAGCTTCTGCTTTGAGACCAAGAAGGACAATGAAGATACAGGATTCTTTTTACATTTTACAGCCTAAAGATCTCTTTAAGAATTCTGTAATTGATGATAATAGAAGACATTAATAATAATTATGAAAGAGAGGTTCTGTTCATATATGGGATATGTTGAAGAAATTGCAGCTTCAAGATGAGGAAAGCTTAAATGAAAAATGGAGCAAAACACCATGGTCCTTAAAAATAAAAGAGAATGTATTCCATTAAATAATTAACTACTTGAGACAGAAAGTCAACATTTACCCGAAAGTAGAGATGAGAAGCCAGGGAAGGGCAGGAAAGCTAGATCAACAGGGATGAATCAAGCAGAATGGATATATCAGAATGCTGATTTATTGTACAAATTGCAACCAGTGGCGGGAAATTCTGTATTTGTTACAGGGAACCTAAGGGGAACCTAATTGACTTTCATCTGAAACACAAAGTGTTATTTTAAAAAACAAACAAACAAACAAACAAACAAAAAAAACAGCATAACAAAGCCCATGTTCCTGCCACCAGGTTAAAAACTAATACTGTGTACGTGTAATTAAGTACCCCTTCCCCCACAGCCCTATCACCTCCTACTACCTTTTCTGGGTAGGTAACCACTACCATGAACCCTGGCATTGTTTATACCATATACTTTTTATTATTATTTTTATAGAGAGAACTCCGATAAAAAAGAGGACAATAATATGGATTAAATCCACACTAAGACAAATTTCGCAGGAGAGAGATGAGGCTTTCTGCTCCGGTAAAGATTCACAGCCTTAGAAACCTTATACAGGGCACAGTGAGTCGAGACTAAGTCAGTGGCACCTAACAACAAGAAGATACATTCACAAAACCTTTATTTAGCCTTCAGAACAAACCAGTGTGTTCAGGTATCACTAGCCCTGCTTTGTAAGCAGGAAATTTGAGGAGACTTCAGAAGGTTCATGGGAAAATGGAATTCAATGATAATGGAATTTTCCCATAAACTTTTTGAAGTGTCCTCATATGATTCCCAAGAGGGTCAAGTAACTTCCAGTACTGGGGACTGTTCCCACCTTGCAACATCTTCTGGTCTCTCTCGCAGTCATCTTCCCATAAACAATACAGTTTCCTCAGAGAAGATGGGTAATTCCTGAGAAGTGAACCTGCAAAGGGTTTGACAATTATTTTTAAATGTCCTCTTCCCGATTTAGCAGGTGTTAAGCAGAGCAGAGACTGAAAATGTCAATAATTGTGTACCACATCTTGTTGTATTTTCAGTTGCCTCTCTTCTGTCTGAGCAGATTGGGTCTCTCTCTTTTTGGTTAGGGCTTTATATTAGATATTTTCTGTAAACTGAAGAATCACACTGGCATGGAGAGATTTGCATGTTTTACTGGGGATATTGTTACATGCATTGACAAAAGATGAGTAGCATACTCCCCCTTCCTTTTCTGAAATTAACCCCCATCAAGGAGTCCTGGTGTGGTGCTGTGGGTTAATACACCAGACTACAAAGCCGTTTGAACTGCAAGGTTGTCGGTTCAAGCTTTGCAGCTGCTCCTTGGAAACCCTATACAGGGTTGCTATGGGTCAGAACTGACTTGATGGCACTTAACAACAACAACAACAAAGGAGCCCATGTGAGCCTTGGTGTGGCACTGTGTGATAAGCGTTGGGCTGGTAACCCTAAGGCAAGCAGTTCAAATCTACTAGCCACTCTTGGAAACCCTACGTAGGGTAGAACTGACTCGACAGCATGCAATAACAACAACGGAGGAGCCCTGCTGTGGTGTAGGATAAGCACTGGACTGCAAACTACAGGATCAGCAGTTCAAACCCACCAGCCGCTTTGTGGGTGAAACATGAGAATGTTTCTGCTGAAAAGATTTACAGCCTTGAAACCCTGTACAGGTTTGCTACGAGTTGGAATTCACTTGGTGACTGTGAGTTTTTATAGGCATCTTGCCAAGTAATCCTAGTGGTGCTGTGGGTTAGGCATTGGGCAGCTAACCACAAGGTTGGCAGTTCAAACCCACCAGCCACTCGGGAAAAAGAAAAGACTGTCTGCTCCTATAAAAACTCACAGTCTTAGAAATTCTATGTAAGGTTGTTAGAGTCAGCAACAGTTTGATGGCAGTGGGTTTGAGCATGTTGCAGGAAAGCTAACCAATGAGGAGAATTGAGACAGCACAGTAGCAGCATACAAGCCTAACAATAAAATGATGCTATACTGAAAGGACAGTCTTTCCCATATTTCTGTGATTGTAAAGTTACTGTTCAAAGGAATATCTCTAGATCTCATAGTTAAGGCTTCTGCTTACGCATGGCAAAATGGTGTGTGTGGTGGATTTGTTTTTGGATGATCTTAAAGCAGCAGCAGAAAGAGCCAGGTAGTCATCAAGTGCCTCAGAAAAGTCATCTCTGGGAATATTAGATAGTCACAAGTAGGATTTTAAATATAATGAGATCTCACCTGGTCAGATTTGAAGGTTTCGTTTGACTTTATTTAAGTGGACATTACTGCTACCTCCTGTACTTTTACCTTCCACACTCCTAATAGTTGCCCATAGGTGAGTTGGTCTTTCATGTGAAGGCAGAAGACTGCTGTGTCTCCAGCACCTTGGAGAGTGTTCTTGTTATGATGGTCGTCATTTGTATTAGCAATTCCTGACTCACTGTGACCCCATGCACAACAGAACAAAACGCAGCCCTGTCCTCTGCCATCTCCATGGTCCACAGGGTTTTCGTTGGCAGATTATCAGAGGTCGATCTCCAAGCCTTTCCTTCTGGTCCATTCTAGTCTGGAAGCTCCACTGAATACTGTGGTGATTCTGCTTGTGATAACATTGGCTGGGATTCAAATCCTGGTCTCACACATGGAAGGTGAGAAGTCTACCACTAAGCCATCATTACCCCCATGCCTAGTATATAATAGAAACTCTCAAAAATGCCTGCTAAGTGAGTAAACGAACACTATGTATCAGCACTTACTTTGGTAGTTGTTATTAAATGCTGCCGAGTCATAGTGAAGCTGGTATAGGGCTTCCAAGGAACATTTGGTGGATTCGAACCTCCAACCTTGCCATTCAAACTCACCTTGCGGTCCATTGCGTTATCCTGCAGCACCACACCAGGATTTGCTGTGTTGGTAGTGGGGACCTTAAAAGTATGGAAAATAGAGAAAATGGAACTACATAGATAACTCACCCTTTCACATAGCCCCCTGCCTTGCAGAATTCCTCCTCCTTGAGGGAAGTGGGGAGACCTGGCAAACCTGAGGGTCATGTGCCTTTAATCTGAAATGAAGCAATTTCTTTCTAAGTTATTAAAGTACCTCTGGCCACAGGCTGTCACCCACATCGCAGCGCCTAGCATCAATGCTGTTGAAATAGGTTCTCATGTGAGCCGCAGATGCCAATTTCTGCAGCTTCACAGAGTTCTTGAAGGTTAGGAGTTTATATTGACGGACTGTTTGAGAAGTTGAGTGAAAGCAGGTGAGGGAGGACTAGAGTCTGATTTCTCACTCCCCATGCTAGCTTCCTCACCAGACAGCTCTCTCACCGACCGCTTCTAGTGTAATGTGCTGTGCCATTGTTTTATGCCCGCTCTTAAAATACTTCATTTTCTCCAACAGAGCTAGTAAGGTCAACTTAAGTACTTGCTTTAAGATCACTTATATATTCAGGATTCCTGGTATGACGCTGGATGGAGGATAATGTCCTCCACAAGCTCAGTTTGAACCATAAGGTCGGTGGTTCAAACCCACCAGCCACTCCTCAGAAACCCTATATAGTGTTGCTGTGGGTTGGAACAGACTCAATGGTAATTAACAACACCACCATACTTAGTTCCTGTATTAACCTAACCTGCACACCTCTTCTTCTTCTTTTTTTTTCAATTTCTCCCTTTTCGGACATGATATGAAATAGTGGAGGTCAGAAACCCAGACCAAGTGCATGGCTTTCACAGTGCT
This sequence comes from Chrysochloris asiatica, assembly GCF_000296735.1. Taxonomy (NCBI): domain Eukaryota; kingdom Metazoa; phylum Chordata; class Mammalia; order Afrosoricida; family Chrysochloridae; genus Chrysochloris; species Chrysochloris asiatica. Next base: position 2,947,825 of record NW_006408744.1, on the reverse strand, counting down.
TCTTTTGGTTTAAAAATAACAAGAAGGTAAAAAAAATAATAATAATAACTGAACTTTCATCTACTGAATATGCATTTATTCTGTCTTGTCTCCTCTATAGTTCCAGATTTATTTTCAGCAAACAGATTTTCTACAACTCAAAATAACTTTATCAATAGCCAAGAAAGACCCTTGCCTCTCTTAACGAAATATTCTAAATGTCCACAGTTTCTTGTCACACAACACAAGAGGTAATATTAACTTGAGGTCATAGACCGAGAGACGTTTAAAGCTCCTATGCCCTTATAACTCTTCTCATCTTCACTTTATAAAATTCATCATTAGTGCTACCCTGCATTTGGTCAGCAGCAAGTGGTTTATCAGAAGTGATCTGAGGTTTATCATTATCAGCATCAGTTGGTGGTGAGAAGGACAACCGATTCCAGGATCTCTTCCTAGATCTATTGAATTGAACCCTCGAGTGATGGAGGCTGGGATTTGTGCTTCTACCAGGCTCCCACATGACACTTGGCCCTCTAGAGTTTTAGAACAGTGACTTTCATTCAGCAAATATAACTTTTGCTAACTGCAAGCTAAGCAATTCATACCCACCAGCCACTCCTTGGGAGAAAGATGATGCTGTCTGCTCCCATAAAGGTTTACAGTCTGGAAATCCTGCTGTGAGTTGGCGCTGACTCAATAGCAGTGGGATTGGGATATTTTGGGTAATGTACTGGGTGGGTACTTCACTGGATTCTGGCAGTAGAGAGATGCACAAAAACAGATGTGGAAACTGAATGTGCTGCTTTACACTTGTTTAGAAATGTGACTCAGCTTTGGGTCACAAGACTGAGAGAGATGCCGGAAACCTGGGGCCGATATTTTCAGCCATCCAAATTACCATTTGTTCAGTTCCTAAGAGAAAGGTACTGTACTAAACACTTGAGATGAGAGATTATAACATGGTTCCTAGGCTTTGTTCTTGTTAAGTGCCATCAAGTTGGTTTCATCTCATAGTGACCCTGTATAGGGTTTCCAAGGCGTTAAAATCTTTGTGGGAAAAGAAAGCCTCATCCTTCTCCCATGGAGTGGCTGATGGGTTCAAACTGTGTATCTTATGGTTGGCAGTCCAGTGCTTATCATATGGCGCCACCACATTCCTCCTAGGCCCTAAAGATCTTAAATTTTATTTGGGAAAACAGCATATGGTAAGTTAAATAATGATGTTGTTAAGTGCTGTCTAGTGGGTTCTGACTCGTAACAGCTGTATGTATGGTTTCAAAGAGCGGCTGCTTTCTTTGAACTGTTGCCGTTGTAGTTAGCAGTCCAGTGCTTATCCTACAGTGCCACACAAGAACTTCCAATAGTTGAATTCTGCTACACAAAAGAAACCAGTCTAATGAACGATGAGTTGCTAAGTAAATGATACTATGCCATAACATGTCCCTACACTTTTCTACTATCCTGATTTTCCTGTATCCTAATTTCATTCTACTTCTAGTACTTCCTGTAGTTCAAAATTTATAGTATTAAATATCACTCTCTCAAAATATTCCATGAGGCATGTGGAATTTTTGAAACAGGCCTCATCTGCTTCTGATAGCATATCATTCTGCTGATATACCATTATCCAAGCATAAAGGTTAATTACCTAATTATGTAAAGATGTGTTCCAAAAATAGGAATCTATCTTTCTTTCTTACAATGCTGGCATAAGTTTGAATTCCTATATGCGTGCATATGTATGACATATATGTGTAGTATTGTCAACTGCCATGGCGTTGACTGTGACTCATGGCGCCCTTAAGTACAACAGAACACAGTGTGGTCCTGTCCTATGCCATTCCCACAATTACCAGCAGGTCTGAGGAATCCACTTTAATGGCTTCTATGCCAGTCCATCTTGCTGAGCATCTCCCATGCCCTGATGGACCCTTCAACAAACACAAAGTCTCCTCTAGCAATTGATTTCTCTGCATGATGTATCCAAAGCAGTCTAATTGGACAGTGTTCTCTTGTAGCCCATAAAGTTTTCACAGCTAATTTTTGGAAGTAGATTCTCAGGCCCTCCCTCCTAGTCTATTTTACTGCAAAAGTCTGCTGAAATCTCTCCATTGTGGTTGACCCTACTGGTATTTGAAATCCCAGTGGGATAGATCACAGCATCTTAGCAACATACAATCTACCACAGTACAACAAACTGACAAGTATACATGTATATACGTACATATAAGCAGTCCCCAACTTCTTAGGGAGTTCTGTTCCAACATCTTCCTTGTATGTTGGTTCTAATCTAAGTCGAATATGTAATTTTTAAAGTTACTGTTATTATTGCCTTGCATTGTCAGTAGCTTTACAAATAAAATCATTGTCTTCAGAGCAGTGGCTTGAGAATGATAATACCAGCAAATTATAAGCTTATATCCTGTAGTACATATTAATAATGATAAAATGTGGGGGGAAATCCCCCCAAAAAACAATAGTACTGTTCATTGTAACTCAAATATGTTGTATGTTCGGAACCAACTCTATATATACACATACCAAAAAAAAACAAAAATACACCCACTGCCATCTCATTGATTCCAACTCATGGAGACCCTATAGGGTGAACTGGAAATGCTCCCTTGGGTTTTTGAGACTGTAAATCTTGACGGGAGGAGACAGACAGCCTTATTTTTCTGCTGTGGAACTTTTGGTGGCTTTGACCCACTGACCTTGAGGTGAGCAGCCTAAACTCATTGTATAAAACATAGGGAGAAAGAAGACTTGTTTGAGAAATACTATGTGATTCCAGAATAGAGTCGTTCAACTGAAAAAAATTTTCATTATATAGGATAGAAATGACTACAGGTTATTTTTCACAGGAGACTGGAAATACCCTCTTACTGGAAATTTTTTAAGTGGTCAATAGATTAGAGTGAGTTAGAAAGGTTCTATGTAATACTCTTCAATGACTCTTCTGGGATTGTCTCTGGGATTTTAAGTACTCTGAATTTAAGGTAATACTCTTTGGAAGTCAGATGCTTTTTAATCACAGAGGATGGCGGTCCCAGCCACAGCTAGTGCTGTGTCAGATAGTCCTGTATTCATGTGTGTTTTCTCTTTTACTGAGAGAGATATGTTGGATTCATTTTATATGTCCTGTGTGGTGCTGTGGGTTAATGTACTGGACTGCAAAGTGGGTTTGAACCACATGGTTGGCGGTTCAAGCTTGCCAGCCTCTCCTCAGAAACTCTACACAGGGTCGCTATGGGTTGGAACAGACTCGACAGCACTGAACTGCAAAAACAACAATAAATTAACTTACCATCTGTAAAATGGCCCTGGTGGTACTACTTACTTACATCCTGTTGTCGTTAAGTGCCCTCAAGTTGGTTCTGACTCCTAGCGACCCTATACAGGTTTTCTGGGAGCAGCTGGTGGTTGTGATAGGGTTATAGAAAATGTTTAAGTTCATAGATTTTTTTAAGCACCTAGCCAAAGGCCTGGCTTAAAATCAGTATTGTGTAAATATTAATTCTAATTATTCATTATTTATTCAGTTCATTAGAAGAAGCTCTCTGGTAGCGTAGTGGTTACAAATCGGGCTGTGAACCATAAGGTCAGCAGTTCAAAACTACCAGCTATTCCGTGGGAGAAAGATGAGGCTTTCTGCTCCTATAAAGATTTACAGCCTCGGAAACCCTGTACAGGGTCGCTTTGAGTCGGCAACGACTCCACGCACATAACCACCACCACCACCACTATGTATTTTTTACATTTTACTTATCCTAAAAAGAAAGACAAATTGGTTCTCACCAATGTTTTGCAGTGATCATGTTCCCATGTATCTCAGCAAATGTGTGCATTTTAAAAGTAGAAGTACCCGTTTTCTTTCAACTGTTCCAAATCATGGAATTGTGGATCCAAGCTTCACATGTATTTCGTCACAGGAGCACATGAATTTACAAATGTTTTATTTAATCATTCACAGTGCATATACCAACCAGCATAATCTTAATTTAGAATAGAAAAAATTATAAGAACTAGGAAAAATGTAGCACAATGTGAAACTGTACTGAAGAAGAATTTAACAGTTCTCAGAGAAGAGGCCTTAAAATATTGACAATAATGATTATGAAATTTTCACTTCCCAGTAACTATGGTTTCTTGGATCTGTTTATGTGTTAAATATTAGAGTGTTTCTGAAAACTTAACGGAAACACACAGATAAAATTACCTTTGCCCTGAGGCTAAGGCTACAAGTACCAGCCGTGAGTAGATTATGTTGGATAGTATTTCCTGGTGGTTCCATCTGTCTCTTTCCACCATCAAGAGCCAGCTTTCAGGTGAAGCACAGGGAACTTCTGAGAAGCCATTGCTGCTAAAAACAATATAATTCTCACATATTTGTCCCATAAAGTACCGAATGCATGCTGGGTGCTCTGGTAGTTACCCAAATGAACCTAACCCTCAAAGAATTTATAATGTAGCAGAAAAGCTTTGAATAAACTCTTACTATCAAGTTTCTGTTTCCACCAGTGTTTATAAAAACACTGTTTACCATAGCTAAAAGGTGAAAGCAGACCAAAGTACCCACCTACAGATGAATGGATAGACAGAAGGTGGTATAAACAAACAATGGAATATCATTCAACCATTAAAAGGAATGAAGTTTTAATAAATGCTAAAACATGATGATGGTGGTGATAAACCTTGGAAAGTGTATTGTGTGCAATAAATAAGCCAGGTACAAAAGGACAGATGAGAGAGAGGCTTCTAAAAATTTGTAGGAAAATTCCAGTATCTTTCAATTCCATATTTTCAGGATCATTTTCAGTCTCCTTCTAATTGGATGGTTCAGCTTATACGAAATATCTAGAATAGACAACTCTGTAGAAGCAATGTAGATTAGAAGTTGCTAGGAGCTGTGGGGAAGGAGGAATGGGGAAATACTGCTCAGTTAGGTATAGAGTGTCTGATTGGAGTGCTGAAATTTTTTGCAACTAGATAATAGTGATAGCTTACAACATTGGAAAGGCAATTTACTGTCACTGAATTCTATACCTCAAAATGGTTAAAATGGCAAATTTTTTATAATATTTATTTTATCACAGTTTTCCTGGTGTGGCATTGTAGGCTAAATGCAAGACTGCAAGGTCAGTTTGAACTATAATGTCATTGGTTCAAACTCACCAGTCACTCCTAAGAAACCCTATACTTGGTCACTAAGAGTGGCAACCGACCCAATGGCACTTAACAACAACAGACTTCAAAAATAATATTTCAGCAAGTGTCCTGAACTGTCTTTGTTGAAATATACTACAAACCTTGTTTGCTTAAAAGGAAGCCAAGATATTATAACGAACGGTTCGTGTTCAATAGGAGACAGTCTCTTGAGTGTGTTGAGCAGAGCAATGTTCTTCTCCCTTCTAAACGATTTGTAATGATTTAACATGGAACCTTGGGTGCTGTGCCTGAAAAGGGCCATCAATTCACAAATTTCAGCGAGAACGACAGTGCCTGTCATTTAAAATGAGTCTGGACCATACCGAAAGCATTAAGTGCAATGGAATGTGACTGAAGTGATGGGAGGTAATGGAGGAGTTACTGCTGTATACAGTATGATTAGAGTCATTTTATTCTATTTATTCTAGTTTCCTGTGGAAAGTACAATATAATGTAATTATAATTAATAACTCCAAAGATAAGCTTAATTACTTAAAAAATGAAAAGGAATTACCATCGTCATATTGAGAATTTGTCAACCTCTTTTATGGAGAAAATCTCTATAAAGGCATTAATACTTTTGAAAATCTTACTTGTAAGGACATAGAATAAATAGATACTGAGCTTAATGCTGAAATCAGTGCAGTTTCAAACAATGGAAAAAATGTTTTGTAACTTGTTCTCTTTAAATCCTTGTATTTAAGAAATTTTCACACTTGAGTTGCAAATTTAGCTTTTAAAATTATAAAAGTTACACTTAAGAAAGCTTATCTTTGCAAAATTCCAATCATTTTTTGTTTGTTTGTTTTTTAAAGAGAAAAGAAATCCTATTAAAATTCAGGATTATTTTTGAATCATTGATCTACTTTATGAGAAGTACTTTTAAATGACTAGAAAACCTACATTAATATTAATGGTATTATGTGCTAAAAGAGGCCATATTAATGTTTCCTTATAAATATTTCAATTACTTTTTATAATGAAACTTGCATTCAGATTATATGATTTTTATGTAAAAGTGAATTCTACAGGGAAGAAGTTCTTATCACCCAAGCTTGTGAACATTTTGAACAAAGATTCCATAAAGTAATCCTGATCAAAAGGGAGAAAATGCATAACATAATTTCCATTGTCAGAGGATCCAGACTTCCTGGAGTCAAGAAGGTTAAAGGAACCCCTGAAGTTATTGTCATGAGACAATCTTTAAGCTTTCAACCACAAATATCTCCAGAAATCTTCTTAAAACCAAACAATAATTATAGCTTAAATAGTTTTTTTAAAAAAATAAGGTCTGGGAAAATTAGATAGGAACCATAGGGGGCAGTGAACACAAGTTAATGGGCAGAAAGAACTCAGAAAAGGAGGCTGAGAATGTTTGCACCACTTGAAAAAATGTAATCAATGGCACTAAATAATATATGTAGACAGTGTTAAATGGTTTGCTATGTATATTCTTAACAACAACACAAATTAAGTCTATATATAAAAAAGAAGTTGGTAAATTTTTACTCTTCCCTAATTATGAGTACCTCAGAAAATAGGAATTCCTTTACAGGCTTCAGTTTTTGATGTTCATATAGATTCTTTTAAATATTAGGACACTTCTCTATGAAACACTGTGGATGTAGAATAAATGCCCATTATCTCCTAGTCTGCTTTTTATCCTCATGTAAGTTTTTTCTTCTGTGATTGGATTGGATTTGACAAGACTCAGAGTCAGTATGCAGGCTCTCTGTGGGTTAGAAACTTGACTTGGGACCTCCTGGCTTGCCCTTTGTTGTTGGTAAGTGCCATTGAATCGGTTCTGACCCAAAATAACCATGTATAGGATTTCCAAGGAGCAGCTCTGGGGGTTTGAACAGCCATTTTTGGGGTTCAAACACACCTTGCAGTCCAGCACATTATCCTGCAGTGCCCTCACTTTGAAACAAGCCAACCAACTCCTACTGTGGTAGTGGTGAAGTGCCCTCGAACTGGTTCCAGCCCATAGTGCCGATCTTGTGGTTCAAACTGACCCCGCTGTCCAGCGAATTATCCTGTAGCACCACCCCAGGATTCTAAATTAGCAACAATGTTTTCTCATCACTCTCAGCAGTGGCACCTGTAGCTTTTTAAATCCTTGGAAAGGGTCTCAAGCCTCTTCTTGCACCAAAGTAAGGCTAAATAAGAATCGTATACATTTCTCCTGACTTAGCCATAGATTCTTAAAGACTCAAGAATGGATCTCATTTTAATCCAGGGACTGCCTGTAGAAGCGTTTCATGTTGTTATTATTTTAAAATTAAAGTCTTTCTAGGGGACCCAGACTGAGAGAGTTGATCTTTTACAAGAACGTGTTTTTAATCATGAAAAACATATTTTTAAAAATTTATAGTATACTGAGATCTATTTTGTCGCTTATAAATCTAGCTCTTTGAGAGGCAGTGCTCCTACATTTATTAAATTATAATGATTTTCTGAAATAGTGTCTTCTTAGGGTTAACAATCAGATTCACTAAACACATGCACACACACACACAGTGGATCTTCAAATATTTTGTGGAAAAATTCTGTTAATCTTTTGATTCTATTTTTCACAAAATGTTTGAAACCCCCTTGTGTGTGTCTATATATGTTTGTGTCATATATATTGAGCCCTGATAGTGTTGTGGGTTAGGTGTTGGACTGCTAATTTCAGGGGTAGCAGTTCATATCCACCAGCTGCTCCAAGGGAGACAGATGAGGCCACCTGCTCCTATAAAGATTTACAGTATTGGAAACCCTATCTGTGGTCACTGTGAGTAGAAATCTACCCAGTGGTAATGGATTTTTTGTTGTTGTTTTTTGGATTTATGTATATAAGAGAAGGAGTCCTGGTGTGGTGCTGTGGTTTAATGTGCTGGACTGCAAACTCAGTTGGAACCACAAGGTCGGTGGTTCAAGCTCACCAGCTGCTCCTTGGAAACTCTATATAGGGCCGCTATGGGTCCAAACCAGGTTGCCAGCACTTAACAACAACAAAAACAACAACAACAAGAGGGAGTTGTTGTTTTTGTCAGGTGCCATCAAGTC
>NW_006408744.1:2927050-2938159 GCF_000296735.1 Chrysochloris asiatica | reverse complement strand
GAGTCTGGTGTGCCAAAATCCATAGAATAGGTGACAGGAAATGTGAAGAAGTTCTGGCAAGGTATTTATAATCTGGCAACAGAATATACCTTCAGGAAAATTTCTCTTTTGCTCTTCAACTGATTAGATAGAGCCTAGACACATTCTGGAGTGTTGGTGTGGTGTTGTGGGTTAATGCACTGGACTGCAAAATCGGTTTGAACTGCAAGGTCAGTGGTCAAACTGACCAGCCACTCCTTGTAAACCTTGTACAGGTCACTATGACTGGACAGCACTTAACAACAATACACATTATGTGCCCAGGGTGTGGCACTGTGGGTTAGTATGCTGGACTGCAAAGTCTCGCTACCAGTCATTCCTCAGAAACCCTATATAGGGTCTCTATGAGTTGGGACCGGCTCAAAGGCACTAACAGCATATACATTATGGACTTCTGGTATGGTGCTCTAGGATCATAAGATCAGTAGTTCAAACCCACCAGCTGCTCCTCGGAAACCATGTACAGGGTCGCTGTGGTCCAGAACCCACTGCGCCGCTTAACAACAACCCACATTATCAAGGGTAATATGCTTTACTCAAGGCCAACTGATTTAATGACATCTATGTGTAATACTGTGGGTTAATGCACTGGACTGCAAAGCCATTTGAACTTTAAGGTCGGCGGTTCATGCTCACTAGCTGCTCCTCAGAGACCCTATACAAGGTCATTATGAGTCTGAACTTAATGGCGCTTAACAACAGTGACTTCTTTATAGGAGTCCTGGTGTGTCACTGTAAGATAAGCACTGAAATGTTAACCACAAAGTTGGTAGTTCACACCTACTAGCTGCTCCTCAGAAACCCTACACAGGGTCACTATGGGACTGATGCGACACTACTTTAAAGAGCTCTGGTAGTGTAGTGGTTATGAGTTGGTCTGTTAACCGTAAGGTCAGCAGTTTGAAACTACCAGCTGTTCCGTGGGAGAAAGATGAGGCTTTCTGCTCCCTTAAAGATTTACAGCCCAGGAAACCCTGTACAGGGTCGCTACAAGTCAGAACAGACTCCATGACACATAACTACCATTACTACTTTATGGGAGCCCTAGTGACGTGTAGTGGGTTATGCATTGGGCTTTTCATAGCAAGGTTGGTGGTTCGAATCTTCTAGGCACTCTGTAGAAGAAAGATGAGGCTTTCCTGCTCCCACAAAGATTTACAGCTTGGGAAACCCATACAGGGTCCCTGTGAGTTGGAACTGACTCATTGGTATACAACAACAACAACGACATGCTATTTTATGGGAGGCCTGTTGCCACAGTGGTTAAAGCACTCAACTGCTAACTGAAAGGTCAGTGGTTCAAAACCACCAGCCATTCTAAGGGGAAAATATGAGGCAATCTGCTTCTGTAAATATTTACAACCTTAGAAATCCTATGGGGCAATTCTTCTCCCTACTTACCCTATGAGTTGAAAACAACTTGGCAACATTGTGTTTGATTTTTTAACTGCTTTGTAATAGCATCTAGATTAGTGTTTGACCAAACAACTGAGCCCCATAACCAAAAATTAATTGTCACAGTGCCCTTAGCCTGTTGTTGTTAAGTGCCTTCAAGTTGGTTCCAACCCTTAAGCGACCCTGTACAGGGTTTCCGAGGTTGTAAATCTTTACAGGAGCAGAAAGCCTCATCTTTCTCCCTCGGAGCAGCTGATAGTTTCGAACTTCTGACCTTGCAGTTCACATCACAGCCCGATTCGTAACCATTACGCCCTTAGCCTATCTACATTGAAAATAGAATTGTTGTGCTGTGAATCGGTCCTGATTCATATTGACCCTGTGTATGATTTCTGAGGCTATAAATCTTCATGGGAGCAGAAAGCTTCATCTTCTGTGGAGTGACTGGTAGATTTAAACTGCTGACCTGTAATTAACAGCCCAACACATAACCCACTAAGCCAACTGTAATTTATTCATTCATACACAGAGTCATTAATTCAGTACAAAACTTTGTGCCCAGGCACTGTGCTAAGCTCTGGGAATGAAAATGTAATGTGAACACATGACCCTTTGTCAGAAAACTTATCGTTGAAGTCATATCTATGGTGTTTGTTGTTGTTGTTGTTAAGTGCCATCAGATCAGTTCCAACTCTTGGAGCAACCCTGCATAGGATTTCTGAGGAGCAACCAGTGGGTTTGAACCACTGACCTCATGGTTAGCAAGCCAGTGCTTATCCTACAGCGCCACACAGAAATCTATATATGGTGTTTATCACAGCGTTTCTTAAACCACTCTCGTTAGGAGGTGGAGTAGGAGAGAAGAGTTTCCTGAGAAGTGTTTAGAATCCTTTCAGGCTAAATTGAATAGAGGCAAAAGAAGGATTCACGCACTAGAAGACAAGCGGTGAGTTTGGCACTTTCAGAACTAGTGGGTAGTCCAGTAAAGGAGATCTGGAGCAGAGACTTGGAAGGATAATGTAGTAAAAGTGAAACTGTAGAATTAGCCATAGGCCAGCTCCTCAAAAGCCTTGATCATTTGAAAGAGTTTGAAGATTACCTAAAGGAGCTTTAAAAGATTTTAAGGAACTGGAGCAACAGAAGCAGATTTACATTCTTGAAAAATTCCTCTGGGAGCAAAGTGGAAAATGGATTAGTGTGGTCAAAACTAGAAAACCCTAGAGTGCTGAAGAATACAAAAGCAACAGGCCTTGGTTCCTCAGGCCCTGTGCTATTGACTTTGAAGTGCAAAATAATCAATCATTGCATATTTATTTAGTTCCTGTTGCATGTGACATGCCTTGATAGATGAAGTTGAGAATTCAAAGAACTATTAGACATGGTTCTTGCCTTCAAGACATTGAGAATCTAGTTGGAAAGAAAGATAAAAACATAATGTACAGTGTATAGTGTTTCAATAGTTTTCAGATTATTCTCACGTACAGTTTTCTTTTGATCCTCAAAACAACTGTGATGTATCACATTATTACAGTTTACATTTTATTAATGAAACAATTATAACCCATATTAAGCCAGATTCTATGACCCTTTGTATGAATAATGGGGCCACAACTCCAAGCAAGGTCTTTAGACTCCTAGGCCTGGGGTCTTTCCATTATGTTACACTGTCCTCTTGTTAAATAACACAATAATAATGAACTATAAACTGAAGACGTTGCTGTTGTTAGGTGCCTAGAGTCAACTCCAAACTCATAGTGCCCCTATCTGCAGCAGAATGAAACACTGCCATCCTCCCAATCTCTGCTAAGTTTGAGCCCAGTATTTCAGCCACTGTGTCAATGCATCTCCTCGTTTACACTGACCCTCTACTTTATAAACATGGAACTTGTCCCTCCTGATCACATGTCCAAAGTACGTCAGACAAAGTCTTGCCATTCTTACTTCTAAGGAGCATTCTGGCTGTACATCTCAGGCCGATTTGTTTGTTCTTGTAGTCCATGGTATATTCAGTATTCTTTGCCAAAACCACAGTTAAAATTAATCACTTCTTCTCCGGTCTTCCTTATTTATTGTCCAGCTTTTGTGGTGATTTCACATGCATTTGAGGTGATTGAAAATATCATGACTTGGGTCAGGCACATTTTAGTTCTCAAATTGACATCTTTGCTCTCTAACACTTTAAAGAAGTCTTTTGCAGCAGATTTGCCTAATGTGCTATGTCATTTGATTTCTTCACCGTTAACTTCTACAAGTGTTGATTGTGGGTCTAAGTAAAATGAAATTCAGTTTTTCTCCATTTATCATGATGTTGTTTATTGGTCTATTTGTGAGGATTTTTGTTTTCTTTACGTTGAGATGTAATCTACACTGAAGATTATAATCTTTAGTCTTCATCAGTAAATGCTTCAAGTCCTCTTTGCTTTCAGCAAACAAGGTTGTGTCATCTTCATATCATAATTCTTAATGAGCCTTCCTCCAATCCTGATGCCACATTCTTCAAAGAGTCTAACATCTAGTATTTGCTCAGCATTGCATAAGTATGGGGAAATGTACACCCTTGATTCACACCTTTCCAAGTTTTAAACCAGAGCATCCCCTTGTACTATTTGAACGCTGAGTTTTGGTCTATGTACAGATTCTGCATGAGTACAATTACATATTCTAGTACTTGCTTGTCAATACTGAAAATGTATAATCTGTTCCAAAGACAATTGTGACCACAGGAACTTAGAAATATAGGTATACTTTGCTAATGTTTGTTTGAGAAACATCCAATTGTACATAGAAGTCCATGATCCTATAAGGTTTTATTGGATAGTTTGTCTTAGTTTATTTAACAATTTTAAAGGAGTCCTGGTGTGGCAATGTAGAACAAGGACTGGAGTGTTAACCAGATACTCGTCGGCAACTCACTATGAGTCAGAATTGACTCTATGGCACTTAACTACAACAGTGATTTTAAAGACCCAAACTTGGACTCTTACAACACTGGACCATGGGTAGGTGAGGTAGAGGAGGTGGCTGTGTGCATGTTCTTGGGCTTTGTCCGTCAACTTGTTGGCAGCCTTGGCGGCTTTGGCTGTCCCTGCTGTTCAAGCAGACGGAAAACCAGGTGTGGCAGCAGACTCTCTGTTCCCTCCCTGCTCACTTCCTCATCCTTGGTTCCTACTGATGCTGTGGCCGGTTCCTCCAGCCTCTGCAACATCAGCAGCCGCAATGGCAAGGATGATAGGAAGTGAGCTTCCATAAGGCTTTAGTACGGTGTCCACACAATGTCCAAATCATATCAGGTTCACAACATACCATGGGTATGCTGTAGCACACACCTGTATACTTGTGTATTTGGACAAAGAACTCTGCATTGGTGTACGGAAGGAATGGGCTGGTGAGGTGTTGAGTCTGATCACTTGGGAAGAGACCGTAGTAGATCTCTTCCCCAATGAGAACACCTTCTCTCAAGTTCTTTTTGACGTTCCTCTAATTACTGCTCTTCCATTCCACACCCTTTCAGTTTTTGAGATGTTAAAGATATTTTTGTCCGTAGCCGGCCCATTCCTAATGGTCTCCTCTCAGTTTTTCATAATTCTGACTTGCAGTTCAATGAAACATTTTGCTGTTCTTAATTAATCATTATTCTGTTATATTGAAAAATTTGTAAACCCTTAAAGAATCATCTCACTTTTTTTCATGCCCTAGAAACTCTACCACTGCAACTTAAAATTTTTAATACTTGCTTTTTCTTTCACTTCATACTGCATGTTTCAGTCTGGGTTGCTTCCCATCATCCCAGATATATCTCGCCATTATTGTCTTCTGACCTTCATCAACATTTAGGATATCTCTGCTAAGAATGATTTTCATGGCAGAAGAATTAGTTGGCAGTTTTCCAATATGCATATCATTTTTTTCTCTTTTTATTTTTAATCTCTTGCAAACATTGTGTTGATAACTTCAGTCCCACACAGTTTAACATAACCCTGCGATATTTCATGCTGTTTATTCTCCATTTAAAAATCCCTTCAAAAGGTACCAATCTTTGTCTAGGCCTTGCATTAACCTTTGCAATGCTCTATTGCACATCTCTTTTAAGTTAGGAGTCTCTAGGTATAGCTTTGCATTTATTGTCATCTTTTATTAAAATATATTTCCCTTCAAAGGCTACGCCTGACTTTCAAAAAATTCAAAGTAGTAAAACTTCTTTATTTTAATCCTCAAAGAGAAACTCCTAAATGAAATGCACAAACTTGAAGGATGCAGTTTGTTAAATAATCTGTTCACGACACTGCCACATCTGAGTGGCATCACAGTGCCGGCCGAGACAGTGACTTGCAGCGTGTCTGCAGTTGGCTTTCCTGCATGTTACATTTCATTTTCATTTTCAGATTCACTCTCTGAGCCTCTGGTTGGTGTGTTTATCCGGACATTGTCTAGTGAAAATACCATATTTCATCATGTTGGAACAAATTTTCACTGTAATTGCCTTTGAAAGACATTCACATCATTGCTGTTTCAACTCAGCATCTTGCTAATTCATGGCAAGATCATGAAAGTGGCAACGCTGTAAGAAGAAGGGGGAGAAATCTGCCCCTCACACTCATAATGATCTATGGAGCTGGGTAATTAGGCAAAATCTAGAAATTGTGGTTTGATGTTATAGTGATTGTTTTGCCCATGGAACATAAAGTGAGAAGGATTGCTTTCTGCTCAGGACAAAACACAGTGTTACATGGAAAATATTGACTGTATGGTTCCAAAAGGAGTCCTGGGAGCGTAGTGGGCTAAGACTGTTAACCATAAGGGCAGCTAGCTGTTCGAATACACCAGCTACTCCATGGAAGAAAGATGAGACTTTTTGCTCCTGTAAAGATTTATAGCCTCAGAAGCACTATGTTTTGTGGTTAAGTGCTGTTGAGTCGGTTCTGACTCATAGTGACCATATATTGGGTATCCAAGGAGCAACTGGTAGGTTTGAACCATTGACCTTGCGGTTCAAACCAACCTTGTGGTCCAGTGCTTATACTATAGTGCCAAACCAGGACTCTAAAGATACAGTATACAGGGTCGCTCCGAGTGGGAACGGGTTAGATAACACGCTATCACCACCACCGCCATTGTCATGTAGTTTCCAGTAGAAGAATTAGCCATTGCCATCAGTTCCAGCTCAGGGTGACCCCACATATTGCAGATTAGAAGTATGTTCTATAGTGATTTCATGGCTGTGATTTTTCAGAAGCAGCCAGGTCTTTCTTACAAGGCACCTCTGGTGAATTTGAACCACTGAACTTTTCTCTTAGTAGCCAAGCACTTAACCATTTACTGTGTGTCGAGTAATAGTACTTATTAATTTTGATTTTCCAGACTCATTTGCATAATTGTTGACTTAATGTTGAGAAAGCAGATTATAAAATGTTTGGTCACGGAAAGAAGCTAACAGGACAAATGTACAGAAACATAGAATGTATGTCCTTACAAAACAAAACAAACAGAAGCCCCCACCAGTGACGTGGAACCCTCACAGGGATCCATTGATGGCTGAGTAGGAAGGTGGAATTGCAGTAAGACTCCTGTTTATTTCTGTGTTGAAGGCAAGACAGCTTAATAGAATTTCAACATGACTAAAACCAACCACTTAGTGTAACTGCCTGCATTCCTATAATGCAATAGCCAAAGGTAATCTGCTGGTTCTGCAGTTTCTTTTATGATCCCAGCAAATCCCACATTTTGGAAGCAAATGTTGTATTTACCATAATCCATGAAAGGAAAAAGCCAAGGCTAAAAATACAAAACAGAACAAATGTAAAACATTGCTGTTGCTTAAGTTCTGTAATTGCTCTAGAAATGAGTCTCAGGCATCTGTGTGGCAGAGATACTTTTATATATCGCTAAAAGAGCTGGCTGCGCTTCAGATGGGCTTGCAGGGGCATCAGGATTCATAAGCATCTCTGAGAATATGTGTTATGCTGACCAAGCAAATAATAGCAAGTTGTATGTAGGCCTCCCACATTTGAAAACAGGATTGCCTAGTGAGTGATTACATTTAATATGGGAGTCAGGTAAAATTGTTTGCAAAGAACCAATGGGTGAGGTGGAGATATTAAAGGGTAGAATTGTACTGGGAAATCTATATTCTCCAGTCAGCTGCTGAGGGAGGGTGGGGATGCTGAAGGGAGGAAGTAAAGAGAGGAAGTGAGTGGTGGGTGGATGCTTGGTGAGTACAGAGACTCTGTAAACTGTGACCTCTCCTCAACCTGAATGTGGAACAAGTAAAAATAAACTAAATGAAGTTTATGAAATCCAGTCAGGCCTCTCCGTCGTTTCTAAGAAGTGGTCTAATTTATTTTCTTGTAGCATATTATCAATATTAGTGAAGCTTTACTTAGCATTCTGGGTACTTAGGCCATGTTAAGCCATGTAGCTCCCATTTAAAATATGCCTCTTATATACTTTCTTTTATCTTTTATGAAAAACAATCGTTCCGCACTCATCTATGCATTTTTCAGATATTTTTCTGCTTAAAACCAGACATCTCAAGACTGTGGCACTGTAGGATAAGCGCTTTGAACCACAAAGTCGACAGTTCAAATCCACCAGCTGCTCCTGGGAAACCCTAGTATATGGGGTCGATATGAGTCGGAACCGACGATGGCACTTACCAATAACAGCATGGGACATTAGAAATATCTAATTTATTCCTCACAGCAGGTGGGAGAGATAGGCCTCAGTCTGTTCATTCTAAAACTGATGTTTATGGTGAATCTAAGCAGCTTGTCCAGGCTTACATAGCAAGAAAGCTGCAGAGCTTGGACTTGAACTTGTGTCTGTCTAACATCAAATCTCTCTCTTTTCTATTTGTTACACTACCTAGAAATTTTAAATACTATTTTCCAGGCACTCCATAAATATTTAACGAATGAATAAGTGAGTGACTCGAATAATGGTTACCTTACTAGTATTTCTAAGCAATCCTGGTGGTGCAGTGGGTGAGCGCTTGACTGCTAACCTAAAGGTTAGGTGTTTGATCCCATCTGGTGGCTCTGCAGGAAAAAGGCCTGGTGATGTGCTCCTGTACAGATTACAGCTGAAAAGTCCTCAGGGAGCAATTCTACTATGTTATATGAGGTCGCTATGAGTGGAAATCAACTGGAAGGCACTATCTATATCTACAGTAGTGATTTTGAGTCAGAATTGTTTCAACTGTAGCAGAAGCAACAACAATAGTAATTTACATACGTTCATATGAAAACTTCAAAGGGCTCAGAATATAACTCAATAAGCTTCTTACCAGGGTATCATGCTCAGTATAAGGAATATGCCAGTATCTCTACAAGTATTGTAAAAAAATGAATGGAGTACAGCTCATTTGATGGCAAAACTATCGAACCTTTGTAATAAAAGAGAGAAAACGATTTGATTGCCATACAACCAAAACCTCTCTTTTCCTTTTATTATTCTCCCATGTGTGTGGCTTCTGTGCCTATGAGTTAGTTCACCCTTAGATGGTTGTAGGAAATATCACACAAAGTGGATCACTAAACCACATCATGGTGCAATCGTATAAACACTAGACTGCTAATCACAATGTCGGTGGTTCAAACCATTGGCTGCTCCTTAGAACCCCTATACAGGTTTGCTGAGGCGGAAATGACTTGGTGCACTTGACAGCAGCAAACCACATTCCATCATACAACCACATCCATGGCTACATGTTCACATGCTCTGTCATGGATAATTGCTATCAAAATTTCTATATATTGGAATCTTTTTTTAGAATCGATGAGGGCTTTTTAGGGTTCATTCTTTCTGAGACCAGAGATACCTTAATGTTCATGTCAGTGCATAGTTCATTTCCACTGAGAGCCTGCGGTCTCATTCCTACATGTTTTTATCCACATGATGTTCTCGTCCCTTGATCTTCCAGATATCTCTACAGTGAAAGATACTGGCAGTTTAGCAGTCAGTCCAAGGACCTGGCATATGATGATAGAGCTGTATCAGAATGAATGCATGCATTTGAAAGAAGAGAATGGAGCTGATTTGGTACATGGAGTTATTCAAAGCAATCTTCAAATTGCATGGTGCCAAAATACACAACACTACAGTGAAACTTGTAAGAGCTGTAACTCAACAGGACTTCTTTCTTTCTTTCTTTTTTTATAACAGGGTGCACTGTTAGCATTTTTCTGTCATGATAATTAGTGGAAAATATTTGAGTCTTCCTTTTCTGATAGGTTTCAGCCTTATACATGTCAGCTTTCACAGAGTTTCCTATAGAAGCTGTTAGAATTTTAGATTTATACCCACCTAAGTGGAGCTCTGGTAGCGTAGTGGTTACAAATCGGGCTGCGAACCTCAAGGTCGGCAGTTCGAAACTACCAGCTGTTCCGTGGGAGAAAGATGAGGCTTTCTGCTCCCATAAAGATTTACAGCCTTGGAAACCCCGTACAGGGTCGCTATGAGTCGGAATCGACTCCATGGCACATAACAACAACAACAACAAATCTTTACAGAAGCTGACTCTCTCATTTTTCTCTCATGGAGCAGTTGATGTTCGTATGAACTACCTACCTTTTGATTAGCAGCCAAGCACTTAACCACTGTGCCACCAGGGATCCTATTCTGTAAATATAAGAAGTCATCTGGAATGTGGGTTTAATATAACATCATATTCTCAAATTTTGCCAAATGAGGCTTCCTTTAAGAAAATCAAGTTAGAAATCCTTTCCTTCGATGTTTGTGGATGTGAATGGACTATTCATTCTCGATTCATAGAGCCATCCTAATCTAATATGTAACAAGAATATAAAAGTTAATCAATAATGAAACACAGATCTGCCTGTGGAAGTGGTGGCCCTCCTCAGAGGAAGGGGAGGCTGCACAAGAGAGCTTGCCTCTGAGGGCAGTTTCAACTTTCCATTTATTTTGATGATTCAACTCCATGTGTAATTCTTTGTATTGTCACTTTCAATTATTTTTGGAACAAAAACTCCAGGGATATTAGTTATTCATTTCAAAAATAGCATTCATATTTGATAAATAGCTAAAGATTAGAAAGAAGATGTTTACTGAAACCAGGATGCAAAGCTCTTTCCCAGGGATCAGACTAAACCACTGGATTAAGGATGACAAATCTGCGTGGCCAGGATGAGATGAAGCAAATCCTTCAGGGCTAGCCAGGGTTGCCTGGGAAGGCACCATTCTGGGAAAGAGCACTAAATCTGGAGCTCATTGTGTTTCTGGCCAGATTCAAGACCCCATAGGACCCACAGGCATCTCTGAACTTTGTGTTCAATAACTCAGAGACAGAGGTAGCTTTAGACAGGGACCTCTTTTGGCTCAAGGGACAAGACGTAGCTTTCACCTTTCCTGTTCTGTATATAAGATACCTCTGATCCTGAGTCTTCAGCATTCATTCCTCTCCCCGTTCCACATTGGAAGGTTGGGAAGCAATGCAATAATTTCTCTGTGTCTTGAGTTCTGGGGTCTTGGAAAGTACATGTAAAAAGTCTCTTATTTGTTCACTAAGCGATTTAGTTTTAACAGAACATGGGAACACCGAATGGTTTAAGAAAGGTGTGCAACAAGGTTGTATTCTTTCACCAGACTTATTCAACCTGTATGCTAAGCAAATAATCTGAGAAGCTGGCTTATATGAAGAAAAACGTGGCATCAGGATTG
>NW_006408744.1:2881327-2926950 GCF_000296735.1 Chrysochloris asiatica | reverse complement strand
GCACTTAACAACAACAACAACGTGTCCAATTACAGATTATTGCTCTAACTCATAGTGACCTTATGAACAACAGAATGAAATACTGTCCAGTCCTGAACTACTATCACCATTGTACGCTTGAGCCCATTCCTGCTACCATTGTGCCAATCCATCTTGATGGGGGTCTTCCTTTTTTAACTGATCCTCTATTTGATGGAGTGTAATGTCCTTCCCATTGATAGTATGTCCAAAGTAGGAGAGACAAAGTCTCTCCATCTTTGCTTCTAAGGAACATTCTGGCTGTACTTCTTCCAAGACAGATTTGTTTGTTTTTCTAGCAGCCCATCGTACTTTGAATATTCTTCTCCAACACCGTAACTCAATTGCATCGATTCTTCTGTGGTTTTCTTTAGTCATTGTCCAACCGACAGAGTACTAGTTCTATTCATTTATCTTATCTATCTTTTTATATGTTTTTCTGCCCATCCATTCAACCATCCAGTCATCCATTGTATATACCAAGTTCTCTGCTTAGGCACAGAGCATTTATACAAAGATGGATAGAAAATAAAAGGAGGTTTCCATGGTTTCAGGACAAACTACTACTTGGGGCTTTTAGGACTTTGCATTTGTGAAGGACAATACTTTGGGATGAAGAATCACAATTTTTCATTTGCTTTGGTTTTGTACTCTGAGTGAGAAATCATCCTGAGGCCTGTAGTAGTGATACTCACAGAAAACTGGCTGACAAGTAAAAAAGATCTCATTTTAGTTTGTTTTTAAGTGTTTAAAGAACTTTTGCTTTAAGATGTTAGACTCAGAGGAGGAAGTAATTAAAAAGCAAAGCTACTTCCCTCCTTTTTTGTTCTTTTAATATGATGAGCCCCAAGAGCTTCTATAGTCATTAAAAAATAAAATGCTTGTGCAAAGTCCGCCCCATAAGCCTTTTGGAGTGTGGCTCCCATGCATATAAACCAGATGCCTTTGTTAAGCAGGGTAAGTCTGTTCAAATGATGGGGTTCAGTGTTTCATAATCACATGGCATTATATGGGAAGCAGTGGATTTGTCTTGTATTGAATCTGGAAAATCGTAGACTCATATACGCATATCGTTGTTATGTGCCATGCAGACCAGCTGGTAGTTTTGAACTGCTGACCTTGTGGTTCGCAGTCCAATTCATAACTACTGCGCTACCAGAGCTCCTTATATACACGAATATTCACTATTTATTGGTTGTATTAGGAGAAAAGAATTCTGAATATAATTATCTCCATGGCAGAGAATGGAGATTTGAAGTTGTGTCATTTGAAAAACAAAAAGAAACCTGCCAAGCAGAGCCCTGTCCAGACTTACACAGTGCTGGGAACAACTCCTTCCTCAGCAGAAGCATTGGCCACAGGGCCAGAGGAAGGAGGGTTGGTTTTGACTCTAGCATAGTGGTTACGAATCGGGCTGCAAACCTTAAGGTCAGCGGTTCGAAACTACCGGCCGCTCCGTGGGAGAAAGATGAGGCTTTCTACTCCCGTAAGGATTTACACCCTCGGAAACCCTGTACAGGGTCGCTATAGGTCGGAACCGACTCGACGGCACTTAACAACAACAACAACATAGAGACCCACATCAGAATGAAGGTTGACAGAGAAGAGCTGTCCCATGGAGTTTCCAAAGGTGTTGATTTTTACAGATGCAGGCTACCTTATCTTTCTCCTACAGAGCCACTGGTGGATTTGAACCACTGACCTTTTGGGTAGCAACCAAGTGCTTTACGCCACTACCAGGGCTCGGCTCTTATATACATACAAAATGTTGTTCTTGTGTGCCGTCGAGTCGGTTCCGACTTTGTATAGGGTTTTCAAGAGTAGCTGGTGGGTTTGAACTACTAACCTTATGACTGGCAGTCCGATGCTCATCCTACAGTGCCACACCAGGGATCATACACATACAGAATAGACTTAAGTAACTTTTGCACTGAAGGAGTACTAGAATTTAGCACCATTAAATCTCCCAAAAACTAAGCTCTTGTTATTTGTGTGAGTTAACTAACAGTGAAAGTGGACCATGTATGCTGAGGACTTCTGTAATAAAGACAAGACTCCTGATTTTGTTTTCCTTTAAATATACACTTTAAAATACCATGCATTGTCGTTGATAGAGTAAAAGGCGTTGTAACCGTATTTAAGGAGTTCTGATACGGAGCTATAGGTTAAGCACTGGACTGTTAACTGCCAGTTTGGCAGTTTAAATCCACCAACTATTCTTGGAAAACCCTATACAGGTTCACTACTAATTGGAACCAACTAAACGGCACTTAACAACAAACACAACCATACTAAACTAGATCTTTTTAGCAGTTTGTTGCTGTGATGCCCTGTACTTTCCTTAGATTTTGCCTGAGGTAATCCTTGCACTAATTGACACAGAACAAACTGGAAGGAATTGATTTTGCTGACTGGTCTAGAGTAGACAAAGTGTAAATAGTGAATTTTGCCCAATGTATTTCTTTCTTCTATCTTTAGCCAACAGAAATATGGGGCTGTAAATAATTGAAGCTAAGACTCATCCAGAGGTAGAGATACGTATGAATTTTAATAAACGTCAAGGGCAGTTGATGCTTTGGCTAGCTGGCAAAGTGACACACCCTTTATATCTTGGGCCAGAATAACATTGTGTGCTTTCTAATGCTTTAAGATGCTTGGCTTCCAAAAATGGCCATCTTTATTTAGATTAAGAATCCATTTAAAGTAGTTTTAATAATGTATGGCTTCATACATAAGTGGTTTCATAATTTATTTCACCATTGTTCTATGTCAGAGATTTGAATGTTTTTGTTAAATTGGGTGTTAAGTTTCTCACTCCAGCCAACCAACCTCATTGCCCTTGTTGTTACTAATTGGTAGTTTTTAAAATAAAAAACAAAGGACTGCTTATAAGCAATTTTTCCACCTTCAGGTAAACAGTTGCACCAAGCTTAGTTTAAGAGACTCTGGGTACCTTACAAAGAACCTGCCAATAATGGTCAGTTAGTGGATTAAAACTTTGTTAATCTCATCATTTTCCATTCACCAGTAGACTGTTTCCTAGCCAGAACCCATTGATAAGAGTAACCTTCTGTTGACTTTTGCCCATCTCTGCCACCCACACCTAAATTATTAGTATGAATGTTGTGGAGATCCCCTACTTTCATCAGCTGATATGATTTTATTTTCCCACACAGTTAAACCCAGAGATCTTTAGGCTCTCTGTCATCTTGGTGAAAATTCCTGGTGGTCAAATCCTTTCTGTAAATACAATACACATGAATATAAGTCACTCGTCCAAAGGAGGCGCAATTTACAGAAACAACATTCGAAATAAACACCGAGGCTTTGCACTTACCGAGTGTGGCTTCAGGACACATCTGGAATTTCTATTATTTCTAAATCTTCCCTGGCTCCTCATGTTCCCTGTGTGCCGAGGCGGAACAGTGCCAAGCTATCCCTGAGATCACAATTTTTTTGGTTGCTAATGTAACCTCTGTGTAGAAGCCTCAAAAACAAACTGATCTCAAAGAACATGTGTAGTTGTAGATACGTAATTATGAAATTACCTCATCAGGTTAAATTCTCCCTTGATGCACATATAGTCTGTCCAAAGGTATTTAATTCATTCAGGTATATTCTTTTGTCAGCTGGCCTCCAAAACTCCTAATGCCTTTCTCCTGTTCAAAGTTCATCATATTACGGACAGAAAACCTCACACAGTTGAATTTCCCAGGGAAAATGTGGTTTCTAAAATTGATACCATATGGCCCTGGGAGGGGAATGAAAAATCATTTTCATCAAGATTTAGATTGTTGCTTTTAATATTTCAGTATCATCCTGTCCTTGATGAGCTTTCAGGTTTCGACATGGGTAATGTTTCTATTTCCTTATTGTTTTCACTGGCATAAGATATAAATCTTTCAAAGTAGTTAAGTTTTCCCTCAATCAATCCTGTAGAAAGAAAATAAATACAGATTTAATTATTAGAGTAGCCGCAGAGCTGAAGGCAACGTTACAGATATCTTCATTTTTATGTTTTATAATCTTTATTGTTTGGTGACAGTTGCTAACTTTTTGACCTTATCTCCAGCATGGCAAGTGTATCCATTGTTGTACAAACACAAATCTGGTCACTCCTAGTTCTACAGGAACTTACTATTTATCCCATGTTTGGGGGGGGAAGACTTTTTTCATAGTGGGATTTTAATGAGTCCACGTATATTAAAATCTCTTCAGTTGACTTGATTTGGCTGTCCATCTAACATAGTTTATAAAACTAACGGGCTACTTATAACATCTTTTAAAATGCAGGGCATTGCTGGTCTAGCAGTAATCGTTCATATTATCAACTTGAGCCACCCTACTGTAGTCATGGTGGGGCGCTGCATGATCAACACTGGACTGCTCACCACAAGATGTAAGGGGTTCAGACTTACCGGCTGCTCCACAGGAACATTCAAGGGGAGTTTAACACAGCTACAACTATAGTCAGACCTCTCAACATTAAAACAACAGCAGCAAAAAGGAAACAGAAAACCAAGGCAGTATTTTTGTTTGTTCGTTTCAGCTTTCACTTTTGAACTCACTGCTAAAGTATGCTGCTCTTAAATTATAATCTCCTATTTATTTCCCACGTGTATAACTACCTTCTCTTCGAGGAGTCTATTTAGCAAATACTGTCAATTCAGGAAAAATATGATTGTAATTTTGGTTGCCCCACTTTAGAGCTGTCATTTTAAAATTGAAGAACTATAGTAATATGCTGTGTGTTGTTGTTATTAAGAATAACAGTAATTATTTCAATAATTTAGAAAGATCCAACAACAGGTGACTTTTCACTATCAGTATCGGACTCTCCATCACCTTCCACATTAAAACACACCTATGAGAACAATATACGAGCTCATGAAAGCATTTGGTAGGAGGAAAAGTACATGAAGAATATTAGCGAAAAGAAACATCCTAAAAGCCTGAGATTATTAAACTGGTTGGAGTTGGTTGCAAAAAAAGGTAAGCTGTTTATTGTCCCTTAATTTCAATGACAAGTTGAGTTCTCACCCAGTTTTCTGTAACATATAGTGTTGTTGTTGTTGTTATGTGCTGTGGAGTTGGTCCCGACTCCTAGCGACCCTGTACAGGGTTTCCGAGGCTGTAAATCTTTACGGGAGCAGAAAACCTCATCTTTCTCCCTCAGAACAGCTGGTAGTTTTGAACTGCTGACCTTGTGGTTCGCAGCCTGATTCGTAACCACTACGCTACCAGAGCTCCTTTATAATCTTTATTGTATTAGGCCTTGATTTTTTATAACTGAAAAATTCACAAATTCCATATTCAAAATTGAGTTATTAAATTTAAACTTCATGGCCTTTCCTCTGTATTCCCTGGGTTCCAGTTCCCACATTAGTCCTGTTAAAGAATCATGTTTCCAGTGTCCTCTGTCCTGTGGGTTCTTAAATTGTTTCTCCTTCCATGCCTTCTCCATGGGTGGGCTAACAAGAAAAGATGAGGAAACTTGAGACTAAATGATCATCATATTTTTATTTTTGTTGTTGATAGCTTTTTGTTTGTTTTGCCATGTCTTGTTTCAGGATGAAAAAAAAAATGTTCAGAGTAAGTTTCAGATACCAAATAAACCAAACCCCCTGCTGGTGAGTTGACTGAGAGTTAGAGAGACCCCATGTGACAGAATAGAAATACCTCAAGAATTTCTAAGGCTATCAACTTTATAAGGAGCTCTGGTAGCGTAGTGGTTATGAATTGGGCTGCGAAACTCAAGGTCATCAGTTCGAAACTACCAGCTGTTCCATGGGAGAAAGATGAGGCTTTCTGCTCTCGTAAAGATTTATAGCCTCAAAAACCCTGTACTACAGGGTCGCTATGAGTTGGAATTGACTCCATAGCACTCCGCCACCACCCCCATAAACTTCATGGGGGCATATTGCCACATCTTTTTCCAGAGGAGCAATTAGTGGATTTGAACAACAGACCTTTTGGCTAGCTGCTGGGTGCTTAATCACTGTGTCATGAACTCTGAAGGCCCTCCCAGTGGTATGTACGCAGGGAATACTACACACATCCATGGATCATAGTAGGGAACCTCTGGCCCTGGAGAACCAGCTTGGCCATAGGAGAGCTAATGATCCTTTTGCCTAATGGGCTAAGACTTACTAAGTAAAAGAAGGCCCGAGGCTACTTCTCCTGCCCTAAAGCCTATAACTTAAATCCCCAAGTCTTCAAGAGCTCAAGTTAAATTGAGTCAGGAAGGAAGAATATAGATAAAGGCTCTTGGAGAGAATAGTGTATTCTGTCTCTTAAAATCTCTAGCATCTGCTTAAGCCATTCATTGTTTTCCCACCTTTCCCTGGAGCCCTCTCTAGTGAATGCTAGATGTTACGGAGATGGGAGAGGCGCCCACTGAGACTCAGAGCATTCTGCACAGCCATATGAAGTTACAGGAGACTGTTCCAGAGGGAAAAGGAAGCATTTGGTGTGGAAACAAGAAGCTCTAACAGCTTCGAAAACTACATTGAACATTCCTACTCTAGTACCATGGCCCAGTTTTATCCTCAAGCTTGCATTTTGTGTGGCGCTGTAGGATCAGCGCTGATCTGCGGTCGACAATTCAAACCCATCAGCTTCTCCTTGGAAACACTATACAGGGTCACTGTGAGTTGGCACTGACTGGATGGCACTTACCAACAATAGCAGTTTTCCTCCCGAAGAGTGGAATCAGGGGTGGGGGGGGTAGTCAAAGGGGCAAGGGTGGAAAGAAGTGGGAATGGGAGGATGGACTTGAGCAGCTAGAAATTCTCAATGTGGAGTTTTTGCAGAAAGAGTTCCCTTGCCTCAGGAAAGCATCGTCATGGAGTGACCTCAAAAGGGACCACACTTTGGACAAAAAGAATTTAAGATTACAACACCTTACTCAAGATTAAATTCCAGGTTATATAGGACTCTAGGAGTGCCATGGTCCTTACCTTACAATAAACACTGGACTGCGATCCACAAGGTTCTACTAGCCGCTCCATGAGAGAAAGATGAGGCTTTTTTAAAAAAAAAGATTTTTTTTTTTTTTTAAAAATGGCCTTGAAAACCCCATACAGGTTTTTGATGAGTCAGAACTGACTCAACAGCACTTAACAACAGCAAACAGTAACACTGGACTGCTAACCTCAGGGTCAGTAACACTGGACTGCTAACCTCAGGTCAGTAGCTCACACCTACCAACCATTCCTTGGAGAACCCATGCTGTTGTTGTGAGGGGCTGTTGTTGTTGTGAAGTGCTGTCGAATCCGTTGCAACCAAGTGTAGGATTTGCAAGGAGCAACTGGTGAGTTTGAACTGCTGACATTGTGGTTAGCAATCCAGTGCTTATCCTACACAGCCCTACCAGCACTCCAGCAACAACATAGGTCACTTGTAAGAAACTTAAGAGTAGTAACCATGTATTGGAGTCCTGGTGTGGTGCTGTGGGCTAATGTGTCATCCTGCAAAGTCATTTGAACTGCAAGGTCAGTGGTTCAAGCTCACCAGCTGCTCCTTGGAAACCCTATACAGAGTCATTATGGGTCAGAATTGACTCGACGGCACTTAACAACAGCAACAACAACAACAACAACCATGTCTTACTCATTGCTGTGTTCTGGACATAGTATCTGGCATAGAGTAAACCACGACATCAAGTCAGTTCCAACTCATGCTGACCTCATATGTGTCAATTTAAGAGCTTCAGTTTATGGTATTTTCAGTGGCTGATTTTTCAGAAGTAGATTGCTAGGCCTTTCTGCGAATGTACCTCTGGGTAGACTTGAATCTCCAACCTTCCAGTTAGTGTGTCAGCTTTTATACTATCCAGAGACTCCAGTGCAGAGTAGATACTCAATAAATAAAATAAATGAAGAAAAAAGAAAATGCATCCTGACTTTTAAATTTCCAGTCAAAGGAATTAAATGACAACAAATGTCCGGGCCACTTGAACATAACTATTTAGAAGACATTAAAATTTACAGTTTCTTGTTTCCTTTAGTTTTAATTCCCAATGAGACTATGACTGCAGAATTGTCACCCCTTTAATTTTTCAAGTTTGCAGAATTACTGGCGCCTTTAACTTTTCGGGCTCCATATATGCCCATGAGTCGAAAACCACTTGATATCACAAGACAGAAACAAGAAGGATATTTTTGAACCAAGAATAAAAAAATGTGTTCCATTTCTAAGTCATCTCAGGAAATTTGACTTGCTTTCATTTTCTTTTTTGTTGACTGGAACTGTGGTAAAGTCCACAATTTCATCTTCTCAGTCTGTGTATTCAAAGTGCATCAAACAGAAATCCTCAGTTGCCAGTTTCTCTGACTTGCAGGTGTTTCCTGGTTTAAATTCCACTGACACTTGTTTCGCTATAGAATAGTTGAGCGGTTCTGGATTCTGGATTCTGACAATTCAGTGATCATTACCAGCAACCTAGAAAAAAAGGGAGGACGTGAACTGCCATTAGCCTAGTTGTCATGAGATTGGATGTAGCATTTTTTTCTCTGAAACCCATACTCTGTCATACCATGGTGAGTTGAGCTGTAAATTTCCCAAACCATAAACAGATTACTGTAATCACGTGATAAGAAAAATTGCAATCTGTTACTGGGTGTCAACAAAAGCATCTTTAAAACCATGGCCCGTGCCTAATTTTCTCAGGAAGTCAGAGATTAAATTTAGTAATCTTTTCCTTTTTCTGTTTTAGGTCGACCTACCAAATTTAAGCCAATCTACATTGGGGTCTCTCTTCTCTCTCTCTTAAAATAGATAGATAGATATTTAATTTTTAATATCCTCTTCCAGTGTTTTTTTTTTTTGACAAGCTATACATATGCTAATAGAAATAAGCTTATTATTTGAAGCACAGAACTGCTTGTCACCGAAGCTTCATTAACACCGTTATCACCGCCTGACATTTATCTTATAATTTTCTAGAGCTGACTGTTGTGTCTCCATGGAAACCCAAATAGCAATTGAAACAAGTACGATAATAAAGGCATCCACCAAGATTGACAGCCTGCGAAGCTTAGTTATATCCTCCAGTAGCTACCACTACAGATAGAGAATATGCACTTTGGAGGTTCAGAATTAACTCTCTCGCATCACTCCTCATACCTGACTGCTTATATGGCAAGAATATTGTAACATCTTTGGTTCTGATGTTAGTAATTACATCTCTTATTTTTGTTGGAATCATCTCAAGGCATTTTGAATATTAGGTGTAAAATTAACCATGATCCTATTTGGATCTAAGAGGAAATTCTTTCTGGATGATTTTGACACTGTTGAAATGTTGATCAGTTCTTGACCTAGCAACTTATGAGGCCAGAACTATCTCTTTTTGTGATGTAGGATCAACCACCGGCTTGTATTATTATTTTTTCCTCTTTAAATCAAAGAACCTATGCTCTTTTAAGTTCATGGCTTCATATCAATTTGGTTGGTGCCTCAAAGTGAAGAGTCATGAAACTGGAGTAGGTCCAGAGTGAATTAATCTGAAATTAATTTGATTCTGAAAGCCTCCATCTGGCTGTGTTTGAGAAAGGCAGTTAGACAGATATATAAACAAATGATCATCTGTATTCATTGTGCCAGATGTAGTGTCAAAAAATGAAGAAATGGCTTTAAAAAAAAACCAGCTATGGGGAATTTTGATATAATGATATTTAGCATCTTAGAATAACAGCCATTGTAATGTAGCACACCATCCTATTTTTATTCTTATTTGTCGTGAGGGTTAGAGGGTTTTTTGTTGTTGTTTTTTTTAAAGAAATGAACAAATTAAATGTCAAAGTCTATTTTTATTTGTGATTTAAGGTACTAAAAGGAATTTATGACAGGATGAGTGAGAGAGTGGGCCTGTGGATTTCTAAATCAAAATGTATTTGTTATTTATTTCATCTTAAAACGTAACTCAAAGACTTAAAAACTAGTGGAGTAGGATGTCATTTGGACATACCCCCCCTTTTTTTTTTAATGTTTTATTGTGAATTATATGATAGTTTACATGGGAGAACTTTAGTTTTACATTCATTCCATCGTATAACATCTCACTGCCATGGTTCCAATCCCCTTCATGCATCATCAACCACCCAAAGGGTATATCCCAGAAACCCGCCCACTACACTTCTCCTTCCTCCCCCCAGTTTTCAGCCCACAGTCCCTTTCCCTCTTTGGGTCCAAGGTCCCCAGTCGCTTCATCACTCCACGTCATCATCTCTATCTCTATCTCAGGCATCTCTGCTTCTCTGGGGGCAGGGTCCCGCTCTCGGCTCTTCTCCGTTGATGGTCCCAGAGGCCTCCTCTCCTATCCTGGAGAATTAATCACTCCCTTCCTTGCTACAAAAGCTCCACCTCTGCATTTCCAACCCTCATAATCCGTCCCGACAAGCATTATTCACTACAGTATCACGAGTTACCCATCTGTATCTCCTTTCATCAGCTCCGCCCAGACAGATTGAATAGTACCTTCTGGAGATTCTGCCTTCCGCCATGCTCCCTAGCACCAGGTTTCCTCTTGAAAGCTTGTAAGCCAGTCACTTCTTGCCTTTTTAGTCTCCCCCTCCCCATTTGAGTATCCAGTGTCCAAGCTGCCCTTCTCTGTCCACTCTGTGAGTGGTGGTGTGTGTGTGAATGTTTCTTGCTGTGAGGATTTGTTCCCTCTTTTGAGTCACTGCTCCATAGGTATAGGTCAAGTTCATCAGACCATATCAGCTCACTCTTTTTTTTTTTTTTCCCCCTCTTCTTTCCTCTCCTGGATGAGCTCCAATCATCCAGTCATCTGGTCCAGGTCACGTGGGTATCATCTGCAAGTGTAGGTGCTCCTGTGTATACGTCCTCTCTTCCCGTCAGCCGGTAGCTCCACTCTCCTCTCGAGTCCTCCGTGGCCACGCCACTGACTCTGGGCCCAAGAATCCCCAGGCCTCTTCACACTGCTTGCCAACCAGGTCCCCAACTGGGTCCACAGAAATCCACTGAACATTGTAGGGCTTAGCTTGCCGCTTCATTGCTGCTTTTACCCCACTTCCCCCCATCAGTGATGTGTATGGCCACCAATCAGAGCGTGCATTTCCGTTGGGTCTTAGTCTTGGAAGGGGGTTTGCGTTGAGAGGACCTGGCCACTTGCCTTGATGTTTTCTAGGGAAGCGATTAGTTTGTTCTTGTAGTAACAAGCCATCTGCCTCCATTTTTCCTGCAGGTCTTTCTTTCAAGAGGTATCTTTTGTTCTTCTAGCCGCTCTAGGCTGGTCTGCTCATCCTTTCAAGTGGAGATTTCTCATCTCTGGAGATCTGGAGGTGGTTCTGGTCTCTACCTATAGTTTTATGTATTGCAAAGGCTCCGCAAGAAGCCTCGTTCACTGTGTACACTGTAGCCCCATTTTAGGTATTCCAATCAGTCATAGGCAGAAGACGGACTTACAAGCCTTCTAGTGTGGTGTTTCTGACTATTCCTTTCTCTCCCTCTCCAGTGTCTACTCTGTATTATATAATGTGAGGGAAACCAAGATTAAAACAAACAAACAAACAAACAAAAAAACAGTCAAGCATCTTAACATGGTTTGGACATACCCTTTTGATACATGGTTTTGTAACATGACAAACCTAGCATGTTTTGTAGCATAAGAAAACATTCATGATAAACTGGCATGCCCATAGATGTCTAAATGGCTTCTCTCAGTTGTTACACACACTTGGCAGTGTTCTTTTCTGTGTTTGACTTTTGCAAATGTCTTATAAGTAGACTGTAAAATAGGCAGATACCTTGGACTGCTATCTAGGAATGTATCATAGTCATTGTGGAACATCATAATACCTTTCCTTAAGTCTGTACAGAGTCTCGGGAAAATTCATGATGAATCCCTTTCAAGTTATCACAGGAATCTACTTTATTTGGGGTCTTCTTTTCCAATTTTTAAAAACAAAAAATTATCTCGTATGACGCTTTGAAGAGAAAGATTTCAAGTTTATCTTCTTGATCAGTGAAGCATTATTTACTTTGGGAAAACAAACTCCCAGACAGGAACAGCTCCTCCCTCTCCTCATTTCCCATCCATCTCCCTCACGTCCCCAGCTAGAACAATAATGACAATAATAATTATCCAAAACAGAGCACCCAGGTCTATTAATCCTAAGTCAGTCTAACTCATAATGGCCCTGTAGGACTCAGTAGAACTTCCCTTTAGGATTTCCGACGCTGTAACCTGGTGTGGTACTGTGGGTTAATGCGCTGAACTGCAAGGTCAATTTGAACTCCACTGTTGATGGTTCAAGCTCACCAGCCGCTCCTCAGAAACCCTAGGCAGGGTCATTATGTATCGGACTTACCTCAACGGCACTTACCAACAACAACAATCTTTACCATAGCAGGCTGCCATATCTTTCTCCCATAAAGCAGCTGGTGGGTTCAAACCACTGGCTTTACAGTTATTAGCTGAGCACTGAAAGTGGAATCCTTATAGTCAGAATTAACCCCCAGTGTTGAAGAGTCTAGGAAAAATGTTTACTGTATTTGTTGACCACAAACTAGATGGTACACACATTTTGAATGCTGATATCCACTGTGGTGATAGATTGAAAATGTAAAACCTCGGGAAGCCGTAGGGAATGACTCAGTCTGATTAGCTAAGTTTGCCTTGTAGTTGAAATCGTATCCTTTATGATACTAATTCTCTTTGTTGTCTCATTTTGATGGAAATCTTCTTATAATGAATTTTATTTCTTTGCCATATCCAGCAGAATTTATTGAGCATAATGTGAGACAAGATTGTCATTATACAAGTTAATTATTCTTGGGTGCTGTTGTCCTTGGGAATGATGGGAGAATATGAACCGGCCCCACCCGCACAATGAGTTTTGACTGCTGGGCTCTTTAAGATTTTCATGTTTGGCAGCTGTCACTCCATGAGCTCACCTATTCCAGAAGCTCTTTCTTGTTTGCTCCTCTGGATTTGACATGCAGATGACCAAGGCTGTGAAAATCCAATATAAAATAAGAAATCTCAGAGGAATTTTCTGGGGAGCTTTCCAAAGGTTATTAAAGGCACAAACGTTAGGGTGGGGACTTTGACATTTGGGTTTGCTGCTCTGAGGTCACTTTTTCCTTCATTCTGTTGCATTCATTTCACAAAGTATAAGTTTGAAGGTATTATCAAGAAAAAAGTCAGAGCTCTGGTAGCACAGGGGATAAGCGCTGGATTGTTCACAAACGGGACGGTTTTGTGATCTGTCGAGTGCCATAAGTGTTGGTTATAACTCATGTTGTTGTTGTTGTTAGATGCCATCGAGTTGGTACCGACTCACAGTGATCTCTTATGCACAGCAGAATGAAACAATGATCTCTTATGCACAGCAGAATGAAACACTGCCCAGTCCTTGATAAACCTCACTACTGTTGCCACGCTTGAGTCCATCAATGCAGCCGCTTGGCTAATCCATCTCGTTGGGCGTCTTCCTCTTTTTTTCTGACCCTCTACTTTACCAAACATGATATCCTTATCCAGTGACTGATCCCTCCTGACAATGTGTCTGAAGTTTGAGAGATGAAGTTTGGCCATCTTGGCCTCCAAAGAGCACTCTGACTGCACTTCTTCCAAAACAGATCTATTGGTACTTTTGGCAGCCTATAGCATTTTCAATATTCTCCTCTAACACCATAACTCAAAAGCATCAATTCTTCTACGGTCTTACTTATTCACTGTCCAGCTTTCGCCTGCATATGAGGTTACTAGTTTCCAATGGACAACTGGTGGGTTTGTATCTCTGACTTTCTGGTTAGCAGTCCGTGGCTTTTCTTACGCATCTTTAGATTTTCCAGATCAATAGAGGTGGTGGTGTTAAGTGCCTTCATGTCAGTTCCAACTCATAATGACCCTGTATAGGGTTTACAACAGGCAGCTGGTGGATTTGAACTGCTGACCTTGCAGGGAGCAGTCCATTGCCTATCCTACAGTGCCACGCAATGATATTAGTAACCTCCAAAGCATTTATATCAAACTTCATACTACTGGCTGTATTCCTTAGGCTGGTATTCAGTTGAAGCTGTACTTCTTGATTACACATTATCTAGTGTCAGAGAAAGGGAGGCCAAGAGCAGGTTGGGAAGAGATCAGCCTGAGATTAAATTCTGCCATTGATAAATGATAGAATGAATAATGAATGGACAGATAATCAGTATTTAACAGAAAGGTAGGTAGAGTTCTGAATGGCATACAAGCACAAAGGTCACTCAAATCTTCGTACTTCCGTCCAAAGCAGGGAAGCCCTCTGAGCAGGCCCACAAAGAGGTTGACCAGAATTCACACTGTGGCTGCATGGAGCCTAGTGGACCCAATGGGCATTTAAAGTTGGCAGTTCAAACCCATCTGCCGCTTCTCGGAAACCCTTTACAGGGACACTATGAGTCAAAACGGACTCAATGGCACTTTACAATATGTAGCTCTCAGATTTCATAGTCTAAATGGGATAGCATGGTTCTTTGTCATGGTGGTGACCAATTGCATAACGTGTGATTTAATTTTTACAACTTTTAGGACTTCTTGTTGTATTAAGTCTGTCCACACAGAA
This sequence comes from Chrysochloris asiatica, assembly GCF_000296735.1. NCBI lineage: Eukaryota > Metazoa > Chordata > Mammalia > Afrosoricida > Chrysochloridae > Chrysochloris > Chrysochloris asiatica. The sequence continues at coordinate 2,912,359 of NW_006408744.1, read as the reverse complement.
AGTGTGTTTTGAGGTTATACTGATATCCGAGACCCACCTTACACGGTCGCCTTCCCTGACCATATTACTGAAAATTGGAGCCCAACACTCCCTGTCTCCCTTGCCTGCTGGTTTTCTCCACTGCAGTTCTCTCTGGTATGCTGTAAGATTTGCTTTCTTATTTGGCCTATTGCTTTCCCCTCAGCTAACATACAGGACCTGTAAGAGCTGTTTTGCTCCCATTTTATTGATTACTGTATTCCTAGCATCTTGACTAGTATAAATATTTTTTGAATTCATGATTGAAGTCAAGAATTTCACAGTTTCAACCAAGTACTTGATGGAGGCTTCAGTTCATCGTCATTACTTATGTAGGTTCCATGGCCAGTGTAGGGAAGAAGTCAGAACCAGGAGTAAGCTGTGTTATGTGCCTCTTACACACATTATTCCTGATTGTTGGAGGAAAAGTTTGAGCTGAGCCTGAAGCTTAATTGAAGACAGCAGAAAATTATTTTCAGATGTGCTGTGTTTTAGGTGGGTCTAGCGCATTCTGTCAGTTATAAAGATTCAGGAGATTCTGGAGAAATGGAATTAGAAGATAAGATCATATTAGAGTCAAATGGTCAAGACCAGTGAATTTATTTTCAGCTGACCTCAAGGTTAGTGGTTCAAACTCACCAGCCCTTCCTTGGAAAGCCTATGTAGGGGCTCTGTGAGTCAGAACCTACTTGACTGAACTTAATAATAGCAATAATGAATGAGGAGTCCTGGTGTGGTGCTGTATGCACTGGACTGCTAACTGCAAGATTACAGTTCAGACCTACCAGTCACTCTGGAAACTACGCAGGGCCTCTTGGATTTGGAACCGATGAATGACATTTAACGAACAGCAATGATAATGAATGAAGGCGTCTTAATGCACAGTGGGTTAAGTGTTGGTGGTTTGAAGCCACTAGCTGCTCTGCAGGAGAAAGATGAGACCAGGGAGGTACAGCTTTGCAAACTCAAGGGAGCAGTTCTCCTCTGCCCTATTGTTGTTGTTGTTAAGTGCTGTCGAGTCGGTTTGAACTCATAGCGACCCTGCATAGGATTTCCAAGGCTGTAAATCTTCACAGGCACAAAGAGCCTCATTTTTCTCCCAAAGAGCAACTTGTGGGTTCGGATCACAGACCTTGTGATCACAGTCCAGTGCATGTGGAATGGAGTGCACACGTTCCTATGCAGCTCTATGATGTCATTGTTTTGTGCTGTCTAATTGGTTCCAACTCATTCCAACCTTGTATAGGGTTTTCTGATGAGCTGCTGGTGCATTTGAACCCCAAACTTTGCCCTCTATGGGATTGTTAAGAGTTGGAATTGACTCAACGTCAGTGGGTAACTAGTGAATGAAGGAACCCTGACGGGATAATGGTTAAGTTCTGGGCTGTTAAGAAGGTTGGCGGTTGAAACTCACCAAGCTGGTACACAGGGTAAAGACTTGGTCGTGTGTTTCCGTAAATGTTAGAGCCTAGAAAACCTTATGAAGGAGTTCTACTCCATCACATGGGGCTGTTATGAAGCGAAAATCGAACTTGACCCATCCTAACAACCACAAGTGGCGAATGACAGGAATAACCACTGTAAAGGAGTGAGTTCAGAGTATGAGTGTGAAGGGTGGAGATGGGAGAGCTTCCCCAGTAAGTCCCCAACATGTAGCATTTGGTGTGTAGTAGGTGGAGAGAGTAGGCTTTGCTCCCTTATGCCATGGCCTATAGTATGCATGTTCATTGACCCTGCTATGGGGTCCTCTCCCGTATGGCTGGCCGGGCTCTGTATCTTATACACATGCTTAATGGGAGAGGGGTCTTTGTTGGAACCGCCACTGCCGCTCGCACCACCACCTCCCTTTAAAACACCTTATTGCCAAATGGTACCGCTTAGTGTCTTCTGATACTGATATTTTCATATCCGTTTAAAAATTTTGACCATGAAAATGAAGTGGAGCTTAGGATGTTGAATGCCAAATCCCAATGGCTGAATTAGTCGCTTGTTTCTGGCATACCACTTGCCCTTAAGTATATTGCTTTGTTATAGGTCTTATTATGTTGTAGTTTGGTTTTATAGGCTGTATACATCTGTCTCTTCTAATTGACTCTGAGCAGCTAGAGGGCATAAAGTACTTGTTTGTCAGCTCTCTCTCCTTCAAACCTAACACTGTGCCTGACATAAAACAGATATTCAGTAACTGCCTAAAGAGTACAAAGGAAAGAAAGGGAGAAAACAAATCTTAGACATGTTTGAAATTCCTCAGGATTTCTTCAATGACTGGAAAGTATGGCGACGGTGCTCTGACCGTTTTCTCTTGCGTGAATAACCCAAAACCAAGTCAAACCAAGGAGCTCTGGTGGCACAGTGGTGAAGTGCTCAGCTGCTAACCCAGTGGTCAGCAGTTTGAACCCTCCAGCAGCTCCATGGGAAAAAAGACATAACGATCTGCTCCCGTAAAGAATGCAACCTTGAAAACCCTACAGGCCAGTTCTACTTTGTCACGTGTAGTTGCTTTGAGTATAATCGACTTGATGTTACCCTGTTACCCAACAACAAAAATAACAAACAAATTGTCACTAAGTAAACGCCGATTCATGAAAATCCATGTATGTCTGAAAGTAACTGTGCTTTCTGTTGTTGTTAAGTAGGTTCTGATTCATAAGGACCCTATGCACAACAGAACAAACCACTGCCCGATGATCCTGTGCCATCCTCACAATTGTTGTAATGCTTGAGCCCATTGTTGCTGCCACTATACCAATCTGTTTTGTTAGGAGTCTTCCTCTTGGTCGGTGACCCTCCATTTTACCAAACATGATATCCTTCTCCAGGAACTGGTCCCTCCTAATAATACGTCCAAAATATAGGAGGCAAAGTTACCATCCTGGTTTCTAAGGAGCATGCTGACTATGTTTTCCATACAGATGTATTTGTTCCTCTGGCAGTCCATGGTACTTTTCAATATTTTTCTCCAACATGATAACACAAATGCATCAATTCTTCCATGATCTTTCTTAGTCATTGTCCATGCATATGAGGCTGTTGAAAACAACATGGCTTGCATCAGGCACAGCTTAGTCCTCAATGAATACCTTTGCTCTTGAATGTTTTAAAAAGGTCTTTTGCAGCAGATTTGTCTAATGTGATATGTCGTTTGATTTTTATTATGAGTGTTGTTTTTGGATCCAAGCAAAGTGAAGTCTTTGAGAACTTCAATCTCTTTTCCATTTACTATGATGTCATTTATTGGTCCAGTTGTGAGGATTTTTGTTTTCTTTACATTGAGGTGCAACCCATACTGAAGACTCTAGTCTTTTATCTTCATCAGTATTTCAAATCCTCTTTGCTTCCAGCAAGCAAGGTTATATCATCTGAATATTACAGGTTACTGATGAGTCTTCCTCCAATCCTGATGCCATATTGTTCTTCGTATTATCCAGCGTCTCTAATTGAACGAGTATGGTGAAAAAATACAACCCTGGCACACACCTTTCCTGATTTTAAGCCATTCAGGATCCCCTTGTTCTGTTCAAAGGACTGTCTCTTGGTCCATGTGCAAGTTCCTACTGAGCACAACTAAGTGTTCTGAAATACCCATTGTTTGCAGTGTTGTACATAGCTTGTCATGATCCACACAATTGAAAGCCTTTTAACAGTCAATAAAGCGCAAGTAAATATCTTTCTGGTATTCTCTGCCTTCACCCAAGATCCATCTGACGTCAGTAATGACGTCATCTTCTTGCACGTCATCTTCTGAATCCAGCTTGAATTTCTGGAAGTACTCTGTTGATATACTGTTGCAGCAGTTTTTAATTATCTTCAGTAAAATTTTACTTGCATGCAATATTAGTGGTATATTCAGATGGTTTCTGGATTCTGTGGTCCACCTTTCTTTGGAATAGGCACAACTATGGACCTCTCCCAATTGGTTGGCCACATAGCTATAGTTCAGATTTCTTGGCATAGATGAGTGAGCACTTCCAGTGCCACATCAACTTGTTTTGAAAGATTTATAGTATTTTCAAAGGTTGATTTTCCAGAAGTGGTTCACCAGGTCTTTCCTCTGAGGCATTCTGGGTTTTACTCAAGCCTCCAACCATTAGGTTAGGAGCTGAGTGTATTTGAACCACCCCAAAGACTCCTCTTGCATAAGTAAGTCCTAGAAAATATTTTTAAGCCATAGTGAAAGTGCTAGTTACTGACCTTAAGCACAGCATCTACAACCTAGACTTACAGGGCACCAGGCACGGTGTGTGTGGCATATCCTCATCTCCATGCCCTCTCCTTACTGCTTACTATCATCACGGCTTCTGGAAGATAAATATGGGAGACAGTTTGGGTAAAATCAGCATTCAGTCTCCTCCCAGTCATCCAAAATCATTTCATGATTTACTTTTCAGTTAAATAATGGCTACCCCAATTTCCTGTGAGTCACCCGCAACAGCTATTCACAATCACTGACCTACAGACCATGGGCAAATGTGTTAGTCTTTCAGTTCGCAGGTAAATCTGACTAGGAGGGCATTCTACATCTGCCACTGTCGGGTTCTCCTAGCAGAGACAGTCCACATGGTTCCTCCTTAATGCTTCTTCATCAGTAAAGTGGGACATATAAAAATGGCATGGCAGAGGCATCTGGCACCCTTTCATTTCACAGGGTGGAGAGAGAATCATCATCAGTGTCAGCAGGCCAAGGATGATTGCTGTGAGGTAAGAGTCAGACATGCCTCTACCACCTTTTTACCAGTTCTGACACTAACTCTCCTTCCCATGACACTCTGTGTCTTTGCTAAATTCAGTTATGTTGCAGTGACCACACAGAACTAACAGACCGTACTCAGGATTGTGGGATTTATTAGCAAAGTAACAGGATACAGTTCAGGATTGGGAACAACTCAGAATACATTTCTTTGGTGAGGACAGCTTCTTTGCTGACTCTACAGGCAGGCCTTCCCCTGGCTCTTGGCCTCTTGACCCTCACAGCTCCTCAGGCCTCTTGAGTCAACCTGGCTTCTGCCCTGCTTGGGAAAGTGTTACAAAGCTCTTTAAGCTCCACCAATAAGAGTACTGGTGTGGCGCTGTGGGTTTATGCACCAGACTGCAAAGTCATTTGAACTGCATGGTTGACAGTTCAAGCTCACCAGCTGCTCCTTGGAAATCCTATACAGGGTCACTATGGGTCGGAACCAGCTCAACGGCACTTAACATCAACAACAACAATAAGTGCCCAGAGGTACCCCACTCCTCCAGTAAGCTTTGGCTCATAGGCGTTCAGATCTCTAGCTACTTGGGTCAGCGAATCTAGCTTTGCCAGTGCCTGGTTGCACCCCACTCTGCCAGCAGGTCTCCTGCCCAGAGGTCCCTGCACGCTCTCTCTCTCCTGCCAATTTCCTGGTTCTACTGCTGCCATTTCTCTGCTGCTTCTTCTTGCTGTCTCCAGTATTAAACTCTCTCTGGATCTAAGAGAGTCACAGTGGAGGGATCCTGAATCCAAAGACACCCCACATTCTTATCTCTTTATTCTTGGTGGCAGTGAAGTTCCCCTGCTCTGGGATTGGCTCTTTTAAACAGAATGGCAAGCCTGACCAATCCCCTTGTTAGAATCTCATATACCATCCACTCCAGCAGGGTTCCATGTACCTTATTTGCATAATAAGCAAGCTATCCAATCCCTTTGCTGAGTCACAAGCACCTCCTTTGCATAGTACCACATGGTCATTTGGTGGCAGTTGCAAGGCCATGGGAAAAAAAACAAAAAGCCATATAAAAGCTATCCATCACACTGCAGGACAGTAATACTAACCTCCACAGTGGGGGAGAGGATTAATTAATGTGAGCTCCTGAAGCACTTTGAAAATGTGAAGCCCTGTATAAATCTTCTGTGTGATTATTTCCCTGTTGCCATTTCTAAAAGTTCATCTAAAAACCCTCTCCCTGTACAAATGCCTTCCGCTCTGCCCTGAAGTCCACTAAGCTATTTCTGATAAATCACAGGGTGAAATGAGTTCCCTGGGCAGGGACTATCTAAAGCAAATGCTCTCCTACCTTCTCAGAGAGGGTGGTGGTTTGCTCAGTCATCAGGTACCCACCCCTGGATGCCTCCACATTGACTTCTTTGTAGGAGTGTGCCAGCTTTCTGCTTTTCACTAGCAGTCAAATTGAGAGAAAGTAATTAGGTCTCCCTTTTACTGTTTGAGTCCGCAGGCCGTGTTCTGTAACTTTTCTTGGCAGAAACACCCCTACAAGCTATGATTGTGTTTTCCCCTGGTAAGACATGACTGTTGGGTCTCCAACTCAAGGCTGTCCAACATTAGCTTCACTAATTCAGCACAATGCCTGTCACAAGCACCATCACCCCAGTCATCTGTGAATGAAAATCATGCCGTATACTTTCTTAATGAATTATTCTTTTAAAAGTGTTTTCAAGGTGTTGAAATGAATATGTGAAGGGTTTATAAAAAGTTCGTGGGACTTTCTATCATATTTCTATTCCCAGTTTCCTTGATCGTTGCAAAGCCCCTCATATTCACATGTATGTGTATGTTGTTGTTCCGTGCCATCGAGTTGGTTCCGACCCATAGCGACCCTGGATAGAGTTTCTGAGGAGAAGCTGGTAAGCTTGAAACACCAACCTTGCAGTTCAGACAGCTTTGCAGTCTGGTGCATTAACCCAGAGCGCTACACCAGGACTCCAGCTCTGGTAGCGTAGTGGTTACGAGTCGGGCTGTGAACCTCAAGGTCAGCAGTTCGAAACTATCAGCTGTCCCACAGGGGAAAGATGAGGTTTTCTGCTCCTGAAAAGATTTACAGCCTCAGAAACCCTGTACAGGGTCACTATGAGTTGGAACCGACTCCATGGCACATAACCACCATTTGTATATATAAGGTTATTTATGTTTTTCATAAAAGCTGAAAAAAAGCCCTGAACTATGTTCCATCTAGTCAAGTTAGATTGACAATGCCCCTGTAGGACAGAGTAGAACTGCTCCTCCATAGGGTTTCTGAGGTAGGAAATCTTTACAGAGACTGACTGACACCTCTTTCTCCTGCTCTGCAGGAGACCCTTTACCTTGCTGACCCTTTACCTTACCAAACATGCTGCCCTTTTCCAGGGACTGGTCCCTGCTGATAACATATCCAAAGTACTTGAGAGGAAGTCTTGCCATCCTAACTTTTAAGGAGTATTCTGGCTATACTGCTTCAGAGACAGATTTGTTTGTTCGTTTGGCAGCCCACGGTATTTTCTATATTCTTCTTCAACACCATAATTCAGATTCATCAATTCTTCTCTGGTCTTCCTTATTCATTGTTCAACTTTTCACTCACATATGAGGCAATTGAAAATACCCTGATGAGGGTCAAGTGCTCCTTAGTCCTCAAACTGATATCTTTGCTCTCTTACACTTTTAAAGAAGTCTTTTGTGGCAGCGTTGCCTAATGCAGTAATGTTAGGTAAGTCTAGGATATTGGTGTGCCATCCTGGTGTGGCGCTGTAGGGTCAGCACTGATCTACTAACCACAAGGTTGGCTGCTCACACCTGTTAGCTGTTCCATGGAAACCCTATACAGACAGAGTTGCTGTGAGTCAGAACCGACTTGAAGGCACTTAACAACAACAACAGCATAGGATATTGGTGGGAAAATTATATCCAGAGAATTTTGTTAAGATTACTAAAATTTTCCAGCAACGTAGGATCCCACCCAAGTTAAAACTATTGCGATGTCAGCTTAGTGGCCAAGAATGCACTTTTAAAAGCCAATCACAGAAGCTGAAGAACAATCCCTGTGCGTTGTAAAAGGGAATGTAATTGTCACAAATTGGAGTTGGCTGACATCTGATCTGCCTACCTCAGTGTGAGAGGCCATGATATATTTATTGTAGACGGTGGGTCTCTCGAGAGGGGCAGGTTGTATTTTGAGTGTCTGAGGTGTCCCCCGGAGGATAACACACCCCAGGTACTACATTACCAGTCTCATGAGGATGGAATTCTGTCCTTCAGTAACAGGTGGGGACCACATGGACTGTGCAGGAAGGTGTTAATATTAATGGATTTCATAGTCATGCTGTTGCCTGCCAGAGACCAGACCAATTGCCAGATTCTTCATGCCTTGGCTTTCTGCATCTCAGTCTTGAACAATTTTCTGTGCTAGCCAACAAATCCTGTTTCTTCATGTGCCATTACTTAAAGACAACTCATATTAAATCACAACTCATGAGCCCTTTGAAAGAGTGGCTTTTCAGCTGACAGAAAGGATGGGTCCTCTGTTTGGGGAGAGAAAATACGTTGGTACAGATTTAGATAGATGATGCTCAGGCAGCTACCACAAGCCACCAATCCCTCACTGGCTCCGTCTGAGCCTACGGGCTGCTCTTCACAGGGTGGGCGTCACTGTGTGTATTGTGGGCTCACAGCCATAGACCCCCGGGTGCCTTGGGTACTAAATTGGGCAGAGAAAGAGAGCCCCACACCCAGGATTCATACCTTGTCATATTCTCTAAATTATCTTTTTCATAAATCATTATCGGGATCTAAACCATAATTGTAAGGAGCTCTGGTAGCGTAGTGGTTACAAGTCGGGCTGTGAACCTTAAAGTCAGCAGTTCGAGACTACCAGCTGCTCCGCAGGAGAAAGATGAGGCTTTCTGCTCCCATAAAGATTTACAGCCTCGGAAACCCTGTACAGGGTCGCTATGGGTTGGAACCAACTCAACGGCACTTAACAACAACAACAACAAACCATAATCGTGGTGGTGGTGGTGGTGGTATGCTGTGGCATTTGTTCAGACTCATAACCACCCTGTTTCCAAGGCTGTAGGTCTTTACAGGAGCAGAAAGCCTCATCTTTCTCCCGTGGAACAGCTGGTAGTTTTGAACTGCTGACTTGAGGTTAGCAGCTCAGTGCATAACCACTACGCTACCAGAGCTCTGTACTCATAGAATTATAGAAATTAAGAGCTAGATAACTATTCTAGTGTCTTTGTTTTACAGGTGAGGAAAGTGAGGCTTAGAGTGTTTCTATAATTTGCCTGAAATCTCAGTTAATGCAGAACCAAGCCAGACTGCCAGCCTGCTATCCAACCCATAGCAACCCTGTATAGGATTTCCAAGGAGCAGCTGGTGAGCTTGAACCACCGGCCTTGCAGTTCAAATGAGTTTGCAGTCTGACACATTAGCCCCCAGTGTCACACCAGGTTGTTGTTGTTGTTAAGTGCTGTTGAGTTGGTTCTGACCCATAGCAACCCTGAACAGGGTTTCTGAGGCTGTAAATCTTTACGGGAGCAGAAAGCCTCCTCTTTCTCCAGTGGAGCGGCTGGTAGTTTCGAACTGCTGACCTTGCAGTTTGCAGCCCAATTCGTAACCTCTATGCTACCAGAGCTCCTTTGGCTACCATATTGTATTACACAGATTATAGAACATTTCCATTATGACAGAAGGTTGGATAGCTATGATATAAAGCAGTCACACCAACAAAAAGTATTCACATAATAACCGTATTGATGGCTACCAGAGAGGTCATTGTTGTTAAGTGCTGCTGAGTTGGTCCCAGCCATAGTGACCCTCTATAGAGTTTCTAAGTGAGCTGGTGAGCTTGAACTGCCTACAAATGGCTTTGCAGTCTGATGCATTAACCCACAGCGCCACACCAGGACTCCACCAGAGAGTTTAGCTATCTTTATGCAATATTTTTCCAAGACAGGTACCTTTTCATGCAGTTTTTTTGTTTACTATCTCTTCTGAGACTCCCTGGGTGGTACAAATGGTTAATGTGCTTGACTGCTAAGCAAAAGATGAATGTCTGAGTCTACCCAGAGGAGCCTCAGAAGAAAGACCTGGTGATCGACTTCAAAAAAAAACCCCATGGAACACAGTTCTGTTCGGACACATGGGGTCTCCGTGAATAAGAACTGGCTATATGACAGCTAGCTGGTCCGTTTTCTGAAGGTGGCGTTTTATTTGTTTTTCAGCATTAAATAATCATTTGAAGGCACTTGGCATTTCTCATAAGCCATTTTGTAAGTTTATTGTCCTTTCCTTTCTGTAGATGATAGAACAGGAAGTTGTTATCCAAGGAAGAAGATGAAAGATTAGGAATCAATTCCTTTGTTTCCATTCTCCACAGAGAAACCTGCAACTCACTGGGCCCTAATATGTCTGTTGCTGTGGAATTTTATAATGATAATAATAATGCATTGAATCAATTATTGTAATTTTTGAAACAATATTTCACTGCTTTAGAGGAACCTTTGAAAATTTTGCATATCCTGTGTTGATCTAGTTCTTTTTGCTTGAAAATAGAGTAGGGAAATAGGTCAATGGCTGTGCTAAAAGCAAAAAGTAAGCACTCTCATTTTTTTCTCTACACATCAGTGTATTTTCATCTTGGCGTTGAGGCTGCGACAACTCGTGCCCACTGGCATAGAGCTTTGTACTCTCTAACATGTGGCCTGATTCTGTATGGTGTTTGTCCTCGAGGTGCCGTATAACCGGCTCCTTGCCAAGAGCAAAAGCAGAAAATGGCCCTCAGGATCTTGTTGCAGTTTTCAGGCCAGGAGCCAGAAGCGATGTATGTGTGTTTGTCCAGGGCCTTCAAGTGAGTGTTGAGTCCATAGGAAACACCATTGGAGACATACTCACTCCATGGACTGTTGAACCATGACATTTGACCTTTAAGTCTTAGTATCTGTGTACATAAGGGACTATGATAGCACAAAGGTTAGGTATTTGACTACTAACCAAATGACTTGGCAGTCTACCCCCATAAAGATTTGTTGTTGTTGTTGTTAAGTGCCATCGAGTCGGTTCCGACCCATAGCTACCCTGTATAGGGTTTCTGAGGAGTGATTGGTGAGCTTGAACCACCGATCTTGCAGTTCAAATGGCTTTGCAAGCTGACGCATTAACCCACAGTGCCACACCAGGACTCCCCATAAAGATTACAGCCTATAAAACCCTATGAGACATTCTACAGAACTGACTCAATGGTACCTAAGAACAACAGTACCTGGGTCCACATTCTTCAGGCACCTCTGGTTATGGGTATGACACTGGAAAAGTCACTCTGCCTCTTTGATCCCCAGTTACATCCCCTCCAAAACTGGGATAATGATTCCAACCTGTAGACCTATTGTGATGTGTGTGTCAAGTGCCCAGCAAAGGTTTCTAGCAGATCTTGGACCCTCAATAAATATTGTTGAAATTTGATTCTAAATTTCTGTAGTAGTTTAAAAAGCATGGTGTACTGAGAATGACTAGGGAAGAAGAGAAGGGAGCTAATCTAAGTCTGTAAACCCATAAATGGATTCTAATACAGTTTTTACAAGGTGTTACCAAGAGTCTTGCTGAGTATTGGGGTATCTGTTCCATAATCAGCCTTCAGTGAAGACCATATTGGCTCTTTGTGGCCTCTGGTAAGTACCCCCAAAGGTTTAACTGTTGGATACATCGTTTCTGGCATGCTTAGAAGTGTCAGCACCAGCAGCCCCAGGAGGACTAAAGAAGTCAGTGAGTCTCTACTAGAAATGAGCACCAGCCAGGAAGAAAGTTGAGATTCCAAAAGAGGAGGAGTTTGGGATTGTCAGGAGGAAGATTAACTAAACTGTTGCAGAATTATCAGATTGGGAGGATGGGATTCAGCAACACTGGGAGCTGCCAATTGTGTACAGAAGCTTTTGATCAAGAAGATTTTGTTATTGTTAAGTTTTTGTGACAGTATACACAACCAAAGAGAGTGTTTCAACAATTTCTATATACACAGATCAGTGACGTTGAATACAATCAATGTTGTACTGTCATTCTCTCTATCCTTTTCTAATTACGTTCCTTACCACTAGGCTTGTAAACTCCTAGCCTGTAAACTTCCATCCACAGAACAATTAGACTTTATCGGGTTTTCCTAAGCAAGGGATTGTCATGATGCGAGCAATTGATAAAAACCTTTCCTTCATGAAGTTAGCCAAGTCGTGGGGAAGGGATGTAGTTAGGAATGAGAGGCAAGGAATTTATGAGGATGGAGACAACTTATGTGACTATTGAGAAAAAAATGGGCTTCAAAATGATCTTAAAGGACTCTTCATTCAGCGCTTTGCACCCTCCTCTACAGAGAGAGAAAGAGGAAGTTTCTTTTAGCTGTTGTCTTTTGTTTGGCAATGCAATTCAGGGACCCAGTAAGATTTGCTATTGGACTTTTCTTTCAATGGGTTTGCTATAAACTGCTCACTGTAAGCCTAAAGCAGGCCTGATACAACACGTAGCCACTTGATAGATTAGAAATATCTTGAGCTTTAAAGCCAGTGGGTCTGGGTTTGAATTCTTCTTCTAATATTTATTTATAGTGACACTTTTGAGAGCTGGAAATGGATGAGGCTGTTTTATTTTTCTGGGTCTCAAAAGTTTTCCACCTTTGATCGAGTGGGACCTTATCACTTTACTCTTGCTTGTTTTAGTGGAGCATATTTATGTTTTCTTTCTTTGACAGGTTTCTTTCTGCCTTACACAAATTCTAGTTTTCTCAGGTTTGACTGTTTAGATTGATAACCTTAGGAGTCCTTTATAAGCTGCTAAAGTACCTGGCTACTAACGAAAAGATAAGGAGGTTTCAGTCTACCCACAGGTGCTTTGGAAGAAAGGCCTGGTGATCTACCTGTGAAAAAAATCACCCCTTAAAAAACCTAAGGATTTAGACCCAGAGAGGGAGAAGGGGCTGTGTGCTGATGACCTGGGGGGGGGAGGGGGGAATGGGACAGGCTTGCAGGGTATACCCTTTGGTTGGTTGATGATGCATGGAGAGGATTGTAACCATGGCAATGAAACGATATATACGATAGGATGAATGTAAAACTAATGTTCTCTCATGTAAACTATCACATAATTCACAATAAAACATTTTTTTAAAAAATAACAAAAACCTATGGACCACTTCTGTGGAATCTCTGTATGCCATTTTATGCTTCTATGGCATCCGTATATGCCATTCTTTCCTGTGGCATCCACGGGGTTGCTATGACTCATGGTTAACCTTAGGAAAGGAACTTATTTCTCAGATACGTCTATCAAGAAAAAGAATAATTTCTTGTAGCCTTGTTCTAAGGATTAGAAATGATGTATGTAAAGCAGATAGCACAGTATCTATCATATAAGTAGTCAATAGGATAAGCACTAAACTCTTAAGTGTGGTAACTGCAAGTGTGGTATCAGTAATAGTTCAAACCCTCCAGCCACTCTCAGAAACTCTATCCAGGGCCTATGAGTCAAAACCAACTCGATGGCACACAGTAGGAACCACAAAATGCGTATCGTAATTATTTAGGGTACGAACTGTGGTTGAGTTTGAACTTGGAAGAACTCTGGATTGAGAAGTAGTCTTGTGAGGGGTATTCATTTCAAGTACATCACAAGTTCACAGAAGGAATTGATAGTAGAAGTAGCTAACATTTACTCCAAGAGCAGTTATTCTGAGCCAGTCCCTGTACCAATAAGCACATGCCTGTGAGATAAAGGCTGATATTTTCATTTTACAGATGAAGATCCTGAGGCCTAGAGAGGGGTATAGTTAGGAAATGATGGTGCCAGGATTCAGACCCGGGATGACTGACCCCAGAGGCCATGACATTAGCCCCTGTACTATCTAAGGATGATAAGAGATCTCCAGACACTTAGGAAAGATGATTGGTGGAAGAAGGATTGTTAATACCCACTCACTGACACATGCCAACATAAAGACCAGAAGAGCAAGGCATAAGCCCCTTTTTTCAGTTTTCCTTCATTCCTGCACCTTGGCCAGTTTGTACTTTTAGGGGAAAGTAAAAACAGCCTTTCATTCTGAGAGACATTTAGGAGTGTCTGCTCTAGAATCTGAAGTTTAGATATTTAGAGCTAGAATGCTGACTTCTAACTCCTCCACATTGTGTTAATTGTGCTCTATATAGACAACATGTAACAGCCTCATTTTTTTTTTTTTAAACTTCCGTTCTCAGCTGAGACCTGTGGCAATGCCTTCCTCTTTTCAGACTAGCTGATTTTCAACAGCACTAACCACACGTTCTTCCTGTCCCAGAAATAAGTCTTGCTACACTCTCAACTCTCTATGCTGTGAACATTACATTTCTATACTGCATGGGGCCCTGCCACCTCCACCCAGCTCAAGTCACAGCCCCACAAGGTTAGAGTGCTTATTGAACTCAAAGAGAGCAATTTGCAACGAAGTATGGGTGCATAAGAACAAGATAAATGATCTGACTCTAATATAAACAAGCATCATGTTATACCTAAATTGTTGAAAGAAGATTCTGTGCTCAATATTTTATTCAGCAGAGCACTTTTATAACAATAAGGTTGATTAGAGAAAGCTATGAAAGTGCTTCAAGTTAGGCATAGTCTGAGTGTTTATCTCAAGAATAAAATAACACAATGGTAAAATAGGGATACAAGGAGGAGGAGAAATGGAAGCCAGGACCTCATGAAGAATATCTGACATCATTCTCTTTATCTTAACCAAATAAAGAACTCTGCTTAAGATCTTTGGATGCCATCTTACTATTACCCTGAGGCCATGGGGAAATTACACCTGCCATTTGCAGTGAAGTTTTTGTCAGTGTGGCCCTTCTCTGACCTTCTTTTTCTTGGGCTGGTGTGGGGGAGGTGGTGGTAGAGGAGACTGTTGATGCTGTCTGCTGGGCTTGCTCTTGCAGGTATGTTATCCAGCTTGCTTAGGTAAGTTGTATTCTCATAGACTGAGGAATTCAACCAAGAGCACAGACTTACAGACAAACACTACTCAGGGGGCTTTCAGCTTTGTCACTTAGAGTAAGTGGGTCTGGGGTGAAATGGTGAGGAGGGAGAGCCTAGGAGAGTATGTGGTGTTGCTTTATACTTGCTGCTGCTTATTAAATAGAGGTGATACAAGTAAAATACGGAACTCTTAAATGATGGTGACTAGAATTGTAGGTTGGAAACCCAGACGGGGGTTTTAAGAAACAGGGTTGAAGAAGGTTTAGCTTTTAGTATCAGCCCCAAATATTTACTGAAGCTAGGAGAAGCAAAGACAGACCCTCCCCCTCCCCCCACCCCTTCTTGCAAACGTGTGATTGTTTAGAACTCAAGTGCAACATCTGGAAGTCAGATATACAGAGAGTAATTTATGGAGTGTGAAAGATTTGAAATATTCAGTGTCCTTTAGCGGGAACTCAACTTTCTGGGGCTGTAATTTTTTTCCCCAGACACAAAGCAGGCAATTCTGAGATCTTTGCCTCTCTGAATTGTACCCTTTGTGCCCGGGTCCCATAAACAATGTCCTTTTTAAACGGGAGCCCCCTCAGCACTCCAAGTCCTTTTCTCTAGCGGGGGCAGCCAATCAGCTGCACGGAGCCGCATAGCTGGAGCGCTTTCCATTCTGAGCAGCAACAACATACTCGTTTGATGCACACATGGATGCCTCGCGCACTCTGCAAATTCATCACCAGCATCTTGCATTAGTCATCTGACGGACTGCCAAGTGTTTCATTTTCTTTTCATGTGACTTTATTATTACCACCTCTCTCCTCTCTTCCAAAAAAGCTCCAAAGGCGGGGTGGGATGGGTGAGGGGATCCGGCAGAAATCCAGCCCTGCCTTTCGCTTTAGAGCCAGCGTAGAGCTGATAACGCTGCCGCTGCCACCTCCACCATCACGACCAATGCATTGATGGCAGCCTTGCAGAGGGAAACCTGCACTTAACTTGCAGCTGCTTCCTCTGCCGGGCCTTAGAGATGTCCACGCCCTGGGTGACAGCCGGCGGGGCGCTGCCCTGTGCTCGGGCGGCGATGCTGAACAGCAGCCTGCAGTGAAAGCCTCGCCGACGAGCTACGTAATGGTGCCTCTGCTTTGTTTTTAGTTCATAAAATTTCTACGACTCATTAGGCACTTTCCCCGTGCTCCTCATCCTCCTCCTTCCGCCTCCCCAGCCCCCACCCCCACTATTTTTTTTTCTTCCTGTCCCTCACCGTGCAGCCCTAACTCTGCCTCCTGGTTCCGTTTTTGACAGTAACGGCACAGCCAACAAGATGAACGGAGCTTTGGATCACTCAGACCAACCAGACCCAGATGCCATTAAGATGTTTGTCGGACAGATCCCCAGGTCGTGGTCAGAAAAGGAGCTGAAAGAACTTTTTGAGCCTTATGGAGCCGTCTACCAGATCAACGTCCTCCGGGACCGGAGTCAGAACCCTCCCCAGAGTAAAGGTACAGACTGCTGGGGTGCATGGGGTGGGGGGCTTTCAGTACTCGTGGGCGTGACTGCCGGCACCGCTGCGCATCAGGGGGCTGCTGCGTGCCGCCCTAATCTCTCAAGGCAGAGCCTCCTGAGAGAGAGTCTGGGCCATGGGAGAGAGGACAGGTTACCCGCACAGGCTCACCCCGGCCTCCTCCCTGCGTCCCCACCCGGCACAGGTGGGACAGGTGGGACTGGCCGGCTGGACCAGGAAGGAGGAGCCAGCCTGAGCCTAGCAAGCAGGCAGGCAGGCAGGCAGGCGGGCGTGTGGTGATGAAGCGGGAACTCGCGGAGGTGCTGCCGCGCCTCTCTTCAGGCGCGTGATTGCTACCGTGAGGTCACTTTCTAGGCTCGTCTAGGGCGAGGAATTGCCTCTCTGAGGAATAGCATTTCTCAGCCGTTTATTCCTTGAGCTAACTCTTTCTGCGCCTACCTTCCCTTTATTGCCCTTGTAATTTAAAATTGCATTTCACTTTGACGTAGCCTGTAGAGGTCTCAAAATGTCTTATAAACAATTACTGTGATGCCACTGGTGTGAGGGAGCCAAGCACTCACTTTTAGAAGGGACATGATTCTTGAGGTTTAGGTGGGGGCCGTTAACTGAATGGCCAGAGGAGGTAGTACCCTAAAAAATACTGTTGGAGAGGAGTTGATTTCCCCTCTTTGTAACCCTATATATAGTACAGAGTAGAACTGTCCCCTAGGGTTTCATAGGCTGTCATCTTTACCAAATGGACAGCAGTGTTGCAGAGCTTCTAGTGGGTTCTAACCTCTGACCTTCGGGTTAGTAGTCCAGGTCTTAACCACTGCTCCACCAGAGCTCCTTGGAAGTGCCCTAGTGGCTTGAAACAGTTAGCACGCCTTAAAAAATGCTTACAGTTTGCCCTTCTCACTGGTGAGATTCAAGTGCACAATCTGGTGATTGTTCTTGCCACCATTTTGAGATGAGAATGGGGGCAGTCAGTTATTAAAGTAGAGGCCAGAAACCATTATACTGGGTTGATGCGTCTGTGTAGGAGAATCATACTTTGTAAGCTCTGCAGCAGACGTTTTAAAATGATCTCCTCTGCTATTAACCAGTTGGTCTCCTTTCCTGTTTCAACCCATTTGCTGTAGCGATTTTTTGTTCTTTCTCTACCCTTAAGTTCCCAATCTTGCTGCTTACAGCTCCTTCCTCTTTCTGTAGGTCTCACAGTTTGTTTTTCTCTGTGGTTTGATATTTCTGCCTAGCCTGTTGTCTCTTTTCTATGTTGCTTTTCATAAGAGCTCCTGAAAGGTTATTCTTTGGCTTGTACCTATACTTTAATTGGTCACATGAACACTGGCACACACCTTCTCTTGGCCTTTTCTGTACTGACAAGGTGATATTCTGTGACTCTGAGAAATGTTGAACTCTCACTTGTTCCCTACAGCTACAGAGGTCTAGTAGGACTTTTCTAGAGCCTTTTAAGGAATTTGTAAACTCATAACTAATAGTCAAGGAGCTCTGGTGGCATTATACTGCTAACCAAAAAGTCAGCAGCTCAAACCTACCAGCTGCCCTATGGAAGAAAGAGAAGGCAGTTTGCTTCCATAAAGATTTACAGCCTCTGAAATACTATGCAGCTCTGTCCTATAGAGTCTCTCGTACGAATTGGGCTGCTAAACTACCAGCTGTTCCACAGGAGAAAGATGAGGCTTTCTGCTCCAGAAAAGATTTGCAGGCTTGGAAACCGTGTATAGGGTCACTGTGAGTTGGAACTGACTCCATGGCACGTAACAACAGCTACATAGAGTCTCTATGAGTTGGAATCAACTTGATGGTCTTGGGCTTGGGGGTTTAGCCTATTATACTCAAGGAACACTGGTGGTACAAAAAGTTCACCACTTGTTTGGTAACTACAGTTCTGCAGAAGAACAACCTGGTGATCTGCTTCCATGAAGATTACAGCCAAAGAAACCCCATGAGACAATTCTGCTCTGTTACATGGGGTTATTGTTGGTCAAAATGGACTCCATAGCACCTTGTCTCAAATTATGGTCATAAGACTCTAGATTTTTATGTGAAAGCTCAGATATCACCAAGTTTGTTCTTTAAAAGAACATATATGGAATTTTATCACCACAAACTTGAGTATCTCATAATTTGGAAATTTGAAAACTAGATCTCTAAAAATGAGTGTGATTAAGCACATTAAAATTAAGGCATTGTTGTCCAGGAGTTCAGGGCTGTAGTGCACTATGCCGATCAGGTGTCCGCACTAAGTTCGGCATCAATATGTTGACCTCACGGGAGCGGGGGACCACCAGGTTGCCTAAGGAGGGGCGAACTGGCCCAGATCGGAAAATTAAGGCATTGTTGGGAACCTTTATTATCCATATATTTTTTTTAAATATCTAATTGCGTGTTCTTCTAACAGAGAAGACTAGAGTTTGTTGTCACACGTACCTTTCACACTTTGCTGTTGGTGTAAGATGTATAATATATTAGCTTAGAGCTATAAGGGGTCACTAAATAAGGACCAGCCAGCCCACCACCTACAGTGGGGCCACAGAAAACCAAGCCAGAGGCAGTAAACTCATTCTTTCAATCAGTAGCCAAATTCTCTCTTCAAAATGACCTTAGACATAATGATTGCTGTGTGTCATCAAGTCAATTCCGACTGAGAGCCACTTCATAGAACAGAGGAGAACTCCCCATTGTGTTTCCAAGGCTGTGATCTCTATGGAAGCAGATTGCCACATCTTTCTACTGTGGAGCAGCTGTGGACTTGAACCACTGACCATTCTTTTAGCAGCTCAGAGCTTCACCATGGCACAGTCGGGGCTCCTGATATGATTGTTGATGATGATTGTTGTTGTTCACTAGCTTGAACTGCCGATCTTGTGGTTCAAACCAACTTTGCAGTCCACCCATTAACCCACAGTGCCACACCAGGACCTCCTGATTAGAAGTCATTTATAGTTGTGAAGCTTGATGAGTTGATGATTTTAGCTTTCAGATCGATGTTTCTGGTTGTTGAAGTGCTGTTGAGTCAGTTCCGACTCATAGCAACTCTGTATAGTGTTTCCAAGGCCGTAAATCTTTGCAGGAGCAGACAGCCTTATCTGTCTTCTGAGGAAAAGCTGGTGGGCTCGAACTGCTGACCTTGTGGTTCACAATTCAGTGTTAATCCTTCAGAACCACCATGCTCCTGAGACCCACCTTGTCTTAGCTTGGCAAACAACAACAACAAGAAAGCAGAAAACCTTTTCTCTGCCAAGTAAGTACTTGTGGCATGGTCTAGGCCTTCTCCCATTATCTGTCTTTTCCCCAGACGTGAGTCACTCTTCCTCAGCTATGTTTAAGACAGTACATTTTGTTAACCTCAGTCCATTAGGTCTTATAAGTAATTTCGAGACAATAGTTTGCATAAGCTAGAGTCTTAGAATGGAAGGGAGGTGTGATGAGGGAACCAACATTTTCGAGCACGCCTGCTGTACCAGACTCTGTGCTAAAGGCTTGAATGCATTGGCTCATTTATCTGTTGTCGAAATTCTGGAGGTGGGTGGTATTAGTCACATTATACCAAGGAGGAAACTGAGACTCAGGAAAAGTTAGGAAATGTAGCCCCATTTACACAGCGAGTCAGCAGCAGTGTGGAGACTTGCATACAGCCCCCATGCTCTTACACTCTATACCATTATTACCTTCGAGTTGGCTGAGACCACAAAGAGGCCTTGGTGGCTCTAGTTCAGGGACTGAGTTAGAGGCCTTCTCCTTTACCTAAGGGGTCTGGGGTTGTTGTTTTGGTGTGTTTAGATTTTATACACATGGGTTTAGACTGTACATCCTTCCAACTCATCGTATCATGGGATAGAAGTTATAGATGAACTCATTCAAATCTTACCTTTGGAAATATAGGCCAATTCCCATTACTGTGAACTCCAAGTCTCACATCAAATATTACTTGAAGTATGTGGGCTGTCAGCCAAAACTTGAAAGGATTTTTGTTATACGGACATCTCCGTTGTAGAGGTATTTGTTGTGATGGGATTTGAGCTGTATAATGACATTCCTTTCAGAGGATTACAGTCCTTAGCCGCTTACATATATAGAAAACAACAAGAACCACTTTTCTTTACACTGATACCTATGTGTGCCATATATTATTTGCCTGCTCATATGTAAAAAAGGACCCCATGTTTACAGTGGTTCTGACTGTGTCTGCAGAGTACAAATACCATGTTTCCCCAGGATTGATGGTAGAACCTAAAGAAAGCAAAATTATTGGAGGCCACTATCTAAATGTGGTTTGAATTAAGTAAGACTTTTGAAGTCGCCTTGATTCATGGCCTTATTGACATGGATGGTTCCAGGAAAGAAAGACAAAGTCAGACTGTTACCTAATCCAGTTGAATTAAACATTTCTCTCCCTTTGTAGTTTTTACATTCTGTTTAGTCCTGAGGCCTAAACTTTGTCCTATTGTTTAAATCATTCTTTAAGTGTTTGAGGCTAAGCTATCGATTTTTTTTTTTTAAACTATGGATGTATGTGTTGACCAAATAGTCTCAACAAATCTAAGGAATCCAACTAAGTAGTCTCCCACCTGCAAGGATTCATGGAGAGGATATTTCATTCAGTGGTTATTTGATGAGTCTGAGGGAGGCAAGGCATACCGCAGAGTAGCTATGAGCATGGATTTTGGAGTCAGACATACCTACCTACATTCAGTTTCTGACTCTGTCACTTCCTAGGTTAGCCTTGGGCATGCTACTTTACCACATGTGAAAGCAGAGACAGTCCTCAAAGTACTGAGATACAATAGCAGTTACATGCTTTGCACAGATCTGGAATATGATAGGAAGTCAATAAACATTTCTCTGATGACTGTTGTTTTTATCACTACCTCTAAAAACTTAACCATCTAAAGGAGCAATGAGTAACTAGAATGTAAAAAAGCATGAGAGACTGAACTCTGGAAATTCAGACACAAAAGGCTGACTTGTAGGTGTGGAATTAGGAAGAGATAGCCTCATTACCAAATCTTGAGGAAACAAAGTAATAAATCAATGAAGATGATGATAAGCATTTCAATTGAATGGACTGGCTTGATTCAGGCATGAGGGTGGTATAATGCAGGGCATGTTCTTGGATCTGTGAATTCTCCCAGAGTTCAGGAAATGTGAAGTATATAAAATGACATGGAAAGAGGGAATACAGAGATGTTTAGAAATATAAGCATGGATCAGTTCTTGGAAGACCTTAATTACCAACTTAAAATACTAAAGGCTTATTTGTTAAAAATTGAGGATATATGAAAGGTGTTTTAGCATGATTTAAGAAGGCTAGATGAGTACAATGTGTTGACTTGTGTTAAATGAAGTACTGGAGATCTGAACAAGGACGCTGTCTTCTATGGGGATGGAAAGGACACTGTCTTCCTCAGGGAAGAAGTCAATAATACAGACATGACAGTGATGCAAGAAAGGGGACTTGATAAGCCAATTTGGACAGTAATGACAGTTGGTTTGGGCCTAACTAACTTAGAGCAAGGTTAAGCAGTCAACAGTGGTGGGAATGGGGATGAGGAAGACTGTGTTGAATCTAAGGGACCAAAGAACCAGTGAATGATGCAGACTAAGACAAGCCATTGGATCTGGTGACAGGACTTGAGGCCATTTCTGAATTAAGAGGTTGAAAGGTTGGAGTGAGGAGAGGGATTGCATAGGTCTACTGTATCCGGCAGTGGTGTTGTGATGAGAGTTGGTGCCACCCATTACTGTAACTCATAGTGTTAACCAAGCCCCACCACTCCCCCTTCAGTACCAGACTATAAAGAATCTTGGTTGTTGTTAAGTGTTGTCAAATTGATTCCAATTCGTAGTGACCCTGTATTGGGTTTCTGAGGAGCAGCTGTTGGATTTTAGCCATGGGCCTTGTGATTAGCAGTCCAGTGCTTATCGTACAGCACCACACCAAGACTTCATACAGAATCCTTAGAAATGTGTATTATCAATTTTAATCATAGAACAATGTGTGATAAATATAATTGTAGGTAGAGTATAGTATTATAATATTTCTGACTCAGTGAACACTAACAACCAATTTTTATTGTGAAATCTTTTTTTATATTGCATTAAATTAATAGTAACTGAATGGAAACCTTTTGTAACTGAGGGGAAACCTTTCTGATTTTTCTTTTTCTTTGATTACTATTTCATTCTCAAAAAAGTTAGCGATATAAGTTCACAAATACTCATTAGAGTGTAGCTAAACACCAGAAAGTTTGACAAAAGTCAGTGGCTGTAAAAATACCTCAGCAGCAATGAAAACAAAGTGTCACTGTGTTGTTGTTGTTGTTATGTGCCGTGAAGTCGGTTCTGACTCATAGCAACCCTGTACGGGGTTTCCAAGGCCGTAAATCTTTACAGGAGCAGAAAGCCTCGGCTTCTAATGATAGCTCATTAGAAGTTCAAAAAGTAAGTTAGCATAAGAGTTTTAGCCTTGTAAGGTTTATTAATATATGCTCATATATTATGAAAAATGATGTTGTTGTTACAACTAAACGCAGGGGATATTTTTACTTAAAAGCCAATAAATTTCTGCTGAAACACTGCACAGAATTTTATAGACAGTCATTTTGGTGTCACCCCCCCCCCAACAGTGTCACCTAGGATGGTCTGTATCCCCATGTCTCCTAGTGATGCCACTAAATGTAGGCTACCCTTTCTAGTAGTCTAGACATAAAAGAAGGGAAATTAGAAACATAGGGTTTTGTTTATTTTTTAAGGCAAGTAATTGTTGTTAAGTGTCGTCGGGTGGATTCTAAACCATAGCGACCCAGTATAGGGTTTCCAAGGAGGAACTGGTGAGCTTGAGCTGCCGACCTTGCGATTCAAACAGCTTTGCAGTCTGGCACATTAACCCACAGCGCCACACCAGGACTCCAAGGCAGGTGATGGGATAGAGCAAAAGGAAATCATGAAATATAAGGAATACATGAATCCAGGTTCTTGCAGAGACAAAAGGTGTAGCTGCCATTAAGTGTCACTGAGTCAGTTCCAACTCACCGCTAGCTATTCTGTATGTTGGGTTTGAACCTCTCTCTCACTTTGCAGTGAGCAGTCCATTGCTTATCCTGCAGCGCCACACCAGGGCTCCAAGGAGCACATATTGAAGGATGGAAATAAGCTTCATTTGAGCCAATAGGAAAATTGTTGTTGTTAAGTACCGTGGAGTCATCTCTGACTCATAGTGACCCTGCACAGGGTTTCCGAGGCTGTACATCTTTACGGGAGCAGAAAGCCTTTTCTTTCTCCCACGAAACAGCTGGTAGTTTCGAACTGCTAATCAGGTTAGCAGCCTGATTCATAACCACTACGCTACAAGAGCACCTTAATAGGAAAATTAGGAGGAAGTAAAACAGAGAGAAAAGTCAGAATAATGGAAGAAAATAGGAGACAGCAGATTCTCTCAGTGCCCCCAGTTAGAGTAGTAAGTTTCTGAGCAAGGCTGGGTAGAGTAGAAAACTTGAAGAAGAATGGAAGAGATTGAAAAATGACTGCTTTGGACAATCCTTCAGGGGAAAGAATAACTGGATTCTTGAGGAGCAGGCAAGGCTCACTTGGATCAGCTAGCTGTGGAGAGGGCTCTGATGGTTGTGGTTCTGAGACTGTGTCAGTCAGGATTCCTCAGTGAATGAGTGAGCGAGCAGAGAAACAGAATCCAAGGGAAGCTAGGGTTGGAGATCGCCAAGGCTGATACTATGTAGAAGGACAGGAAAAGTTAAGACATGCGTTCGACTATTCTTGAGGCCTACACTAGGGAACCTAGTCAAGGCTCATGTTCTGGGAAAAAAGAAAGAATTGAAAGGTCAGAGATCATGAATAAATTTCAGGAGAGATGGCCAGTCTGGAGATGGTGTTCAGTAAGACCAAACTCGTAACCTACACATGGTAGATCACTTATATGCCTTGGATCATCTCTGTTCACTTTCTAGTTCATCAAAAATATAATCCCGAATCTTAGTATCCTGAAAAAGCATACTCTATAGTGAGCTTTATGGAGTCCTGGTGTGGTGCTGTGGGCTAATGCGTCCGACTGAAAAGTTGTTTGAATTGCAAGGTTGGTGGTTCAAGCTCACCAGCTGCTGGAAACCCTATACAGGGTTGTTATGGGTCGGAACCGACTCAGTGGCACTTAACAACAACAACAGTATAATTAACTACTAATCATCAGTTCAAACCCACCAACCCCTCCTTAGAAACCCTACACATGATTGCTTTGAGTTGGAACTGACTCCACAGCACTTAGCAACACAGTATAATGAACTATATTTATACTTTTATAAGCTATGTGTGGCATTATAGGATAAGCACTGGACTTCTAACTGCAAGGTATATAGTTCAAACCCAGCTACTCCTTGGAAACCCTATACAGGGTTGCTATGAGTCGGAACTCTCTTATGAGTCATTGTTGTAAGTTAATGACACTTCACAACAACAACAACATGCTAGAAAAGAATGTTTATGGCACTGTAGGATAAATACTGGACTGCAGATTGCAAGGTCGGTGGTAAAAACATACTAGCTGTTTCTTGGAAACCCTCCGCTCGGTTGCTGTGAGTTACAGCTGACTGAGCACTTAACAACAAGCAGCAGCAAGCTAAGTAGATAGGTGTTGTGATTCTCAAGTTTGGAGGAATGAAAACTACAGCGCCTGTTCTAAGTGACTAGACTGAAATCATTTCGTATTTGAGTTTAGAAGGTAGGAATGAAACCTCAGTCTTGATCTAATGGCCGACCACCTTGTTGATCCCATTTTGTGTCTCTTATAGTGACTTCTCAAAAAAGAGAAATAGATACAGGAAGTGGCTTGTGTAGACTCTCACTAAGAAATAGAACTTCCTTTTTTCTTGAAATGTGTTGGGAGATAGTAGCCTAACTGCTGCTTAGGGCCTAGAATGTTCTGGGTAAACCAAAAATCCAATTCATGTTTCCCTTGGGAAGGGTTATTTCCTTTCAGTTTTAAAAGAGCAGCTTGTGCAGTGGTTGTCGTAATGGTGTGATTTTGTCTTCTTGTAGTTCAGAGTGAGGTTAGGGTCACTAGGGCTAGGCCTCAGGAGTAGGCTGCAGCCTTGGGTCACTTAATCTTTGTCCCCTCCTCCACTGATCACAGAGTATGACAGGGATTGGCTTTCACCCACTCCCTGTAAAGTCCCTTCTTAAAAGGGTTTACTTCAGTCTCTAAGAATTTACTAATAAAATCTAACTTTTTCTAACCTCATCCCAGTTAAGTGAAATGGGAAAGTTTTTTGAGAACAAGATTAAGCTTAGAAGACTGGGAAATAAACAGGGAACAGGAAGGGAAAGAGAAGAGTGAAAAGCACCGAAATTTAGCTTTACTGATTTCAGAATTTGGCAGAGGGAGAGTCTTGAATTCAGAAGATTCTGTTATGTTGTAGTGGAATGAGGATGGGCCTTGGAGTCAGAAGACTTACACCTAGTAATTTTATTATTATATTTATCTAGTTTAGAGAATGTGCTTCAACTTCTTTGTCAATACTGTAAAAAATACCTACCTCACAGAGCTGCTGTCCATAATCCATAGGAGAACAAACGTGAAAAGGTATAGCCTAAAAAGAATTCAGTTTTATAAATATAGCATAAAAGAATAAAAAAAAATATTATTTTCTTATTTAAGATGGTAACTGTTTGTAAAGCACATCTTTGAACTTTTCATTAAAGGGATAATATTACAGGAGTGGGGTGGGAGTAGGGGGGTTCGTTGTCATGTTTTATGCTTTTCCTTTCCTCCCTCCCCCCTACCACCAGCCACCAACACCCCCAAAAAAATGCTGTCTAGAAGCTTCTCTTAAGAGTACTACAAGTGGACTTGGGGCTAGTTCAAGTGATGTCACCCAGAAATTAATTGAGAAAGAATTCAACCACTCAGGAAGATGAACCAATTTTATATTTTATTGCAGACAAGTAGGGGGTAGGATTACTGCCCTAAATTACATGAAAACTAGGATTGCTGCCCTAGATTTTTCTGGGATAGTCCTAGTTTTAGTAATGTTGCTTCCATGGCAAACAGGAAGAATGTTTCCATCCTGAATTCATTTTGTGTTAGCAGAAATCACTATTTTACCTGTTGTGACATCCTTTCATTGTTGGTTGATGGAGCTCCTACAGGGTAAACGTCAAATGCAGTGGACCCACGTGACCTTAGACTTTTCTATTCGTACAGACAGAGATCTTATCACAGCTTGGTGAAAAGATAAATCTATTGGTTCTAGCATATAGTATATTAAAAGACTTAACCATTCATTTTTTGGAATGTGGTTTGTTCATTATTTTGACTTAACACAGACTCCACCCATTAAACAGATGGAGTTTAATCTTCATTTTTTGTGTGACTCCCTCAAACAGAGGATAAATGAAGAAGAAATATTAAATACATCTCTTTTAAGTTATAGTGAGAAGGAATCTCTGCTCTAGTCATGAGAAACTTGACTGTGCCTATTTAACACAGCTTTGAATTTTTGTTACTTATATCAAAGAGGTGGCTTTCACCCTGGCAGATAATATCTACCATGGCTACATTTTGATCCTTAGATCTTTGGAGAGAGAAAGAAGAAGAAACAGAAGAAAAGGGACTCAGAGGACACAAAGAGAGAGCCAATATCAAAGAAGAAAATATATGGCTCAGGGCTGCTTCAGACTATTTTGTGTTCTTCTCCTTTTCTGGGGCATTCATCGGACAATCTCTTTGATATCCCATGCAAGTAGAGTTTTGCTAAAGGTAATACAGAAACGACTGCAAGTTATATTGACAGAGAACTTCCAGAGTTTCAAGCCAGATTCAGAAGAGGACGTGGAATGAGGGATATCATTGCTGATGTCCGATGGATCTTGGCTGAAAGCAGAAAATACCAGATAGATGTTTACCTGTGTTTTATTGGCTACACAAAGGCTTTCGAATTGTGTGGATCATTACAAGCTATGGACAACATTGCAAAGTATGAGTATTTTGGAACACTTAGTTGTGCTCATGAGGGATCTGCACATGGAACAAGAGGCAGTTTTTCGAACAGAACATGGGAACACTCAATGGTTTAAAATTAAGAAAGGTGTGCGACAGACAGGGTTGTATTCTTTCACCATACTTATTCAATCTGTATGCTGAGCAAATAATCCGAGAAGCTGGGTTCTATGAAGAAAAACGTGGCATCAGGATTGGAGGAAGACTCATTAACAACCTGCAATATGCAGATGATACAACCTTACTTGCTGAAAGTGAAGAGGACTTAAAATACTGATGAAGATCAAAGAGCACTGCCTTTGGTATGGATTACATCTTAATGTAAAGAAAACAAAAATCCTCACCCCTAGACCAATAAACAACATTCTTATCAATGGAGAAAAGATTGAAGTTGTCAAAGACTTCATTCTTTTTGGATCAACCATCAATACTCATGGAATCAGCAGTCAAGAAATCAAACAATGTATTGCATTAGGTAAATCTGCACAAGATCTTTTTAAAGTGTTGAAGAGCAAAGATGTCATCTTGAGGGCTAAGCCTGACCTAAGCCATGGTATTTTCAATAACCTCATATGCATGCCAGTGCTGGACAGTGAATAAGGAAGACCGTAGAAGAATTAATGCATTTGAGTTATGGTGTTGGAGGAGAATATTGAAGGTACCATGGGCTGCCAAAAGAACAAACAGATCTGTGTTGGAAGAAGTATAGCCAGAGTGCTCCTTGGAGGCCAGCATGGCCAAATTTCATCTCTCATACTTTGGACATATTGTCAGGAGGGACCAGTCACTGGAGAAGGATATCGTGTTTCGTAAGGTGGAGGGTCAGGGAAGGAGAGGAAGACCTCCAGCAAGATGGATTGGCAAAAAAGCAGCATCATTGGGTTCAAGCATGGCAACAATTATGAGGTTGGCCCAGGACCGGGCAGTGTTTTGTTCTGTTGTGCGCAGGGTCACTGTGAGTCGGTACCGATTTGATGGCTCCTAACAACAACAAGGCCTTAGCTCACCCCCAGTGTTCTTGCCCGTGGTAGATTTACATTTTTATAATTGAAGCAGCAGCAGCAGAAAAAAGAAAACAGGCTTTGGACAAATGGAGAATGAGTTATGTGGTTTAAATTTGACATGAGACGTAAACTCAGGCGTTTCGTGCCTCAGATCGTGTGACTCCCTCAAACCATTATTACAGGTTGATTGAAAAAGACAAGTCTAAGGGGATCTCACAATTCATATTCCCCAACTGAATGCAGTTATAGCTTGTCTGCATAGTCTTCTTTGTCTTCTTGTTTGCATTTTACAAGATTTCCCCACACCAGGGAACCCCAAAATTGTACTTCTATAGAGTTCCATACTCAGGGTCATTAGAAAATAAATTATCAGAAAATGAGAAGTCTGTAGCTACCTGTCCAGAAGAGAGATAGATGCTCTGTACGGAGTAAAACTGACAGCTCCTCTGGAACACATGTGCATTACCTGGTCCCTCTGCATGACCCACCTCCTGGTATTCATTTCACTCCAAAGACCCAGATAACTAGACAGGTAGGTTGAAAGGTTTCTTTCTTCCTTCTCCAAGCTTTGCATTTAATTAACATTTAGAATTAATGACAACCTGGTGCGGTGCTGTAGGATCACCGCTCTACATTGAAACACAAGGTTGGTGGTTCAAACCCACCAGTTGCTCCTCAGAAACCCTGTACAGGGTCGCTATGAGTTGGAATCGACTCAGTGGCGCTTAACAACAGCAACGTAGTTAGGTTATATTTTAGAAGTGTTCATAATGCTAGCATTGAAAAAGTAAGTAAAAGTGTTACCTACCGTTTAGAGAACTTTATTGTCTTCAAATGTAGCAGCAATTGTGAGGATGGGGCAGGATTGGGCGGTGGTTCATTCTGCTGTACTTAGGGTCACTATAGGTCAGAACCAATTTGACACCATCTCATCTAACAACATCATTGTCTTTAATATGTCCAAACATAGGTAAAACGTAAAATACTGTAAAATACCTCTTTTCTTACCTTCAGTTAGTGGGTTCTCAAGACTGACTTTTCATCCTTGGGCATATGGCCTAGATGCTGACAGGACTTAAGCATGAGTCTCAGGTTTTTTGTTCCTTCTTCTAATTTCATTGATTCTGAGACCATCTATTCCTATACTTTCTTTTTTAATATTGGCTGGATCAAACTTTATATAATAATTATAATTCCTCTAGTTAAACGTAGGCATGCTAGGGCAACTATATGAATAAATACAGAACAGTCAGTATTATCTTAAAAACAATTGGAAATTAGAAAAGGACTAAATGCCACATTGTTTGAAGTCCTGGTATGGTGCTGCGGGATAAAGCACTGGACTGCAAGGTCAGTTTGAACCACAAGGTCAAAGGTTCAAACTCACCATCCACTCCTCGGAAACCCTATACAGGGTCGTTCTGAGTCAGAACCGATGGAACGACACTCAAACAAATGTCACTGAACAATATGTGTATTGTTAGGTGTGGTCAAGTCGGTTCCAACTCATACCGACTCTGTTTAGGGTTTACAAGGAGTGGCTGGTGGGTTAGCAGTCCGGTGCTTATCTTGCTACATCACACTAAGTGCCCAAGCAATGTGTATAGAAATGATCAAATGGGAATCTCATTTGCTGAGTAAACTTTTGCCAGAAGCACAATAAAATAATAATAAAAAGGGATACAAAAATCATTGTCCAAGTGTTAGGGGGGGCGAAAAAAAGTGGAAACGAAACTAACCAGCAACAGATTGCTATGGGATTGTGTGTTCTGATAGCAGAACTGATGCATGATAATATGTTGACTTTCGGGACAATTGATCAAGAGAATTGAAAAAGTTCTAGCCCATACTGTGAAATTCAGTGGAAAATGAGTTAGGTATTAGGTATCTCAATGGTACATTAGGTATCACACTAGAGAAATTTGTAATGAACTAGACCAATTAGTTATATTTAAAAATCAAGGTCTTCAGGTGTTTGAGGATGCTTTCAAATCTTGATAAATCAATGTTAAGGGGAAAGGAATACTGCAAAATAGCTGTATGTGGAATGATGGGTATTTTGATCTACATGGATTTCTTAGCGCTTCTTTTTCACCAAGTCACATAGATAAACACACGCAGGTAGCAAGCAATGAAACAGGATTTTCTATAAATGGGAAAGGAAGCTAGTTAGCTGAACGGGGTCAGGTTATAATGGTAAAAACTAATGGATCAGGGAGAATGGGGATGGCAGTTTGAAACACCACAGGAATTGCCATCAGGATCAATATTTTCCTACTCTATATGTAAATGGATGAGAAATATAACCCTAATCCAGTTTCCACAGTGTGGAATTAATTCAATTTGGAAAAACTCATAAAATATTCTTTGGACAGTGATCAGTTTGAAGAATAAAGGAATATACTTTTTCTATTTCTATTATTGAATCATAAATTCGAAGTAGAGGAGGATTAAAGGATTGAAGAGAATATTCACTCACCACACTCTTTAATTGACCTAGAATTTGGTCATTATACAATAATTTGGCCAGATGAGGCCTTAGGTCTCTGCAGGATAATTTCTCCAGCCTACTGGATCATGACCTGTCTCTTTATAGGTAGTCTTCAGTGTTCTTAGCAGTGTACATAGATAGCTTTTTTTTTTCAATTTGAGGTTTTTATTGTGGATTGAGTATAAATTTACAGGGCACATCATCAGTTTCACATTCAACAATTCATATAACTTGTTTCATTACATTGATTATAATCCCCTCCATATACCATCAGTTAAAAG
>NW_006408744.1:2862873-2878432 GCF_000296735.1 Chrysochloris asiatica | reverse complement strand
GGTTTCACCCAAGATGGAGGCTTCTGGAGCAGCCGAGCATCCTGGACTAGAAAGCAATAGATTTCTTGCTTCTGCCACAAATTCCTCCAGCTGTGAGCCTTCCAACCTTCTAAGTATTCCTTTATATGTGGTTCAGAGTTCTGGGACCATCCCCTGAACCTGCTTGGTTGGGTATTCTGTGGTGTTGTTGTTGGCGGAGCTCTCTGCTATACGTCCACTCGATCCACCATCTTGTTTGTTCCTCCATAGATAGCTTCTTGCCAGCTAAATCCATGAACTGTTAACTATTGTCTTGCATCTTCCTTTTAAGTTTGGAGTGAAAAAAATAAAATGTTCCTCAAATTACTAAAATGTAATTAAAACTGTGTCACAGACGTGTAAAGAAATAAGAAAACAGCAGGGAGAACAAGGGGCATAGGGAAAAAAAGACTCTAATACATTAATGGTCAAAACTCTCCCCCTAGATGCTAAACTTTATTAGTGAAGATGGCAAACACCAAGTGTTAGGGAACTCCACTTTTCACAAAGAGCTTTTTAGCTCCTGTTTAGGCCATGGTGCCCAATATAAGGACACTTTGAGGAAGATACATCAAGGAGAAGGAGGGAATCCAAAGAAGACCAGCATGATTCATAAAGGTTTTAGAAGGTGAGTCCATGTAGAAAGGTCTAGGAGGTTAATTTGAAAGGCCTGAGAGCGCTGAGTCATAAGAACGAAAAGGGGGAAAGGCTGTTAGCAAGACATGAAAAGGAAGGATTGTGCTTTCAACAACGAAAAAAAGCTAGATGGGAATATGATTGAAGTTTGAAAGATGCTGTAGTGCTGAGCGTGGCTATATAGAGAGAACCTCTTTCAATTAATGTTAAACCCTATGATTCTGCATAGGATTTAACCCTGGAAGCAGCAGACCTTGAGCCAAACTTTGACATGCAAGAGGTGGTGAACTTAGAGAGCATTATGAAAGCTAAAAGAGAGGGCGAGGGCAGCTAACTTAGCTGTTCTCCAGGAGTGGGCCTCTGGCCAACCCACTCACAAGGCTTAAAACATAGCTCCTTGGTAACAGTGATTCAGAACTTAGGATAGCCTTGAAAACCCTGGGTTCCATTTAATGTCGAATGAAGTACAGAATAGAATAGATGAAAGATGAAGCCAAAAAGGCTAAATAGAAGTGTTTACCCAAGCACTAGTTACATGGTCATGAACATTTATTGCCACTTTCTATGTGCAAGGCATTGTACTTAGTGCTGAACATTCAAAGATGAGCGGGCCATGCTCTTTGCCCAAAAAAGGAGAGAAAGAATTGTGTGATATTAAAAACAGAACTGTCATAAGTTCTCTGGAAATGTGGAGCCAGCTTTGGGTTAGCATTGGCTATTCTGTGTGTACACTGCTGTATATATGTGTGTTTTCTCTTTTGGAAGTTGTACTCAAGAGAGCCCCGTGATCAGAGAATCCTACACTGTTTATGTAATAAAGATAAAGTGAAGTATTAGGGGAACCTAAGGTCATGTGACGGTTGAAGCCTGACATTTTTCATAACATGTCCTTCCTTATCTCTTCTTCCCCTTTTCTTTAATTTCAGCTTTACTCCTATTTTCTCTTCTAGTAGGAAATTTAAGACAAGAAAAGGCTAAAATTTTACTAAACTAACCTTCCTGAATGTTAAAAATCTATGAGTATGAAGTTTGCAGCTGTCCTGTTAGCTTAACTGAGACATTAGTTATGTATCAGACTGGCCCTCTGTACCAATTTTCAGCTTAACATTGGTTGGCACACGGTTCTAAAGAACTCTTCACCTGTCCTAATGTCCTTTTGCTGCCTGCTGGTCATTTTTATCCAGTTAACACTAAAGTGATGTGTGTTGTGTGCATATGCTCACACACACTTGCATACTTGTTGTTGTTGTTAAGTGCTGTCAACTCAGCTGTGACTCATAGGGATCCTGTATAGGGTTTCCAAAGAGCAGTTGGTGAGTTTGAGCCATCAACTTTGTTGTTAAAAGTCCAATACTTATCCTTATTGTATCACACTAGGATGCACACATACATATGTATGTTTTAAGTTTTAATGTAACCCCAAATTTCTTTGAATTATGTTTTATCAATTGGCTATAATATCACCTACATGATAGACTTCTAAGGAGGAAGTGATTCATGAAATGTGGGCATCATTTGCCTGGTACAGTGCCCGGCGTATAATAGGAACTGAATACATGTTAGTTATGAAAGTGCCGTTAACTCAATTATGACTTTCAGGGACCCTGAATAAGGTTTCTGAGGAGGTTAGTTTATGGTTTATTCTGTAGCACCACACCAGGATTCCATAGGGTCCTAGCATATCATGTATAGTAGCAGAAGACAAAGATGAATCGTAGTAGCAGTAATTGTTTTTGAGGAGTGGCTGGTGAGTTTGAACTGCCAACATTGAGGTTAGCAGTCCAGTGTTTAGTCTACAGCGCCACACCAGGACTCTACAGGATAGTAATATATAGGATATATTGGAGTCCTGGTGTGGCACTGTAGGATAAAGCACTGGACCACAAGGTCAGCGGTTCAAACCCACCAGTTGCTCCTCAGAAACCCTATATACCAGATCATTATGAGTCAGAACCGTCTCATTGGCATTTAACAACAGGATAATAGAAGAAGACAAAAGTGAATAGCAGCAGCAAATGCTATCTTGATTTTGTAAGTAATTAATACACATTATGAAGGGGTTTACTTTTTTTATTTTTATTTGGAGAAACCCTTCTAAAGCTGCTTTCTCAAAGAGTTTGTTAGGTCAGTGTTACACAGGTAAAGAGACAGACCTGGTGGAATGAGTGTTAACACTGGCAAAACAAGTATTTGAAACTCAGAATCAGAGACTGTTAACAACCTACGTAATTATTCAAAATCAGTCCCTAGGTCGCTGTCCTTGAGGACAGCAGATTTCTTTAGATTCACAGTATGACTGAGTGTCTCGTTTGACCCCACATTGCCATGGACAGCCTATAATAACTATAGGCCGTAAGTTGTATTGCTTGATATACCACAGTGGTTTAATATTTAATATTCCTGTTTGGGGACTTTCGAGGATTTTTGTTTTATTTTTGTAGTGTTGTGAGGGGCTGTGACTGAACTGCCATCCCAGACATGATTTTTAAATTCTTTTTCAACTTTTATCTTGGTTTGTTTATTCTCTTTCACATGTCCTCCTTAAGTTGTTGTTGTTAAGTGTTATCAAGTCAATTCCAATCCCTAGCAACTTTATAGAGGGTTTTTGCAAGGAGCACCTGTTGAGTTTGAGCCGTCCACCTTGTGGTTCAAACCAACTTTGCAGTCCAGCACATTAACCCACCGTGCCGCACCAGCACTCCCCCTCCTTAAGTAGCAGCTGCATTATTTATCAAGCATGGTTAATTAGAACTAGAGTGACATTCTGTGATCTCAAGTAAAGTAGAACTGACTTTCATGGCAGGACTACCTAGGCATCTTGTGCTAAGTGTCTTCTAGAAGATCTTTGTCACAGAGTGGCTACTTCTAACCCAGCCATTCACTACTCAGAATCACCACTGGTTTCAGTAGTCGCCATGGGATTGGTCATTTTGGGTGCAGTATCCTTAGGATGATTCTTTGAAGAGTCCTAGCTTTGAAAAAGAATTAAGCATATGAACATTAGCTTTCATATACCTTAGCATTCATTGCTAAGTTGTTTTTTTTTTTTTCTCTTAGGTGGGGACTTTACATTTTGCTTAGTGGAGAAGTATTATGGTAATTGGTATCAGTTCTGATAGATTTTTTTTAGCATATTATGTAGCTTATGTGACCTAATAAAAAAGTGTAAAGTTCACTTTACTGCTACTTCAAGTCAAGTTATCTTAAGTTGGATATTTGTTTTTTTTTTAGTTTTTCTACAAAGGAAGTTAGGTAACTTAAAAGGAGGATGTGAATGAAAATGTTTGTATGAGTTAAGAAAAATGAATGAAAAAGCATTGCTTAGTTAATAAATTTCCCCGCTCTGGTGTAAAGACACTCTTCATTCATATTTGCATTAGACAGGGAAACAGATCCATTTATTTCCTAGTTCAAATATAGTACCTCAATGACAAAACCACAAATACGGCTTTACTTTCTTTGTAATTCTCAAGAAACTCATTAGTGGTTCAGTAGATGGTAATATTTTATAATAAAGGACCTTGCTCTTTCAGATAGTTAATGTAGTAATCAGTAGTTCATCATGGGTGAGAATGCCCTTTAACACAGGTAGGAACAGGGAGGACTTAGCTTTGCTCTGCTGCCAGGCATTCCCTGTAATCCCATAATACAATATGATGAGAGAGTATTATGTACAGTTGTGATTTTGACTGGTTGGTCACTGACTGAAGTCAGTATATCCTAGTGGTGATTCTACAAGACAAGTCATCCACTGTGTGGCTCACCCGCTGCGTCACAGAAACTATCCACACTCTGGCTGTAGAATTTATTTTAAGCAACTTTTAGAAAAGACAAATACATCATTTTTTGACATAATCTCCTTGCTTTCCAATACACTTTGTTCACCTGTCAACAAACTTTTGTATTTCTTTATTAAAAAATATTTTAGGCTGAGCTGCGAGCCCGAATACCCTGCTTTCTTCACTCTTCATCAGAGGTGAATCTTCGTCCCGAAGGGCTGCTTTTAGGGCACCAAATAGGTGAAAGTCCAATGGAGCAAGATCAGGACTTTAGGGAGGATGCTTTAACACCTCAAAAGGGAGTTTTTGCAGAGTGTCAACAGTGTGGGCAGAGATGTACTGGTGTGCATTGTCATACAAGATCATAAGGCTGTTGGATAGCAGTCCCCTGCTTTAATCGGAGTTTAGGCTTCAGCTTTTCAGTGAGCATCTCACTGTAATGAGCATTGTTACTTGTTGAACTTTTTCCTGATAGTGTTCTAATACTGGCCCTTGAGAATGCAGAAAACTATAAGCATCAATTTTCCCACTGATGGTTGACTTTTGAACTTTTTCTTGGTCGGCGATTGAGGATGTTTCCATTTCATACTCTGCCATTTACTCCCAGACTTCCAGCTCAGCTGAAAACATTTTTCAATAAGGGAATACAAAAGCTTGTTGACAGATGGACAAAGTGTATTGAAAAGCAAGGTGATTATGTCAAAAAATGATGTATTTGTCTTTTCTAAAAGTTGATTAAAATTAGCTCTACTGCCAGAGTGCAAATACTTTTTGACTCACACTCATCGATACGGACAACATTGCTTCTCAGCGGGGTAAAAGTGGCAATGTCTGAAAACTGTACTGAGGTGGTTTCTAAGGGGTTAGGTGGACCAATTGATGTAAAATGGTGCTTTCACAACTGCTGCCATACTGCCTGCCACATTCCCTGTGATTTCTTTCAGTACAGTTGAGTAAGCAACCCATTTAGGCAAAAAAGGAAATGCAGTTTCCATGCCCAGTCCTCTCTCCTCTTTGCCAACCAGGCTGCTGAGTGGGATGCTCTCTTTGTGAAGTGGACATCTGTCTAATGGGAACTGGATTGTGACCACTAGTTCATTTGACACAGGCCACCGGACAGCTGCCAGATGGTGACCTGCATTAGCTATTTTGCAAGTCCAGTATGGGTTGCATTCAACTCTAGAGGTGCAAAACTGATGGGATCCACAACCCTGCAATGGAAATGTTGCTAAGAGCTAAGGCTTTGCTCTAATCTCTTTTGGCAAGAAACAGACTTAAGGAAAGGTAATGAATAAATTAAAGATGCATTTAAAAAAAAAAAATCAGGTCTTTTAGGCTTTCCTTTCTACCTGATTGCTCTCTAATCTGTACTTTGGAGCACAGTTTTTAAGTGGGGCATCTTACGCCACAGATTAAACTCTAAGGCAAATAAATTGTGACCGTCTAAGAGGGAAAAAGAAGAGTCTCTGTCAGATGGCAGAGTTTGGCTGTTTAACCTAAACTAATTGGTAGCTAGCTGGCCGTTTATCTTTGGGGGAACCTGGAATGATCGGAAGGGAAGAGACGGACCTATCATTCAGTAGCTTTCTCTTTCCCTGCTTTCACTGAAGAGCTATGTGAGTATATGGGAAACTATTGGTTGGGCTGCCCTAGCAACACAAAATGCTGTGTTGACACATATTTCATCACATGGTTGCAATGAAAATGCTGTATTTTTAGAACACTTCAAAGTCAGGAAACCGTTAAACCATATCACATCCTCCCTCACCCTCCAGCCACTTCCCCTGTACCCCCGAGAAAAGTGCCCCCATTTTATAGGAAAGGAACCTGCAGCAAAGATTAAGAGATTTTTTAGCAAGATTTATAATCCTAGGGAAAACTGCTGATCGACTCTTAAAATCTAGCACATCCTTCAGAGTAATTGTTAATGCTTCCACTTCTTTTGTGTAAACCATGTGTGTTCCATATGCCCTTATATTTAAGCCTTAATATAGGACATGGAGTTCAAAAGACAGCCTAGTCCCCCATTTTTTCTTCTGGCATTCATTCAAATAAAAATAGGCACATAATATTGTACTGTAAAAATCAAAGCTCCAGGCACAATTTGAAAAATCATTTAGAATCTCTAACACCTATTTTCTTAAGTATCTGTCATACACCTGGCTTAAATTACATGTTAGAAGACTGTATTTTTGTGTCTCTGAAATTCCTTTGCCCTGCTTTGTGCCTGGAGTTGGCCTTCAAGAATATGTATGGATTGAGTGAATGAAGACCTATCTTCAGCCAACACCAACCCGTTTACACAGTTATCACCGAGAAACAGAAGGATGCTTTTACTCACAGAACATGTTTTGAGAGTCTTTGTACCAGGCAGTGTGACCTTTGTTGATGTTTTTAAGTGTTGTCGAGTTGTTTCTGACCCATAGCGCACCTGTATAAGGTTTACAAGGAGTGGCTGGTGAGCTTAAACCAATGACCTTGCGGTTCAAATGACTTTGCAGTGCAGCATATTAGCCCACAGTGCCACACCAGGCAAAAGGCCTGGTCCATGTCTTCAGAATGCTTAGAGGTCAATAGGAGTAAGGTGGGAAAGGGCACACACATGTGAGAGTGAGCATGCATGTGTGTATGCAATTGAGAAGGAGAGAATGTTTGTGGGGGTGAGAGAGATAGTGTGTGAAAGGGAGTGTGTGTGAGAGAGAGAGAGAGAGAGAAACTATGTACATGTGGGTGAGAGTATGAAAAAACGTGTGTGTGCATGTGAGAGGGAGAATGTGTGTGCGTGGTGAGAAACGTATGAGGGATGAGCAGACTGTATGAAAGAATGTGTGTGTGAGAGATGGGTTGTGTGAAGGGAGTGTGTGTGAGTAACAATATGTACATGGGGGTGAGAGTACATATGAAAGAAAGTTGTGTTTGTATGTGCATGTGAGAGAATGTGTGTGTAAGAGAGAGAGTGTGCAGGCATCCTTGTGTGTGAGTGCATGCATGTGTTGTTGAAGAGTCTATAGCGTTCTTCTTATCTTCCGAAAGCTCTCTTACCCAAGGTTAAGAACACCTGCTAGAGATTTCAAAATGTCTAAATGGGGGAAGGAATGCCACATTTGTCTTAGTTTACATAGTGATTCACCAGGTACATGATAACGTTAAGTCTTGAAATACTCATTCTAAAACTTAGTATCTGTGTGGAAATATTGCACCCATCCTTAGCTCTTAGTGCTGTTACAAACCAAAAGAACGCTCATTCGCCCTGTCTTCTCAGCCCACTAGTCATCTCTGTCAAGACCCCAAATACACAGCACTGAGTGATTTGTTTTTTATATGAGGCTCTATTTATTAGTCTGTTTATAGTCCTTCAAAGGAGCATGGGTGGCACAATGTTTAAATGCTTGGCTGCTAATAAAAGAGCAGGAGTTCAAACCCACCAACGACTCGGTGGGAGAAAGGGCCTGGTGATCTCTTTCTTGGTGAACAGCCTAGGAAACCCTATGGGGCAGTTCCACTGTGTCTGATAGGGTCCTGTGAGTCTGAATAGGAATCCACTCAGCAGTTTATGACAATGATAACATAGTCCTTCAGGAATTTTGGACTATATGAGAATGAAAGATTCTTCATAAGCTGTAAGACTATACAAATGTGAGGCTTGATGTTTCAATGTGTGTCAGGTAAATCTCCATGCCGCATTTAGTTTATCTTTTATGTATCTAATACCTAACAAAGAAATACCAACTTCCATGTCAAACAATGGATTCAATGGTGGTAGGACTGAAAGACAGGATGATATCTTGGTTGAGAATAAATTGTTGGAGTTAAAAGTGCTTGACTTCTGATCCCTCCTCAAGCACTTACTTGCTTTGTACTCTCTCTGTATGGCACTGTAGGCTGGACATTGGGTTGCCTACTGCAAGATGAGAGGTTCAAACCCACCACCTGCTCTGCTAGACAAAGATAAGGCAATCAGCTTCCATAAAGATTTATGGTCTTAGAAACTACACAGATTCACTTTGGGTCTGAAATTACTTAGTAGCAGCAAGTTTGGGTTTTTTTGTGTTTGTTTCCAGGTTCTTCAACTGAAGACTGAATCAGGTTGTTATGCAGATTAAATGAAGTCTTGTATGTAAAGCCGTAGAACACATAGTAAACTGTTATACCCAACTACTCCAGATGAGAGAATTCAAGTGCAGAGGGGTTAAATTAGCTCTTAAAGTCTGAACATAATCTCCCAACAATGCCTCTGCATATGACTTACACAAGAAACAAATTGGTCTTTCAGTAAGCACAATACTGGTTCTCAGTATTATTGACGATAATAGAAATTGTTGTTAAGTGCTGTTGAGTCGGTTCTGACTCACAGTGACCCTGTATAGATAGGGTTTCTGAGGCTGTAAATTTTTATGGGCACAGAAAGCATCATCTGTCTCTCGAGGAACCACTACTGGGCTCAAACAGCCAACCTTGTGGGTTTTAGTCCACTGCTTATCCTTCGGAACCACTGCACTCCCCATAATAGTAATAACCAACATATATAAGAAGTGGTGTTGACCCTTGAACAACATGGGTTTGAACTGTGTGGGCCTACTTATACGTGCATTGTTTTTCTGTGTGCACTGTGGGTTAAGCGCCAGATTGTAAAGCCGTTTGAACTGTAAGGTTGGTGGTTCAAGCTCACTAGCTGCTCCTAGGAAACCCTACACGGGGTCGCTATGGGTCGGGATCGACTCAATGGCACTTAACAACAACAACAACATTGTGATGAGCTGTGAGTTAGGGATTGGGCTACTAACGGAAAGGTCAGTAGTTTGAACCCA
Organism: Chrysochloris asiatica; assembly: GCF_000296735.1. Classification (NCBI taxonomy): domain Eukaryota; kingdom Metazoa; phylum Chordata; class Mammalia; order Afrosoricida; family Chrysochloridae; genus Chrysochloris; species Chrysochloris asiatica. The sequence goes on along the minus strand of NW_006408744.1, from coordinate 2,869,191 downwards.
CCAGCCGCTCCATGGGAGAACAAGACAGTCTGCTTCCTTAAAATACACAGCCTTAGAAACCTTTGTTGTACCTTGCCCTGTAGGGTTGCAGTGAGTCATGATCCGCTCAAAGACAGTGAAATTGGTCTTGGGATTGCCTTCAGCTCAAGTATTACAAATATCTCCTTAAAACGCCTGGTGACACTAATGATTTCTACATGAGCAGTTCTTCTCTCCACTCACTGTAGCCCCTCACCCTTACATACACCCTAACTGGAGAGAGAAACCATTCATGCAGAGATGATGAGCAATGCTTAAACTTGCCATAATAGCAACAGGAAAAAAAGTCCAAGTATAAGTGCGCCCACGCACTTCAAACCAGCATTGTTCAAGGGTCAACTGTAAAGTATACATGGATTTCTGACTACACGGGAGGTCTGCGCGCCTAAAAACCCTCCTATTCCCCCACCCCGCTCATCCCACCCCACCCCGCACATTGTTCAAGGGCCAACTGTGCTTGCTATGTGCTTGGTCCTAAGAACCAAAACCAAACCTAATGCTATCACGTTAACTCATCTGGTCTTATGCTAGGGACTTTATACACATTGTATTGTCATACATCCTCACAACAATCTTGTTGAGTCCATTTTACGGGTAAGAACACAGAACCTTGCAAAACTAACGCATTTAAGTAAGTGGCAGGCATAGGATTCCAAATTTAGTCTGTTCTTCAATGTTGTGCGTTTAAATATTACACTGTTCTACCTCTAGGTATGGAATCCTAGCACTGGACTTCAAAGTCGGTTTGAACTGCAAAGTCAGGAGTTCAAACTCACCAGCCATTCCTTGAAGACCCTATACAGGGTCGCTGTGGGTGGGAACTGACTCAAAGGCACTTAACAACAACCTGTAGGCATGGCGCTACTCTTGGTGTTTGTAACTGTTTTGAAAGTGTCTGATTCTGCCTATTTCTCCCACCAGAATGCATAAATCTTCTTCAGTATGAATTGTCTTTGACATCTCTATGTTCCTTCTACTTAGGGCCTTACTTATATGGTAACTAATAGACGCTTTAGTAAATGTTTGTTGAACTGTATTGAATTGTCCCAGGAGCACTTGTATCTCTTGCTCTTTAACTGGAAGTTCTGCCATTCCATCTACCTTAAGGTATTATTTCTTCCCAATCTGATTGCTTTTTTCAGGTCTTTCAAGAGCTAGTGCAAATGCCATTTCATCCATAAAGGCTTTTCCTGAACACTCCATCAGAAAGGAATGTACCTGAAGTTCACTCAGCTGAAATCCCTGTGGCGCTTGCTAACCCTCTCAGTGTGTGCTATATTTTCTGTATAATGCTACGGCTAGATATGTACTTGCCCAGTTGAACTGTAAGCTACTTTCCATAATTGGGATGTCTTATAAAACCTCATGGATCTTAGGCAGTGCCAAACAGTGTTTTGAATATTTGTTGATGGAGAGAACGCAAAACATTCATGAGAAAGGGATATTTTCCCCACAGCAGTTCTAGCTTATTTTACCTTTCCTCAACTTCTTTTTCTTTTCATGACATGCTGCAATAGAGCGTTCCATTGCATCTGTGGTTTTGAATCAGCTGGTGAGCACTCTATGGAGCATGAAAAAATATTGTTTCAACTGAAGCAATGGAAGTAAGAGAATCATTTTAGGGTGTCACTGTAGTGTGAAAAGCTTTGACATTTAAAATAAAATACGGAAGGAGAAAAACAGTTCACTCTGTAGTTGGAGTCTCTTGCCAGCAAAGGCTCCGAGTCCTCTCAGCAGCATGCTCACCTGAAACCCCGCCAGACTTACAGATGTTTCTTTTGGCTCTTGTGTCAACAACCACATCACAGTTCTCAGGAACAATTCTATTCTGGCAGGGACTGATGTAACAGGGAATGGGGCAGCAAACAGAGAAATGACTTCATAGGTCTTATCCGTTTCTAGTTCCTTAGATCCTGCGGTGTACATTGCCTTTTCCCTTTGAGTATTCATACATCACTTTATTCACTTGGTGCCAGTACATACAACCTTTTTATAAGGCTATGAAAACTCCACTTAACTGAGTGCATATTTGGAACAGTAAGGCAATGATCTGATAGATTCTCCTTCTGCTTGTGATCCTAGAAGTTCTCTGAAGGTCATATGTAGGTGAATGGTCCTCTTCTGGTCTCGGGTTTAGGCCCTTTGAAGACTCAGACTCTCACACAGAGGGATAAGAAATGGAGAAGACTCAAAGGAAATGGGAACATGTGGAGTTGGAGAAAGTATGGAGATTGCAAAGCCCCTCAGTTCTAGTCCCAGGTTTTAAATTGCCGCTGTAATGAGCTGTTCTGCCTGTAGACAGCATGTCCAAACTGTCCTCATTATCTCCGTTTCTCTCAGTTGTCCCTGTTTCTCTTAATGGTACCACCTTCTTTCCTATCAACCAATCTTAAAAATCTTGGCATTATCCCAACACCAACCTTTCCTTGCCTTCATATCTAAATTTGTTAATTTGGGTCTTTTTTCTTTTTGTTGTTGTTATTAAGTGTCATTGAATTGGTGGACTCATAATGACCCTGTATAGGGTTTTCCAAGAGTAAGTTTGAACCACCAACTTCATGGTTCAGACCGACCTCACAGCTCAGTGCATATCCTATAGCGCCATCCCAGGACTCCTTCATGTTCTTACAATCATCCTTTCTGTTCCCATTGCCACTGCCATTTGTACTCTTCCTAGAATATTTCAGTTGCTTTATAAGTTTTTAAGCAGTTTACATATAATAAACTGCACATATTAAAGTGTAAATTTGATAGGTTTTAACATATGTACATATACCCATGAAACCGTCACCATGATCAGAATAACAAGCGTACCCATCACCCCTGACAATTTCCTCATGTTCCTTTGTAATCCCTTCTTTCTGCCCCACCAACTGCTTTCTGTCACTGTGCATTAGTTTGCATTTATATAAATACAATTATACGTTATGTACTTTTTTTGGTCTGACTGCTTTTTACTCAATATAATCATTCAGTCACAATAGTTCATTAGTAGCAATAGTTGATTCCTCTTTATTGCTGAGTGGCATTCCATTGGATACATTGTATTCGCAGTTTGTTCATTACTCTCCTGTTGATGGGCATTTGGGTTGTTTCCAGTTTTTGACTGTAACAAATAAGGCTGCTGCCAGTGATGAATGTACAAGTATAGATATGTACTCTCTTTTTGTTCTGGGGTGAACATCTCTGGGTGGGATGATTTCATCATATGGTTGGTGTATACCTATCTAACATTTTAACAAACAACCAGACTGTTTTCTGAAGTACCCTTCAGCAGGGTGTGAGAGTTCCCACTTCCTGTACGTCTTCACCAACGCTTGGAATCAGCAATGTTGCTAATTTGACCTATTCTAATAGGTATATCAGAGTCCTAGTGTGGTGCTGTAGATTAATGTGCTAGACTGCAAAGTCAGTTTGAACTGCAAGGTCGGTGGTTCAAGCTCACCAACTGCTCCTCGGAAACCCTTTACAGGGTTCCAAATAGGTCAGAACCAACTCGACGGCACGTAACAACAACAATAGGTAGTTAGGAGCCCTGGTAGCATAGTGGGTTAGGAGTTGGGCTGCAGACCTCAAGATCAGCAGTTTTAACCAACCAGCTGTTCCACAGGAGAAAGATAGGGCTTTCTGGTCCCATAAAGATTTACAGCTTTACAAATATTACATAGGGTCACTATGAGTCAGAATTGACTCTACAGCACACAACTACAACCATCACAAATAGGTACATGGACTCTTGTGAGTATCACAGATAGTTAAGGGCTCGACTACTAATTGAAAGATTGGTGGTTCGGAACCCCCCGAGGCACCTTAGAAGAAAGACCTATCCATTTCATTCTGAAAGATCACAGCCAATGACAACCCCATAGAAGAACATTTCTGCTCTGACATATGTGGGTTCGCCCTGAGTTGGAATCTACTAGACAACAACTGGTTATGTTTTCTTTTTGAAACAGGTATAAGAGTATGCTGTTGTGGTTCAGATTTCTATTTACCTAAGGAACCTTAGTGTGGTGCTGTGCGTTACTGCACTGGACTGCAAAGTCGGTTTGAACCGCCAGGTTGGGAGTTCAAGCTCACCAGCCACTCCTCGGAAACCCTATACAGGCTTGCTATGGGTCAGAACCAATTTGATGGCACTTAACAACAACAAGGAACCTTGATGTTTCAGTGGATTAAACACTGGACTACTAACTACAAGGTTTGTGTCTCAGACCCAACAGCTGTTCTAGGGGAAAAGGAAGAAACTGTCTGCTCCCTTGAAGATTTAGTCTCAGAAACCCTACTCAGTCCAATAGGGTTGCTGAGTCAGAATCAACTCAGTGGCTATAAGTTTATCTTTATATTCTTATAACCCAGGCACTATACAGGGTTCAAGAAATGGTTGTTTAGTCATTATCAGTAAGTCTTAACGGGAAGCATACTCAATGGAATTTTTTTTTTTTTTTTTTTTAATGGTTCTTTGACCATGGATATGCTAAGAGGGTTTTTTTAAACTTTCAAAATCTGAAATGCTGAAAGCATTCAAGGAAAGAGAAAATTCTGACTCCCAATCATGGGGATTTCTTTCTTCTTAAAAAATTAACCAGAGTTTGAGTCATGCTTTTGGAAAAACTGTAGGTGAATTTGGGTTTAAATTTCAGTACTTACTAGCTGTGTGAGCTTGGGTAAAATGCTTTTCCTCTATGAGTCTCATTTTTGTCATCTATAAGCAGAGATTCATGTCTGTTTCTTTAGATTATGAGGTTAAATAGAATGATAAATTTGAAAGTGCCTGGCCAAATACCTATAACATTAGGGACACGCATGAGTTCAACTTAACGTAGAACTGTCTTAGTGTGGGCTTGGGGAGTCCAGTTGTAGTGCTGAAAAAGAAAACCAAAAAAAAACCCCACTTTTTGTTAATTCCGACTCATAGCCATACAGAGTAGAACTGCCCCATGTGGTTTCTGAGACTCAGTTTTATGCTAGCAGATAGGCCCATTGTTTTCCCTCAGATCAGCTGGTGAGTATTAATGCCAGCCTCGTGATTAGTAGCCTGATGCTTAACCCACACCACCACTAAGGCTCCTTAGTTTAGGAAGAGCTAGTGTTTAATTTACAGTGTCCAGTTGAGGCTGATGACCATTTTTGCTTTTTTTAAGAGGTTCCATCACACTACAAGAACCATACAACTGTGATCTCAGGAGGTGTCCCTGGGCAGAGAGTCTCTAAGGTACGCCAGCTCCAGGTGTCATAGTACAAAAGGTTTCAGGACCATGGGACCCAGGGTAGTCTCAGGAAAGTGGCCCATCAGAGGACATGAAATGGGAACACCACCTCGAGACGTGAAAACACTGAGTGCCTGAGAGAAACAAGAGCTTGGAGTAACCTTGGAGTGCTGTGCATTTCATTTACATTTTAACTTCCATAAGATGTATACTTCCACACTTTCTCTCATTTTCAAAGACTAGACCTTTTCCAAGTCATCACACTTGACTTCTTTTAAATAACAAATAGTCGTGTAGTGGTTATTTCATTGGTGTTTATATTTCTGAGGCAAATGACTATTGGAAGTCTAAATGCAGAGATATAAATCTCAAATGCAAGGAAGAGAGCATTTGAGCATGGACAAAGTCTGTCTTAGGTGTATATTCTCTTCTCTCTCTTCCTTTGCTTGCAGGCTCCCAGACCCTTTATGATGCTGCTTTTTTAGAAATGTGGTCACCCAGCGAATTTTCCTGGGGACGATGCCTTCCAGGTATCAATAGTCAGTGTCGTTTTATGGGTTAGCACGGTTTGCCCAGAAGAGCCAATTAGTAGTGAGGGATCGTCGTCTGCTGGTGGCTAGCTAGCATTATGTGCCTCTGCGTTCTTTAAGTGCGTACATCAGTTTTTAAGGAGCCAGCTGTCCCACATGTACAGCTGTGCAGCCCCTTGGGCTGTGATCTTGTCAAACACACTCACTAAGTAGGGTGCTCGCATCTAGTCATGCTTTAAAAAGGCCTCTTCTGACACAATCCCCAAATGCTCCAGCTGGAGATCCTCAGTCAGCACCATTGTCTGAATTACTATTGACCCCTTTCTCCTTGCAAGTTTGGAGGTTGGAGGAAACAATGTACCCACATTGCTGCTTCTTTCACTCCCTGGGTCTTACAGGTTACTAGTGTATTTGCCTCCCAGGAACCACTTCTTCCATGCTGAGTTGTTGTTGTTGTTGTTAAGTGCCATCGAGTCGGGTCCGACCCATAGCGACCCTGTACAGGGTTTCCGAGGGTGTAAATCTTTACGGGAGTAGAA
>NW_006408744.1:2819361-2862773 GCF_000296735.1 Chrysochloris asiatica | reverse complement strand
GTAGAAAGCCTCATCTTTCTCCCGCGGAGCGGCTGGTAGTTTCGAACCGCTGACCTTAAGGTTCGCAGCCCGATTCGTAACCACTACGCTACCAGAGCTGAGTAGTCTGGGGCAAAGCATGCCTCCATGCTGCCTGGCCCTGCCACAGAGCCAATGACCATTGGAAGGGAGTACTGTCAGTCACTAATGCTGTTGGACTAGATTGGGGAGCATAGAGTTTCCATGGAAGCCAGCCTCTCTGCAGTCTAACCTCCCCCATAACAGGCTGTTAGCACCATATCAAGTGAGTCTGGTCATTTTGAGAAGGTTCAGGGACCTTGAGCTCTGATCTAGACTCAGTGTTAATCACCTGTGTGGCCTGGGTAAGTAGGATGCCTACCATCGCTGATCCCCAGTTTTTCAACTTGACTAATGTTTACAGGATTCATCGGTTTAAATGAGATGCAGGGGTGGGTTTGAGCCCCCAACCTTTTGGTTAACAGTTAAACATTTAACACTGTGCAACCAGGGCTCCCTTTTAACATACTAGATATTACAGAGGGCCTTCAAATGTAGATGGAAAAAATGCATTGTCTTTTAAATTTTTTATTTTTATTGTGAACTGAGTGATAGTTTACATGGGAAAGCACATCAACTTTACACCATCGTTTCATTGCAATGATTACAATCTCCCCTGTGCATCATCATCATTCAGTAGTATTTGCTTCCATTCCTTCTTTTCCTTTTTTCTGTTTTTTGGGGTGGTGGGTGATGGGGTGCAGGGATGTACACAGAAACACTCAGGAATATATAATAATTTAAACAACCAAAGGGCACATTCTGCAAGCCTGCCTCCTGGCCACCAACACTCAGTCCCTCTCTTTCCATGAGTCCAAGTCCTCAGCTGCTCCCTCTCTCCATGTTGTCATTGCTGCCTCCATCTCTGGTATCACTGCTTCTCTGGCTACGGTCTCGCATTCTGTTCGTGCTCTTCTCTCTTGATGGTGCTAGGGTCCTCTGCTTCTGGACTGTAAGAGTAACTACTCCCCCATTTTTGTTACAAATCTTTACAGTTGTGACAGTCACAATTAGTCATGATAACAATTACTCACTATTGACTCATAAGAATCGTATCACCATCTCTTTTCACCAGACCCGTGTAGACAAGATGAAAACTATTCAGTGGGGACTGTATCAAAATCTTTTGTCTTTTAATTCCATTTGTCCAAGTACTTTTTGAAGTTTCTTTGTATTATCACTTTTGATCTTGTTTTGTTTGGGCTTGGTTGGTTTCCTAACAGTCACTCCAGGGCATTTTTAGTGAGACTTACATGTGAGCCATCCGCAGTTTCTAGTCCTCTCACTGGGCTTCCAATGACTTTTTCATGGACAAGGATGAACGCCTTTCCCCTGGAGACTCTGGTTTTCATGTGACTCTGAGAAGTCAGGTTTGGCTCCCAAGGGGGTTGGATTTCAAGCAACAATAATTGCTTCCTGGCTAGAAAGCCCTCAGGGGTTCCTTCAAGGGAGACAGGTGCCAAATATAAGGTGGTAGGGGAAGAGTAGTTTTGATGGATAAGTTAGTCCATTTCAGTCTCAGAATCTTACCATTAAGAGTCTGCAGGAAATCAAAGGTTTATGTGAATATGAAGAGACCAACTCAAAAGTTTCACAGTGACAAGATAAGTGTAGTAATTATATTTAAATGAGTAGAGAAGAAAATTTCACCACAAACTACATTAACTAAAGGAAGGTTTGCTACAATGGGATTTAATTGAATCACTGTTACTCTCTGTGTTCCTGCTAATGCCTCCTAGTTCTGTCTGGGGCTGGTGACTATGTACGACAAAGCATTCCTGTTTATTTATTTCAGATTTGTGCAGATGGGGGAGAGGGGGCACCAAATTTACTTGATGGTAGGTTTTTCATAGAAGGGATACCATTTCTTGAGTACAGTTTTGGATGTCAGAAAAAAGTAATGCAGGTTTAACAACAACAAAAAAGGTTTCTTAAGATACTGGTTGGTTTTATGCATATTTGCATTCTTTTGTTAAATTGAAAAAAAAAGTTTAATATGCATGTTTATGGCACTCCATGGCACTTAACAGCAGCAACAACAAAGCGTTTGAACTGCAAGGTCGGTGGTTCAAGCTCACCAGCTATTCTTGGAAACCCTATATAGGGTCTCTATGGGTGGGAATTGACTCAACGACACTTAACAGCAACAAGGCTTGGCAAAGGAGCCCTGGTGGTACTGTAGGTTAAGCATTGGAATTCTAACTGTGAAGTCAGTGGATCAAATCTACCTGCTGCTCTCCGGGAGAAAGATGAGGCTGTGTGTTTCTGTAAAGATTTAGTCTCAGAAACGCTAAGGAGCACTTATATTTTATAGGTAAGAATCGATAGCAATCAGTGGGTTTGGGTATTTGGTAAGGGCTGGCAATCTGTTTTCCTAAAGAGTACAGCCTAGAAAACCCTATGAAGCTCTGTTCTGCTCTGTAGCACTTGGAGTTGCCATGAATCGAAATTAACTTGCAGACAACAGATTTGGTTTGGCTTTTGGTTTAACCCCCTCATTTACTATGCTAGTGAAGATCAAAGACATTCTGTAATGCTACTTACCTATGAATGGTGTTGCCAAGTAACATCTAGCCAATTACAACTCAAAGCGATTCTGTACAGGGTTTCAGAGCAGCTGGTAGGTTTGAACCACTTACCTAGTACTTATCCTACAGTGCCACACCAGGAGCTCCTACCTATGAGTATAATGTCAAATTTGAACAACTGCTCAAAGTTAGATATTGATTTCTGAATCTGGAAGAAAGTGACATTAGTTACAAAAGACCCATTGAATATTATTTATCTTGGATAAGTTCATCTTTTTTTTTTTGTTAACTGTTTCACTGAAAACAGCAATCTTTCTGTTTTGTAGTGTCTCATGGGTCACAAAGGAGTTCTGGTGTGGCACTGTAGGATAAGCACTGGACTGCTAACCACAGGATTGGTGGTTCAAACCCATCAGTCATTCCTCAGAAACCATGCACAGGGTTGCTCTGTCAGAACTGACCTGACGGCACTTAAAAACACAAATATGGGTTATAGAGGCTCCATGGTGGCGCTATGAGTTAAGCATCGGGCTGCTAACCACAGCGCCTGCCAAGATTTACAGTCTCAGAAACCCAAGGGAGCAGTTCTATTTGGTTTATTAGGTCACTTTCCATCAGAATCAACTTGACAGCACTGGGTTTGGGGTATTTTGGTTTTATGGATTACAAAACCATTGACGGCTCTTTGTTTGATGAGCCACATCATCTCAGGAAGGAATGGAGGTGAGCTTTGATCTCAGAGCCATCTGATCAGAACCATCTTCTTGAATGGTCCATTTCAGGCATTGTATGCCACCAATCCCATCTCAGCATCATGGGGGCGATCATTCATTACCATGTGAAATTCACAAGGAGCTTTCAAGTACACTTTTGGAAGCTATAGAAGTCTGTAATGTTTATTGTCAGTGTTCATCTATGAACTCAAACTCACCTCCTTTTGCACCTCTAGGTGTGATAATGTTTCTCTTTCTCTTGCAACAGACTACTGTCACACTTGGCATTTTTACTGTCCTTTGCCTAGAATCTCCCGAAAATGCTTGCTGAGAGCGTTACTGCTGTTTGGCTCATTTTTCTGCTCCTGAGAGACAAGCACCAAGGGGAGATTTAGTGTGCAACCAGTTATTCTGAATGGCAGTGAAATTTGGCATTCCCTGCCTCCCGCTTCTGTGCTTTCTCTACATCGGCTCACAGGGCCCTTGGAGCCATGCTGGGTTATCATTTCTTCTTATCCCGTGCTGTTCTCTGGTCATTAGGCCTGCTTGTACACCTGCCACATCCATCCAAGCCGATAGCAATGATTGCAGCAAGCAGTGTCATTGAAGAAAACAGGACAGAAGATAAATTGTGTTTCAAGTTTTGGCTGTCATCTGATTGGAATTAAGACAAAAATCGATTTACCATTACCTATGTACTAGAAACCAAGCTCCGTCGGCAGGTCCTGGCACAACAAGTTGTTGGAAAAGAAGGGGGAAAGGGAGTTGTAGTCTCTAAGACAGTACACAGCCATTTTCAGTCTGGTAATATTTTATATGAACTGGCGCTGGTATGTTGCATGCCATTTATCTTCCTATTCCTTGCTCCATATTGCCTCCCACTTGAAGCCAAGAACATTACAGCTGTGTCAAAGAGTGGGTGGAAAAATAGCCTTATTATTAACCTAAGTTGAAAACATAATGACATTTTGAATGTCTTCATTCACAGATGCAGTCATACCAAATATTAACCCTCTTTCTTGAATATGGCAGAACAGAGTCTTCATTTAAACTTCCTTTGTCCGTGTCTGCAGTGAAAGAATGCCTCGTGGGGGTAAAAATTAGCCCCTTGAAAATGACTTTATCCTTTACATTTCTATATAGCTTGAATTCATAATTGGGCTATTTTTATTGGTTAGCAGCTGTATTATCTTATAAATCCATGAATATGTAATTTGCAGTCATTTAGGCCAATCATTCCCACAGTAACCCTGAGAAGCACACGAGCATCGTTAGCCTCTTTTTAGAGAATGAAGATGTGGAGAGCAATTTGCCAAAAGCTGCTTAGCTTCTGCTATTGTCAACCCAGGTTTTCTAACTAAATAGTTTTGATGCTCTATTTAATAATAGCTTACATTACTATAGAATCCATCTGTTTATAGAACATCTTCTTCACACTTGTTTCCCATGATGACCCTGTGATTAACCTGTGTTTAGGCAATCTTCATTGTACAAGGTGTAGAATCTGTGGTTACAAGAAGGTCAGTGAGGATCCCAGCATTGTAGAGATGGGACTTGAGTCTCCTTCTTCTGACTCTATTCTGTACATTTTCTGCAATTCCTGAGCCCTTCTGTTGTAATGAATAACACCTCTTTTCCTACCTGTTCCTTAAGGTCAGCAGTTCAAAACGACCAGCCATTCTGTGGGAGAAAAAGGAGGCTTTTTGCTCCTGTAAAGGTGCACACACCTTTACAAGAAATCCTGTACAGGGTCGCTATGAGTCGGAAACGACTCCACAGCATATAACCAGCCAACCTATATGTAAAAAGAAAAGAAGAAGAAGAAAGAAGACTGTGGTTTAAGTAGCAGCCACTTCATCTCAAGATTCAGTTCTCATAAAATAAGCAGGTACTAGGTTAGCAAATGGTCCCTTATCAAATGTCACAGGAGGAAAGGAAAACAAAAATGATTTTCGGTGCTTCTCCAGAACACAATTTAGTGTCTAGGTTGCCTAATGTCTCTAATGAAAGCAGACTCAGCATTCATTGGCCCTCTCTCAATGAGCCACTTTTTCTGTTAAACAATACACAGTGGAAGTAACACAGACTGAGTGTGGTCTTTGGACCTGCCTCACTTGCTGCCCTGAATAGAATTGACTTCTCTTTGGTTTGTGTGATCAATGGCAGGGGGAGAGAAGGGGAACAGGTTTTAGATCTTTATTCCCAGAGAGGGTGTCCAATTTTTAGGTGCATGAAGACAAAGTCTGTTCTTTTTCCTGAAGGCTTAGTTTATTGGTATTTATTTACCACAGATTTTTAATTCATTGCTTTATGAAGACTTCTCTGTATCTTTTTTTTTTTTTTTTTCCTGCTGACAGGTAGATGAAGCGTATTTCTTTATATTTTGTCTGTTATTACTCATTTAGAAATCTTTTGTTGTGGTGGTAGCTTCAAGGCAGTTGCAAAATACAGCAGTTTGAATAGAGTAAAGCTGGATTAAAACTCACAGTAACTGTCACCAGGTAACCAGACCCCACATAACTATGTCAGGATTCACCAGTGATTTATTGCTTTAAATTGGAATCGGCTGATATTTGGTTCCACAGTGTTGAACTCTGCAGGATTAATCTGGAACCTGCTGGTACACATGAAACAGTTTTATCTGCTGTTCTAAGACTGATGAAATGTATAAAAGATGGTTGTATAATCAGTTGACTATCTCTTAGTGTTACAGCTTATTCTGTTCAGCATGGCAGTGTACAACCTCAAAAATAATTACGCTGTTGTAGTTAACTTGGGAGCAGAATGCAGCAACTGATAAAAACTGCATTTGGCAAGCCCTTTCTCAGACTGGATATTTCTGTTTTGTTATCTTCTTACAGAGAAAACGTGGGCTGTGCTGGTCAGACATGCTAGCAGCTTCGAAGCTTAGGTCAAGACCTAGGAGAGAGAACACTTAATCTATTGTCCGGGTCTCTTTCTGCTTTTGATCTTTTGTTTTTAGATAAACTTTATGAGACTGGATTTTTCATTCACTTGTCTAAGCATAGGTGCTCCCCTTGGAAACAAGGGCACTGATGCTTAGAGTATTTTTGTTGTTCTGAAAGCAATAAAATAAAAATCTAAAATTTTAGAAAGTGTAATTAAAAACTAACAACACATTTTAAAAAATTGTAAAATACCAGTCTCTATTTTTTTTAAATCATGAACTAACTCATTACTGTAAATTTTTAGTATACTTAGACTGTTGTTTTTAAAATCTGTCTTGTCAGTTCCAAAACATAGTGACCTTGTATAAATAAGGTTTTTGAGGAACTACTGGTAGGTTTGAACCACCGACCTTGGGGCTCAAACCCACCTTGTGGTCCAGGGTTCATCCTTTAATGCCGTACCAGGACTCCATATATATGCATATCTATACAGTGTTTATCCAAAATCATCACACCAGGACACCCTGCTGTCATTGTTGTTAAGTACCATCAAGTCAATTCCAACTCATAGCTATCCTATATAGGGTCTCCAAGGGGTGGCTGGTGAGTTTGAACCACCAACCATGTGATTCAAACCAACTGTGTGATCCAGTGCTTTATCCCACAACACCATAGCAGTGACAATCAAATTGATTCGAACTCATAGTAACCCCGTGTGTTATTGAGTAGAACTGCTCCATGTGCTTTGTGTTGTTAAGTGCCATCAAGTCAGTTTTGACTCATAGCAATCCTGTAAAGGGTTTCTGAGGAACAGCTGGTGAACTTGAACCACTGACCTTTTGGTTCAAAGAGACCTTGTAGTCCTGCACATTAACCCACTGCTTGGCTATATCTTAACAGAAGCAGATTGCCAGACCTTTATTCTGTGGCTCCACTAGGCAAGTTCAAATCACCAACCTGTACGTTAAACAGTTGAGAGCAATCTGTATGTGTTGCCCAGGGATCTAATCTTTCAATTTTCTACTTTCATATCCAGATATTGATGGAGATCTGAGAGGGAAAGTTCACATACATCACTTCAGACATAGCATTTTTCTCTGAAACTCATCTGATGGAAAAGCATCATAGATGATTTTTCATAAGATATTTAGTTTCTAGGAATAATCGTTTCTTTTCACAAAGATGTTAGCAGTAATCCATAGACTGCTTACGGATGTTTCAAGAAAAACCTAGGACTCAGAATAAAATATTATATAAAGGTCTGCCTGTTAGGTTACATATACAACCTATCTTTGAACTGAATTATGCCGATGGGAAGTCCCTTTGGAGCCAGTAATAATTTAACCTTTTGGACATGGATTTGTAGAAGTTAGGGTTAGGGATTGGACTGCCTCCTGCAGGCATTCCATAGGATAAAGATGAGACATCACCTCCCTTAAAGATTACAGTCTCAGAAACCCTATGTAGATCATGGTGAGTCGGAATCAACACACTATGGATTACGCCTAAATGGGGAGAAAAAAAAAAAAAAAGAATCCTCACAACTGCCAAAAAATAACATTATGGTAAATGAAGAAAAGTTTAAAGTTATCCAAGACTTGATTTTGCTTTGATGAACAATCACTGTTCATGGAAGCAGCAGTCGGGAAATTAAATGATGTATTGCATTAGGCAGATATGCTGCAGAAGATATCCTTAAAGTGTTAAAGGGCAAAGATACCAGTCTGAGGACTAAGCTGCACTTGATCCAAGCCATGATGCTTTCAATAACACCCTTATACGTGTGAATGTTGGACAGTGAATAAGGAAGACCTTAGAGGAATCCGTTCATTTGAATTATGGTGTTGGAAGAGACTGTTAAAAGTACCATGAATTGCCAAAAGAATAGGTGAATCTGTCTTGGAAAAAGTACAGCCATAATGCTTCTTAGAATGAAGGATGGCAAGACTTTGTCTTTCATACTTTGGACTTACATTCAGGAAAAACAGTCTCTGGAGAAGGACATCATGCTTGGTAAAGTGGAGGGTCCACAAAAAAGAGGAACACCCTCAACAGGATGGATTGACAAAGAGACAGTAACAATGAGCTCAAACGTAGTAACTCAGGACTGGGCAGTGTTTCGTTCTATTGTGCATACAGTCAATAGGAGTTGAAACCTGACTCAACCTCACCTCAACAACACAGTTGTATAAATATTTTTTTTTATATAGGTAAGAGATTTCCAAGGAAGAAATGAATAGTTTTATTAGAACCCCAAAATGTCATCTCTGGGACCAATATTTTTATCTTGTACCTAATTTAGTCATTTGACTGAGAAGGCATCATAAATTACTTTCCGTTTGTTTCTGTGATGTTTTCTTCCTCTCCCTGATTCCATTGTAAGTTACCTTTTCCAAACAGACTCTTAGCCCACCATGTAAACACTTATCTTATTATTGGGCCATGGACCTGACCGGATTGCCGGAAGTAGATGTAAAGCCGAGCAAGCCCATCTGTCATTGTCCTATCTATAGAGTTTGGATTAGATAGATCTGGCCTAGAAATGGGGATTGATGGATGATTGTCTACCCCCTCTTTTGAGTGTGCCTTTTCTTGAAAAATATGTTTAATTGCATGGAGTCCATTTCTAGTCACAGAGCAGCTCTCCAGACTCCACTCTGCTTGTCTGTTAGGAGGAAAAAGCCATCAATATTTTAGAAGCTGTTAACAGGCAAGAAGTTAGCCTTGATGGCTAGACATTGAAAGGTTTTTTTTTTTTGTACACTCTACAAAATCTATTCATTGCTTCTATAAAGCAGAACAGAGGCAAGGCTTAGGATAGAACAAGGGATGTGATAAAAACTGAGATAAAACCAATCAGAGTCTTTAAACCTCAGATAACCCAAAAGTGTCCTGATTGTATGACCTGAATTTCTCACCTGGGAACTTTCCAGAGCAACCCAGCATCCAGAAAATGCCCCAGCACTGATGTTACAGAACTGGGTCACATGAGGTATGCACCAGAGAATAAATTTCAGGGCAGATCTTCCAGGGACAGCTTTTAACAGGTCTTCTGGATTTCTGATGGTCGTTGAAGAGAGTGAATGACATTAAAATTCACCCAAACTTTCCCATTATCCCCTTGGATGGTATGATAGTAAGTTTGTTGTTGCTGTTAAGTGTCATCAAGTCGATTCTGACCCATAGTGATCCTGTATAGGGTTTCCATGGGGCGGCTGGTAAGCTTGAACAACAGACCTTGCAGCTAAAATGACTTTGCAGTCTGATGCATTATCCCACAGCGCCATACTAGGACTCCAGTGAACTCTTTGTTGTTGTTAGGTACCATCGAGTCGGTACCGACTCATACCAACCTTATGCACAGTAGAACAGAACACTGCCCGATCCTGGGTCACCCTCACTACTGTTGCCACACTTGAGTCCATCAATGCTGCCACTTGGCCAGTCCATCTCGTTGGGGGGTCTTCCTCTTTTTCTCTGACCTTCCACCTTACCAAACATGATATCCTTCTCCAGCGACTGGTCCCTCCTGACAATATGTCTGAAGTATGAGAGATGAAATTTGCCCTCTGGGCCTCCAAGTAGCATTCTGGCTGCACTTCTTCCAAAACAGATCTATTGGTTCTTTTGGCAGTCCATGGTACTTTCAATATTCTCCTCCAACACCATAACTCAAAAACATCAATTCTTCACTGTCCAGCTTTCACATGCATATGAGGTTATTGAAAATACCATGGCTTGGGTCAGGTACAACTTAGTCCTCAAGCTGACATCTTTGCTCTTCAACACTTTAAAAAGGTCTCATGCAGCATATTTGCCTAATGCAATACGTCCTTTGATTTCTTGACTGCTGCCGTGAGAGTTAATAGTTGATCCAAGAAGAATGAAGTCCTTGACAACTTCAATCTTTTCTCCTTTGATAAGAATGTTGTTTATTGGTCCATTGGTGAAGAGTTTTGTTTCCTTTACATTGAGTTGTAATCCATAACGAAGGCTGTGCTCTTTGATCTTCATCAGTAAATGTTTAAGTCATAAGTAAATGTTTTAAGTGAACTCTTAGGAACCAATGAAAAAGCATCACAAATAGTTTTCAAGAACCACTTCGCCCGTATGATTTCCATTTTCCCTGCAAATGTTTCAGGGGTTCTCACTGACATTCATATGTTGTTGTCATTGTTAAGAGCCATCAAGTCAGTTCTGATTTATAGTGACCCTGTATAGGGTTTCCATGGAATGGCTGGTGGGTTTGAACTGTTAACCTTGCGATTAGCAGTCCAGTGCTTATCCTACAGCACCACAGCAAGACTCCATTAATATGTAGGTATTGTTGTATTCAATGTTACGTTTGTCCCTGTTCCAAATAGTTTTTCCTAGTTTGTATATCCCAACATTAAAAGATCAAAAGCATCATCTTAATGCAAAGATATTTAGAACCTGTTATTTTTGTGATTCTGTTGGATAAGCATTGGAAAGTGAACCACAAGGTCAGCAGTTCAAGTCCACCAGGCACTCTGCAAGAGAAAGATTGAGGCTTTCTGCTCCCACAAAGGTTTACAGCCTGGGAATCCCTATAGAGGGTCTCTATGAGTTGGAAGTGACTTGACCACACTTTACAACAGCTTTTGTTTAGATTTACATGAAATCATTACCAAGGGCGATAAAGAGTGGTGTCTTTGTTAAATGTGTTTAATAACTCTTTCCTAGATTTCCATAGCACAACAATAACAAAGACACATACCCATTGGCATGGAGTCAGTTCTGACTCGCAGTGACCCTGTAGAATGGGGTCGAATTGCCTGTAGAGTTTTTAAGGTTGTAAGTCATTCCAGAAGCTGATCGCCACTTCTTTCTCTTGTGGAGCAGCTGATGAATCTAAACTGCTGACCATTGGCTAGCAGCCAAGTATTTAACCACTGTACTTTTTTCATAATACACACATTGAGTTTTCTTTCTTTATGTTGTATTGTGGCATTTTTGTTCTTGTTGTTGTGAAGTGCCATCGAGTTGATTCTGACCCATAGCCACCCTGTATAGGGTTTCCAAGGAGCAGCTGGTGAGCTTGAACCACATACCTTGCAGTTCAAACCACTTTGCAGTCCGATACATTAACCCACAGTGCTGCCATTTAATCTATTCCGACTTATAGCGACCCTGTAGAGGGTTTTCAAGGAGCAGCTGGTGAGTTTGAACCACCTGCCTTGTGGTTCTCAGTCCAATGTTTATCCGACAATGTTGCACCATGAGTCCTGGAACATTCTGGAAGGATTTAAAGCAATTGCAAAGATACCTAGATACCAAAAGGACTTGAAGACACCATTGCTGTTTGTAATTGACTCCAGGAAAATGGCACAGCAAACAGCCTCTTTCCTTTTTCTCATTGGTCCAGAGGCCTTCAGATCTCTCTCAGTCAGACTTCCTATGGGACCCTGGATTCATTCAGGTTAGCTAAGCCATAGAGAAGCTGTAGAGGGATACACTACTCAATCAGTGGCTCAGTGCTTTGAAAGATGATGGGAGAAAAGGTTGAAATCGAAGACAAATTGAACTTTTGGGGCTAGTGCTCACCATATAAGTTCTGTTGTCAGTGAGCACATGAAATTAAGCATTATTAATGAGTACCAATTTGACGGCTCTTAACAATTGAATTGTTGGGCATGCCTCATCAAGAACTGTATCTTCCTCTCAATCTAGTCAATTTTACCGAGCCAGTTTCTTCCAAAAAAGGGTATTTTCACCAAAAATAAAACAGACAAAAACTTAAGTATAGGTTTAAACGCACCACTCATTTTATCTTCCTGTTTTCTCTACAGCCATCCACCAAATTTTGTTTTTCCAAAACCTAATTCTAAAACGTACTCCCAATGATCTTTTGGCTATGGGGGATGGGGGAATCCTGAAATTGTGCCACACTGTGAGGCAGAGAGACTGCATTGATAGGCTCAGAGTTGTCATTGTTTCAAATAGCTTTTCTTATTTTCTTATCCTTGGGTGTTGTATCAGTCAGGATACGCTAAACTGCTGTAACAAATAGACCCAGAAATATATTAGGGCTTCAAAACAGTGCAGTCGTTGGTTGTGTTCTTTTGTCAATATCCCTTGTATTATCGATGGGTGGGGGACTTTCCTCCAGATGATTAGGCTTCTTCAAATCATGACCCTATCATCCTCTGGGATGTTTTTACCATCGACATCCTTCCAGAAGAAAACGAAAGAAAATATGGAGGAGTCACATTTATTTTATTAAAAATCCCAGTCCTGAAGCAGCAGATACCACTTCCACTGACATCGATCTCTTAGAAAGTACATGACATAGCAAGCTGCTAGAAACTATGGTTTAGCCATGGGCTCGACTCTAATCCTGTTACTGTGGAAGGTGAGAATGAATGTTGATGGACAGCTGGTAGTCTCTGCCACAGGTTCCTTTTGTATCATTGCTTCCCAGACTCCCCAAGGATAAGAATCTCTGGTACATTTTATGCAGACTACCATATCTTTTCCCTTGAAACCCTGATCCAATTGGCTTGGGTTGGCTTCAAGAATTTTTGTTTTCATAAACACTGTAGGTGATTATTATCTTCAGGAAAGTTTGAGAGACATTGTTTTAAGATGTAACAATGGTATTTTGTACCTTTGTTACAGTCCTGTGCTGAGACTCCTATGTTCTAAGGAATTGTTAACATTGTTTACATCAGTCAGTAAGATCATGTGGTTGTTTTCCTCTAGTTTATTATTTAGTGGATTATGTTGCTGGTTTTTCTGTTGCTGAACTATCCTTGCATACCTGGTATGAATCCCACTTGGTCATGATTAATATTTAATATTTTATATATATATACACACACATACATACACATGTGTTTGTGTGCATGTGTATTGATAGGTTATTGACTTCTATTGGCTAAGATTTTGTTGAGAATTTTTACTTCTATATTCATGAGGGATATTAGTCTGTAATTTTCTTTTTTAGTGATATCTTTGCCTGGGTTTGGTATAAGGGTTATGCTTACTTCATCTGTATTTGCAAATTTTCCATCCTTTTCTATGTTTTGGAGTAGTATGAGTAGAATCAGTATCAGCTCTTCTCTGAATGCTTAGAACAATTCACCAGTATAGCTAACTGGGCCTGGACCTTTTTTTTGTTGGGAATATTTTAAAGACCTGATCAATTTCTGCTTTTGCTAGAGGTCTGTCCACATTTTCTGCTTCATTCTTTGTTAGTTTAGGTAGGTCATGTTTTTCTTACAATGTATCTATTTTTTCTAGATTTTCAAATTTGTTGGAGTACAATGCTTCATAATATTCTCTTGTTACCTTTTGATTTCTGTTGGTACTGTTGTGCCATCACCCATATTGTTTATTAACTGTGTTCTTTGCATCTTCTTTTTTTGTTAGATTTGCCAATTGCTTGTTGATTTTATTAACCCTTTGAAGAATCAACTACTTGTATTGTTGATTCTATATTTCTATTTTCTAATTAATTTATATATGCCCTAATCTTTATTATTTCTTTGCTTCTGTTGTCTGTAGGCATACTTTACTTCTTTATTTAAATTGTTAAAGATGATGTGTGTTAATGTGTTGATTTTGGTTGGTCCTTTTTGGATATGTATGTTTATTGCTATAAATTGCCCTCTAAACACTGCTTTTACTGTGTCCCACAGTTTTGTTATGTTGTGTTTTCACTCTCTTCTGACTCATGGAATTTTTGTTGTTGTTGTTTATTACCCTGTAATTTTTAAACAGGGTGTTACTCAATTTCTGTGTATTTTGTTTTGTTTCCTTGGTCTTCCTATTGTTGATTTCTAAGTTTACAGAAATTTAGCTACGTGTGTTCAGTCTTAGAAGCTGGCTACAGGCCTCATTATATAGACAAAATTACTCTCTGTGTCTACCACTTAACACTAGTCTATCTGTTCAAACCTGAACTTCTCATTGAATGAGCAGATTCTGTTTTTCAGTTGATCCAGTTGACCAGTATTTTGACATATGGTTGTTATACAATTTATATGAAATACTTAGATTGTGTTACCTATGACAGCTCTTTCACACACAGGTCAGTGTATAAGATTGACTAATAAAGACATCTTTGGGGCTGTTTTTTCCCTTCTTGTCATAACATTGAATCTTTCAGAAACATAACCTCATGGAAATTATAAGCATAAGTATATTGAAAGAATAGTGTTTGTATGATGTAGCAGTCACCTTTGTCCACAAATGAAGGCTTGAAAGAAAAGTTGCTATAGCCAGACTTCTAAACATGCTAAAATAATAACATAAAATGCACAGGGACACCTGGGTTACCAAATTTACATGTGAGATCATCTATTTGGTGTGCTTTTCACAGCAAATTTGAATTCTAGACTGACTTCTCCATGCCTCCTAGCACATTGCACATATGCTCAGGGGATTCAAATCAATTTTAATATTACCTACACCAACCAATTCTATTCAGAAAGAAAAGTCTTCTCACCAACATGAAAAGTATCCCAGGACATACTGAACAAAAAAAATTATCTTTGGAATATCCATTCTTTTGCATTGCCTGAGCTCTTGATCTTCTTGTTATAGGACATAATTTAGAGCTAACAGTGAGATCCTTAGTGGTGGGAGAAAATCTCTTAACTACAAAGCTGTATTATTATCATTTGTTATCTGCACAATTAGGAAGCAATAGCACACAGCAAAGACTTTGTCGTATGAATGATCTTTGTTGCCTGGAGCTTCAAAAAGCTCATTGCAGAGTGTTTTTACAACTGCCTTTGTTCCCACCCTCATCTTTATAATTGTGTGTGTGTGTATTTGCAAGACAAACAAGCAGTGACCCTTCAGTTCCAAAGGACTAGAGACTTGGAAACCTGTCTTCACCCAGTTGTCTAAGGGGGAAGTAGAGGGATGTGGGTTATTTCTTTGCTTCTTTTTCTAAAGGTTTAATAGAAGAATAAATGTCACTGGAAACTGAGAAATAAGGAAAGATTTTAGATCAAATATTAGTTGAGTGTGCATGTAACTTGGGAAGGTTGATATATGGCATAGTCTTCCTTGAATGAAAGCAAAGGCCTGCTAATCAATATTTAGTTGGTAGAGTTCTCTGTTATCTTGAAACCAAGGAAATATTTTACTTTTCCCTCTGAGGTTTCCTAGAGAAGGAATCTAGGCAAACAAGATGAATCTTCTGTCTACATGCTTAATGAATTGAGTAGTGAGATTTACCACCACAGCGAAATTTTAAACGTGTCAAGGGCAAAGATCATGTATTATACTTTTCTTGTATCCATAATCAGTTATACTTATTTCATTCTCTGAAAAATGGAAAACTATACCTACGCTTAGTTTTTATCTGGTGTGAGAGTTAGAGTAATGAAGAATCAAGACAGTCTTTGGTAAGATTAGTCTAGTTGGATTCTGGCCCAAACTATGTAAGTAACCAGAATGAATTCTCTGTCAAAATAGCACTTCTCTGTGCCTCCGTTTCTTTAACTGGATAATAGTGGCTCTTAAGCTGCTTCACTCTTTTCCATTCAGCATTCGAAGTTGATCACAGTGGTAGCAGGACAGCTCTTCTCAAAATTAGCATATGAGGTCAAGTTTGTGTTTTTCCTCAGATACCTTGCGCCCCCCCCCCCTTTATTTCATGACACTACTATATAGGCCAACATCCATGTGCTCAATGAAAAAACCTCTTTCTCAAAACCCGTAATCATAGATTTACTTATACTACATCGTTGAAATAGTAGATTACAGTGTTAGTTCTTCTGAGGAATTTTTATTCTAATAAGAATCTGAGATTCAAATCAAGAGGATGAAGCTGAAAGGATAAAAGAAAGGATTGAGAGAGAAGACAGTAGAGAAACATCTATGTAGAGTTTGCCGAGGAGAGCCCTGGTTTTTCTATCATGTTATAATTATTCGTATTTTCCCCTTCCACTTTTAAAAGTGACCCTGCCTGGGGAATCCTGTATGGTGCCTCTTAAATTGTATTAGACAGTTGTTGTTGTTGTTGTTAAGTGCTATGTAGTCAGTTTTGACTCTTAGAAAGCCTGTCTAAGGTTGCTGAGACTGTACATCTTTGTGGAAACAGAAAGCCTCATCTTTATCTCATGGAGTGTGGCTGGTGGGCTTGAACCACTAATCTTGTGGTTTGCAGCCCAGTTCTTATCCTCTAGAGTCACTGTGTTTCCTATATTAGTAGTATATTAGATGGGAGGATGAATAAAAGAAGCTAACTTCTTTCAGTGTGTCCTGTGTGTCACAAACTGTGCTTGGTACTTTATATGCATTATCTTACTAAATGGATGGAATAAAATCTAGTTACTTAACCATTAAACCACATCTATCTTAGGTTAGAAGAAGCTCTAGTGACGTCGTAGGCAATATATTGGGCTGCTAACCTCAAGGTTGCCAGTCCAAACCCACCAGCCACGCTCCATGAGAGAAAGATGAGGCTTTCACAGCCTTGGAACTCATGTACCAACAGGCTTGCTCAACAACACACAGCATCAGCAACTGCTTAGGTCAGAGTAATTTCATTGGAAATGGCTTCAAAGTGTTGCATGAATATTTTACCATTAATTAGTGGCCAAATCAGAACGGCTCATGAAGCATAAGCTCTCAAAGAAAATCATATTGCTATGAAGCACATGGGGAATACCCTGTATATTAACTGTTGTTGTTAGGTGCCTTCGAGTCGGTACTGACCCATAGCAACCTTATGCACAGCAGAACAAAACACTGCCGGACCCCGGGCCAACCTCACTAATGTTGCCATACTTGAGTCTATCAATGCTACCACTTGGCCAGTCCATCTCCTTGGGGGTCTTCATCTTTTTCTCATGCTTGAGTCCATCGATGCTGCCACTTGGCCAGTCTATCTTGTTGAGGGCCTTCCTCTTTTTCTCTGACCCTCCACCTTACCAAACATGAGATCCTTCTCCAGCGACTGCTCCCTCCTGACAACATGTCCAAAGTATGAGAGACGAAGTATATTAATTAGCCAACTCATATTTGAAAAGCACCATGCTTTGCCCTGTGAGTGGAGCAAAGGGCACTTAAGACGTGGCCCGCTGCTCTCAAAGAGTTTCTGTGATAGATAACAGGATGAGAATGCAAACTGAACCACAATAAAAGGCAGCCATTTAGGAGATAGTAAGTAGAGTCCTTCCTGTGTCTTCTCATTGTGTGGTGGTAACTCAAAATGAAACACAGCTACTGGCGACCACATTTTCAGAGGGAGCCCAGTACACATGGGTGGCATGTGCCTCAAGTCTTCCTCCTAACATTTTCCTCCTTCTCCTCTCATGATCCTCTAGGATGTTTAGAACTCTGCTTAATCTTGTGAGGCCCCATGTTGTGGCCTTTCTTCTTCTCCGCTGTTGCTGAAATAAAGAGAATTGACAAACCATTAGTTAAGCTCTTTTTATAGTAATGAAACCCATGTGTGCTCATTAAAAAGCCACACTTTTGATTTCAACTAACAAACTGTTTTAGGGAATTTTTACCTCTTGGGGGAGTACCATAGAATGTACAGTTGGTGGAAATTGTGTTGTACCCTGACTAGAGAAGTCATCAGAATGATTCCATTAAAATTGATTGAATATTTAGAGGCCACGCAAATGGATGTTCAGAGTATTCTGAGGCCATGCAAATGGGTGAACCTGGCTACTTCCAAGTAATTACTTCAGAAAGCAAGACAACAAAATCAATTCTCAGTCCTATTAGAGGGTGTGTGGTCATCACTTACCAGCGAGGTTCACTTGCTCTCCCTTTCATGCAGAAACCGTCTGGGAGCAGCTCGATGCTGTGGCAGGCATGTTGCTTTTGCCATTCGACACCACTGTTCTTTTTATCAAATTGTGCCAATGCTGCCTGTCCCTTATCTGCTTCTTATGTGACCTAGATAGGGTCTGTTTGGACTTGGAGCTGTGTGGAGGAGCTTGATAAATACAAGGCTGACAATAACATCTAATACTTACTAAGCACTCTTGTGTATATGCCAGGGGCTGCACTGTAAATGTTCATAAATCATCTTTTTTAATATAGCAACAGTATGATATAGGTAAGGAGCCTAGTGGCACTGTGGGTGAAGCATTGGGCTGCTAGCCATAAGATCCAAGGTTCAATCCCACCAGCCGTTCCTCAGAAAAAGATGAGGCTGCCTGTTCCCATAAAAAGGCATAGTCTTGGAAACCTTATATAGCGTTCCAATGAGTTAGAATCTACCCAATGGCAGGGGTAGAATATAGGTACAGTTACTAACCCTGTTTTGCTGCTGTTGTTGTTAGGTGTCATCTAGTTGGTTCTAACCCTGTGTTAGGTTTCCAAGGAGCAGCTAGTGGGTTTGAACCACCGACCTTGTGGTTAGCAGTCCAGTACTTATTCTACAGCACCACACAGAAGCTTAAAGAGGGACATTTGTCCAAGTCAGACACCTGAGATGGTAATTAAACAACTATTGCTCTAATCCCTCTAAATATCTTGAATGAAATAGGAGTGAAATATTCAGTATCACTTTGAAAACTATCATAATGTCTGCTGTAAGAACTCTGGGACTAAGCACGCTTGCCTTTTTTTTTTTATCACTAGAACATCAATTTATATACCTGGTTGCAAAAGGGAGTATCTTGTATGAGTACCAGTATTCCAGACAATATGAAAAAATATCTCCCTATCCGATCTACATCCATGTGAAACATGGCTCGGTTACCATGGGAGTGGGGTGGAGGCAGCAGTCAGGGCCAGAACTATTAGCCCTCTAGTGTCATATGCCACAAAAAGGGTCGGAAGCAGGCATAACTCTTTAATTTAGCTTAGCATATGGTTTCTGTAGCATTTCACTTAACTGTAAAGACCAGAGTGAGGATGTGGACACCAATTTCTGCATTCTAGTTCCGCCCACAAGAAAAGCTGACCACCTCTGTCCTATTCTTGATTGTGGATGCCTCTTACGAGAGTTCTGAGCCATCTCGGAAAGGTTCATAAAAAGTTATGATACAGTGACATCACTGATGTGTGCTGCGCTAAGGCTGAGTGTTACTCCATTCAAAGTAACAGTAAGTGGCCTGTGCTCTCAGTTGGTGGTTACAAGTTGGTATATCATGGGAGCAACACAGTGAAGTTGAAATTTATGAGGTTGTGACTGGGTGCATCTACTAGCCTCCTCTACTGAATTGAGGATCATAAGACAACAGATGTGAGTGTAACCGACTCTCATTGCCACTAGACTCCTACTTACAATGCCATCCTAACCTCAAGAGAATCCATACTATGAAATAACCTTAGATTAGAAACTTCTTTTAATGAGACCCTGCAGGACTTTAGAAACTAAATCCTTTTTAATCAGATTCAAGCTAGAACTACGTTATTCCACATTTAACCCTGGGATGCCTTCTGTAGTCTATGTGAAGCTATCTTTGTTAACTTGATGCATAGTCCTAACCAGGCCACTTGGCCCATAAAAGAGAACATTTATTTTCAACACCATTGGTACCAATCTCAGCCTCACCAGGAAGACGCCCTGAAGACTGACTGGCCAGTGAGTTGGCAGCAGGACTTTGAACCAGTTCATCCCAGTTCAGCCACGGCTTATGAACCAATGCTGGAACAGGCCCAGTATTTTAAAATTTACACTAACCAAACACTTGCCAGAATGGAAACAATTCCTGCTAGAAACTTAATCCCCCACTTAGAAAACAAGGGCAGCATACGGGTTGGGTAGCAACTAGATCTCATGAATGGCTGAGTCAGAAACAGTGGTGCTCAGCTGAGAGATGGTGGCCGACCACTGTCAGCAGTCCTGGCATTAACCCAGTGTCATGTATCAGGCTCCTGAAGGGGCTCGCTACACCTCTTCCTAGCTCCATTCCATGGCTTTAGCCACAAATTTTCCCGTTCTGGTTAGCATTACCCAAATCTTAACAGTTTGACTTTTTTCTGGTGTACGTAGACCAGGAGACAGTCACTCAAACAGAATAAGGGAATATTGGATGGTTTAAAATCAGGAAAGTTGTGCACTAGGGTTGTATTCTTTCACCATACTTATTAAAACTGTTTGCTGAACAAATAATCCGAGAACCTGGATTATATGGAGAACAACATGGCGTTGGGATTGGAGGAAGACTTTTTAACTACCTGTGCTATACAGATGACACAACCTTGTTTCCTCAAAACAAAGCGGATCTAAAATACCGATGCAGATCCAAGACCACAGCCTTCAGTATGGATTTCACTTCAGTGTAAAGAAAACAGAAATTCTCACAACTGGATCAGTAAACAACATGATAAACAGAAAAGATTGAAGTTGTCAAAGACTTCATTTTGCTTGGATCCACAAACAATGTTCATGGAAAGCAGCAACCAAGAAAACAAATGATATATTGCATTAGTCAAATCTGCTGCAAAGAACTCTTTGAAGTGTTGAAGAGCAAAAAATACTACGTTGAGGACAAAAGTGTGCTTGACCCAATCCTGGTACTTTGAAAAGCTTCATATGCATGTGAAAGTTGGGCAATGAATAAGGAAGACCAGAGAAGACTTGATGCATTTGAATTATGGTGTTGGAGAAGAATATTTAAAAGTACCATGGACTGCCAGAAGAGCAAACAAATCTGTTTTGGAAGAAGTTCAGCCAGAATGCTTTAGGAATCAGCATGATGAGACTTCATCTTTCATACTTTGGACATGTAATCAGGAGCTACCAGTCCCCAGAGAAGTACATCATGCTTGGTGAAGTGGAGCATCAGCGAAAATGAGGAAGACTCCTACTAAGATGGGTTGACTCTATGGTAGTAACAATGAGGTCAAATTAACAACAATTGTGAGGAAGGTGCAGGGCCAGGCGTTGTATCGTTCTGTTGTACAGAGGGGTGCTGTGAGTCAGAACCAGCTTGGTGGCACCTAACAACAACATTCTGGTTTCACTTTGTCGGCCATGGCTGAACCAGTTTGAAGCTCTGGCTAGTAGGTCCAGTCACACTAACTTTAGAGATTGCCTGGTGTTGTGGCCTCCAAGCTGACTTGGTGAGTCTTGGTGTAGTGCTGCAGGATAATGCACTGGACCACAAGGTCAGTTTAAACCACAAAGATTGGTGGTTCAAACCCACCAGCTGCCCCTTAGAAAGCCTAGATGGGGTCACTATGAATTGTAACTGACTTGACAGCACTTAACAACAATTAGAAGCTGGTTTGTTAATATTTGGCCTAAATTTATCTTTTTGACATTTTAGAGAAAAATATGGTCCACCTGTCTACTCTAGAATTAGTCTTTTAATACAGAAATGTAATCAAAGTCACTGTTTACCTATTGTCTTCCATTCTAAAGGTCATATAATGTTTTCTGTAACAAAGGAGACTTTTTGTTTCAATATACAGTCCCTATGGTGCCTTTAAAAGTGTGGATTACCCATAAGTGGAGTACCACAATGTTCAGAGCAGACAAGGAGGTTAAAGAAGCCGCTGAAACACAATGATTGATTGTCCTGTGAGAATAGGAATGACATTAAAATCCTTCTGATGTTTTTGTAACTATTAGATATTTGAAATGACTTAACCTAAGTGGCTTCTTTTAGAGAACCAGGGAAGAAGAAAATGCAGATTCCAGCAATTTCGCTCTTGATACCTTTTCTATCCGTATTGTGCTTTTGTTGGAATTTACATAATAATAGGTAAGGAAGTATTGTAGTATATATGTAGTCCTCAATTGCTTTCCCCAAAGACTTGGAATTAAAGTAGATTTAATCTAGGTCAGATAATAATAATAACCTCAGGTTTTTTGGCAGCAGATTTCAAGAGAGCACCCATTTGTGGAACTAACAGGATAGATCTTCCAAGGGAAGGCCCCAGGGTGACAGGAAGCTGGCCAGATCTTGTGGCCAGTTAATAGGAATGTGATCATAGCATGTGAGGTGTGTGTTGTTGTTGTTATTAAATGCCTTCGAGTCAGTTCTGACTCACAGCAACCCTGTATAGGGTTTCCAAGGAGCAGCTGGGGAATTTCAACCATTGACCTTGCAGTTCAAACCAACCTTACAGTCCAGCGCATTATCCCACACCAGGTGTGTAGTCTACAGAAAATGCTTGGTGCGATTGTTGTTCACTTTCTGGGTGAATAGTTGGCTCTGCTTTGGGGTATAAATGTAATGTAGTCAGGTTTGTTGGAGGGGGACACAAGATCACTGCCCCAGGAAGCCAGAATGAAGAATAAGAAATGCAGTCCTGTTTTGTCAGTGAAAGCCACCTCCCTTCTCCCGACCCCTACTCCTGGGAATTCCCTTGGGATTCTACTTCATAATCCAAAGGGTGAAGTCTACATAATTCAACTTCTGGGAGCAGAATGACAACATTGTTTCTCTGTGTCCTAGGTAGTGGCCAGATGGTAATACTTTTTTACATCAGGGTGCCAATTATATCAAACTCAATAAAACTAAGCTAATTAGATGTGGTTTCATTAAAAGTTAATTTCTACAGGATGTGACATTTGTATTGGGTAGCTGCTAGTCTAGCTATGGAAGTCCCGCTTTTAGATAATAAAAACAAAAGTTTGTTTTAGGAGACTTAGAAGTTTAAGATAAGAGATTATAAAAAGGCATTTTAAGTTACATGAAAGGAGTTTAGAAGCAGCTCTCAAATGTATTGTTGTTGTTACTTAAGTGCCATCGAGTCAGTTCTGACTCATAGTGACCCTGTGTAGTTTTTCTGAGGAGCAGCTGGTGGGTTTGAACGGCTGACCTTGTGGTTCACAGTCCAGTGCAGATCCTACAGCGCCACACTGAAGTCCTACGAAGTACTATTTAATCTGAAATGGGATAGTTATCCTCCAATGGAGGGGCTATGGTGACATATTTTTGCTTTTGCTATCAGCTCCTGGAATAATTGTCCAAAGGAGCCCAGGACAAACGACTGACCGCGCATACAGCAATTGAGGGCTCTCATCTGTCATTGTGAGGGTACAACTAGTAAAGTTAGCTAATTGTAAAATTCGCTGATTCTACAGAAAGGATATTTATTGTTTTGTTAAGTGCCATCCTATCGGTTCCCACTCAAAGCGACCCCGCTTAGGGTTTCCCAGGAACTGCTGGTGTGTTTGAACTGCTGACCTTGTGGTTCACAATCCAGTGCTGATCCTACAGCGCCATACCAGTTGTCCCACTGAAAGGGTATGTTGTTGTTGTTAAGCATTTTCGAGTTAGTTCTGATTCATTGGTTGGTTGGTTGATTATGTGCCAAGGAGTCGATTCCGACTCATAGCAACCCTGTGTAGGGTTTCCGAGGCTGTAAATGTTTATGGGAGCAGGAAGCTTCATCTATTTCCTTCAGAATAGCTGGTAGTCTCGAACTGCTGGTCTTGAGGTTAGCATCCCAACTCGTAACCAGTACATTACCAGAGCTTTTTGTTCTGACTCAGCAACCCTATATAGGGTTTCCAGGGAGCGGCTGGTGGGTTTGAACCACCAACTTTGTGATTCAAACTGACCTTACAGTCTAGTGCATTATCCTGTAACACCACATCAGGAAAGGGTATAGAAGCCAATAATACAGCAATGCCACCTTCACTTTCTCTAAGTTAATTTATCTCAGTTTTGACTTTAAAAGACAAAGAGAGGAGGGCCAAAATCCTCTTGCAGGTTCTTCTTATAGCCAACTAGGTATTTCTTTGATGACTGCTTTTTTCATTCCTCTCTTTCATGTGTCTCCGTTTTTGCCATCACAGCCATCCTGGTCTAGCATCCCAGTACAGAGGGCCCACTGTGATGACATCATAAGCAGAGACACATAAAAGATGTATGTAGCCACAGGGGTATTGAATTTTAAACATAGCTTCTGAACTCTGTAGCATTACTCGATAAGTCACATCTTGCGTTTCTCAAAGCAAGTAATATTTTGAGGACAAAGTGAAAGGAATAAACACTTAAAGGCATAGGATCATGGCGGGCCTGAGTTAATAGTTCATTTGATGTGGTTTTTAACCAGCAATGCCAATTATTCTTCTTGGTAGGTGGACCTTTGGCTGTGGAAAGGGATACCTCTGTGGTTCCCCAGGGTACCAAATCGCCTCATGAAGCACGTTATACTTGCTAAGAACAGCATTTTGTCATTGTCTTCTGCCTCAAGAAATTAAGGGTGCAGTCACCTTCTGGCAAACAATTCCTGCCTGTCTCCCCGGACCCCTTTTTTTTTTAAAAAAAATCAGTATTACTGAGTTTTCTTTAAATTTTTAATTTGATTTTAATTTAATGTTGTTGTTTCTTTTAACCTTTAACTGTAACTGCTTTGTGGAAACTAAAAGTAGGGTGTCTTGGCAAGGGCGAAGCAAATTATTTGGTTAAAGTGGAAACTGTAGTGTGTGAGAGATTCACTTGAACGCAAACATACCACTTAGATAAACAATGTTGGATTCTAAGGAGGGAAAAAAGGTGTTCTCTATATAGTAGCTAAAATTGACGGAGAAAATAGATTCCAAGAGGAATCAAGCATGCGGAGTATGTCTTTTGACTTAAACTGGCTTGTGTGCTTCAACTTGACAAGAAGCCAAGATTGCAATTGCAATTCAACTTGAGTAAAAACAGGCACCTGCTTTGCTTGCAAATGTGTGTACAAAAAAAGAGCTTCATTCACAGAAAGAAGAAAACAAAGCAGGGTTCACTAATTTAGCCTCCCAGGGCCTCAGTCCCTTGATCTGTCAGCCCCTCAGAATTCAAAGGCAGCCTATAAAGGGATTTTTAGTTCACAACATGATGATTTTGTTGATGTCCTGAATTCGAATGTCTCTTGAATTGAAATTGCCTGCTAGGACTATTACACTGTTTAAAGAAACAAAAACCCAAAACCACACACACCCAACTCTGTGATTGAACTGGTGGAACTAAAACATGTATATATGCCTATTTTAAACTGTTTAGATTCTGAATGTAAAGTAGATTTCATAGGTGTAAGATGACGAGAGGCCAGAAAGACATAAGACACTTCTTCCTATACGCTCTGGACAGAGTTCATTTAGGGGACATGGGTGTTCCCGTGCACAACATGCTAAGCTCCAAACTGGAAACACATTTCACTTCTACCAGTTCAACCATGGAGTTACAGAAAATAATTTTCGTACCTTTACATCTTCCATCCTCAGCCCCTGAAATGTATAGTTGATTTGTTCGTAACAGAGAAGATATTCCACAGGTGTTTTTCATATGAAACTATCACTGAACAACAACAGCATTGGAAAAAGAACTAACAATTAGAACTAGAGAATTCCAGTAAGACCCACCCTCGTACTTGAGAGAACACCTTGTTGTTGTTGTTGTTAAGTGCCATTGACTCGGTTCCGACCCATAGTGACTGTGTATGGGGTTTCCAAGAAGTGGCTGGTGAGCTTGAACCACCGACCTTGAAGATCAAACTAGCTTTGCAGTCCAGCGCATTAATCCACAGTGCCACACCTTATGCAGGTGATTTTATCCTAAATCCAGGCTGCTGGCAGTATTCAGGAAGGTTCTATTCCATCAGTCATATTATACGCAAGTTTGACTTTCTGCTAGTAGGAGTAGAAATTGTTGGTATGGGATTTTACTTTTCTACCCTGTAGTTAATAAGTTATTTCTGTAATTAAAACCATTCAATATACTGACCTCAGGTCTTTATTCCTGAATCCTTTAATACAAACACACACAGATGCAACAAAACTGCCTTATTATCAGTATTTTAGAGTCAAAGGTAAAGAAAATTGCCTTTTAAAAATGGTATCTCCAGAGAATCTAATCTTAGTTCTCTCCTGTCTTACCTTGGTAAAGTTTACAAACCTTGGAGGAAGTTTCTTTATTGAGTATAGTGCCTGTTTTCATAAGGGCAGAACTGTGTCTACACTGCCCTACATGCCAAAGAATGTACATAAATATCCGTTTGATTCAGGGCAAGGCAAGATATGCACAGGCTATCATCTCTACAGAAGCAGTGCCCCCCTCCCCCCGAATATTACCAGGAGTTTTCAAAGTGAAGATTTCCAAGAGAAACAGCTGTGGTTTGAAAAGATTTGTCATAATCCAGATGGTTTCTTTGAAGATAAATCTACTTGATCATTTAAAATTAAAGTCTTTCAGCAAAGTTGAGTATTTTCTTTATGATTTAAAAATACACTACGTGTGTGTGTGTGTGTGTGTGTGTGTGTGTGTGTGTGTGTGTGTAAAGATACTATTGGCCTATCTTTCTGAGAGCTTTATCTTCTTGGAAACAAAAACAGCCAAAAAAAACCTTTCATAACAGTGTCTCAAATTATCCCACAATTAGACTAGCAGGAGATACCTGAGGGGACTCTGATAATAGGAACTATTTGTGAAATGATGTAGTCAGCTACCAGTTACCCTGATTGGAGTATGAAGCACATAGTCTCTCTAGAATTTGGCACCCTCAGCTTCTGATACATAATGGCATAATCACATCTCAGTTATTATACCGATTAGAGATTATATTACCAGCTGAGCATAGATGCACCTATATTGCAAAACTTTCTGCTCCCATAAAGTTTATCAGCCTCGGAAACCCTATCAGGGTCACTATGAGTCAGACAGCAGACAACCAACCGTTGCTAAACTTGGCCACCTCTGGTGGTCTGGGAGGTGAAAGGCTCCAAACTGCCCGGATGGGAGGTAGGTGAAGGGGTAAAGAACAAGAGATATAGGAAACGTCTAAGCTTCTCTGCGCCTCTCCCTTTCCTTGAATGCTCAGTGTCCGGTCTGGACCCCAGGATTTTTCTGTTCTAGACTACCTTTGCTATCAAGTGTCATGTCTTGTGTTCCCTTCCTATGGGCTCTGATAGCTACTCAAAGTTAAGCAGCAAGATTAACTCATTACTTGCCAGTGAGATTTAATGTATTACTCCTGTAAAGTATATACAGAATCATAGCAGAATCACTTGGTGACCAACAAAAGATATCCTAAAACAGTGGAAATGTGAGCTCAGTGTAGAGTGTAGAATAGCTGTACCTGTTTCACCTGTGAATGTAGAAGCCCAGATGAGAGATACTGAGATGGGATTGGTAAACAAACATGCGAAGGATATCCTACCCCCCACCCACCCACCCCCGGTGGAGGGTGGGGAGGGGGAAGAGAAGCAGGCAGTTCCAGAGTGTTATAAAGCTTTTATTGCTACAATGAATTGTTGAAACCCTTGAAAAGTGTGGAGCATGATGTTGAGTTTTTGTAAGTTCGCAGCTGCCACTGGTAGGAACTGACTGTGTGGATAAAGGTGGCAAGAATTGTAAAGTGTACGTGCTTATTGTTGTTGTTGTTAAGTACCATCGAGTTGGTTCTGACCCATAACGACCCTGTAGAGGGTTTCTGAGGAGCTGCTGGTGAGCTTGAACTACCGACCTTGCAGTTCAAATGGCTTTGCAGTCTGGCACTTTAACCCACAGCGCCACACTAGGATTCTAGTTGCTTATTAGACAGTGTCAAATGAGCAAAGTAGGGAAATGTGAAGCAGCAAAAATAACCAGCATTAAGCAGAAATAGGAGGGTTGAGACTTTCTAAAGCACCTGACTCATCATAGTGCATTAGCCTCAGCTAATCCCAAGAGTCTCTTGGCCAGTCACTTGTCTTTGACGTGCTCTCCACCCAGAGGCAGCAGAGAAAGGGAGATCCCAAGATTGAGCACTGAAACTGGAGTGCTTGTCTCCCGTGATACAAATTGTAGCCACTGCCCATTGAAGAGTCTCTGTGGATACTGTAGATGGTTACCCATCCCACCTTACAATGATGCCCGAAACAGCACCTCTAAAAGGAGGGAGGCCAGGCCCCTGAATCAGATCGCTGAGCCATCTGCTATTGCAGCTGACCTGGAAATGAATCCAGTATATCACAGACCTGAGTTACAGCTGGTGTGGGGAAATCTAAGAAACAGGTGGTTCCCTCAACAGCTGTACATTCAGTTAGGGCAGGCAACAAAGAAAATTCCATCTTTGTTGCACCTTCATGGGTTTTATATAGTAGCTCTCTCACCTTTTGCCATGATAATGACCTTATCTCAGGGCAAATGATGATGTTTCTCCCTTCCTTTGTTGAAATAATCTCTACAGGTCAAAGAATCTAAAATTTAAAAAGCATAATAAGTAATAGATGAATAGAGAATATGAGTGTCAGCTGTTAAAATACTCACAGAAACAGTAGTTTTTAAAACACAGTCTTCTGAAAATGTACAGACTGAAGTCCCATTAGGGAGAGAACTTGAATTGTTGCACCGAAGTGGTTATTTAAATTTGTATATTGCTGTTGTTAAATGCTGTCAAGTTGGTTCCAACTCAGAGTGATCCTGTATAGGGTTTCCAAGACTTTAAACCTTTGCAGGAGCAGAAAGCATCATCTTTCTTCCACAGAGCAGCTGGCAGGCTTGAACCACAGACCTTGTGGTTCACAGTCCAGTACTTATTGTATGGAACCACTGTGCTCCTTTAAATGTGTTAATTCTGTATTTACCCTGAAAAAAATTTTTATAACTTACTTTTTTATTAAAGTGAATCATTATGCATGCAAAAAAAAAAAAAGTATGGCATTTACTGGACTGCTAATCACAAGGTCAGCAGTTTAAACCCAACCCTTCGCAGGGTTGCTATGAGTTGGAACTGACTCGATGGCACGTAACAACAAAAACAAAAGTAAAGAACAATCGCAACTTTTAAATTTTGTTCTGAAGGAAACAGTCTGGGTATACTCACATGAATTATGGACAGTGTTGAGCAGACCTGGTTTTTAGTCACTTATTTAGAGGTGAGGAAACTCAAGTAAGAGAGTAAGGGTATGAGTTAGCCCCTCAATCACTCAAGAACCAAAGATGTGAAACCAAAAGAAGACTCATGGGGTGATCATCCCAGTCATACACTCTATCCCGAGGCCCACAAAGCTGTATAAGTTGTTGAGACTGAGTAGGCCCCGAAACCCAACATGGGCTCTGCTCAACCAGCAGTGGGCTCTGGCAAGGAATGGTACCTGCATGAGGACAGGGCCCCTTTTTCTAATTCACAGAAAGCTTCCAATTACACTTACTAAGCATGGCATCTATATGTTAGACTGGGAGCATCGGAGCACCAATATGTATGGTAACATGTGACCATTGCTATCGAAGACATTCTCTTATATATTACAAGTAGGAACTATCATGGAATAATCCTAATGAATCTTTGTGTAAACGGGTTTAGAGTATGAGTTGAGAAAGGAGTACAGTTTGAAGAGGATCTATACCAATAAATCCTTGATGGCATCGTATCAGTTGCACATGCAAAGTAGACTGTAGATGAAATTGGAACGAGTTTGAGATTTAGGATATCTTCCCAGCCCTGCTTTGGTACACTGACCTCCTCTCTTTATTTCTCTTCTCTCTTGACTCCCCGTCCCACATTTCTAAGAACACCAGCTTCAAATGTTTACTTTATCCAAAAAATACCTGACTTCCTTTTGTTGTTGTTGCAATATATGCAGGCATACTTCGGAGATACGTATTAAGGGTTTAGTTCCAGACCATGGCAATAAGGCAAGTTATATGAATTTTTTTGTTTCCCACTACACATGAAAGTTGTATATACACTGTACCGTAGTCTACTACTTATAGTAGCATTATTAAAAAGTATGAAATATTGTGAGAATTACCAGAATAGGGTGTGGAGACGCGAAGTGAGCATGCGCAGTTGAAAATATGGCGCCGAAAGACTTGCTTGATGCAGGGTTGCTCAGAGCTCCAATTTATTAAAAAAAAAAACTCCGTTTTTTGAAGTGCAATAAAGTACAGTATGTCTGTATAGAATGAAGCATTTTTGCTAGGTAAACCTTTTTCCATGTAAAGAATTAGTTGCGTCAGTTACATTAACCATGTTGTGCAATCATCACCAGTATCTGTTGCCAAATTTTTCATCACCATAAACAGAAACTTAATACTTCCCAAACAGTGACCTCTTCTCTCCTCCCTCCTTTTTGCCCCTAGTTATTGTTGTTAAGTGCTGTGGAGTCGATTCCGACTCATAGTCCTCTGAAGCTGTACGTGTTTGTTGGGAGTATATGCTTCATCTTTCCACTGTAGAGCGGCTGGTAGAATCAAACCACCAACCTTGTGCTTAACCACATTGCTGTCCCTAGTAGCCACTTTCCTATTCTATATATTTCCTATGAGTGAGGTCATGCAGTACTACCCTTGGCGGGGGGGAGGGGGTCGACTTCACTAAGTATAATGTTTTCAGGGTTTGTCCACTTATACATGCATCAGGACTTCAGTCTTCTCTGTGGCTAATACATGGTTGTATGTATACATGTATATCACACTTTGTCCTTTCCTCATCTGTTGATGGATGTCTCGACCTTTTAGTCTTTGTGACTAGTGCTCCATTCACCACTGATGTGCATGTGTCTGCATGACTGCTTTCAAGTCTCTTGGTATGTGTTGTTAAGAGCCGTCAAATCAGTTCTAACCCACCTGTATA
Organism: Chrysochloris asiatica; assembly: GCF_000296735.1. NCBI lineage: Eukaryota > Metazoa > Chordata > Mammalia > Afrosoricida > Chrysochloridae > Chrysochloris > Chrysochloris asiatica. The sequence goes on along the minus strand of NW_006408744.1, from coordinate 2,832,125 downwards.
GGGTTTCTAGGGAGCAGCTGGTGGGTTTAAACTGCTGACCTTGTAGTTAGCAGCCCAACTCTTATCCTGCAGTGCCACTTTCTATATAAGGGGTAGACTTAAAAATCCATGGAAATATGCCATTATCTTTCTATTACTTTATTCTGTGAACTTTTTGAAGCCCCTTATGTACCTTATAGTGGAAGTTCTGGGTTATTTGAAATATTGGTGTGGCGCTGTAGGATAAGCACTGGACTGCTAATCGTAATTCAGCAGTTCAAGCCTGCCAGCCATTCCTTGGACACCTTATAGAGGGGCGCTATGAGTTGGAACCAGCTTGATAGCACTCAACAACAACAACATGGTTGTTCTGTAATATGCCATCGGACTGTTTCCCATAGTAGTTTGTACCATCTTTGTTTTCCAACCCACAATGAATAAAATTTCTAATCTATCTACAACCTCTCCAACATTTGCTTTTGTTTTTAGGGTGTTTTTTTTTTCCCCCCTCTGAGCTCTCCTAGTGGGGATACAGTGGTATCTATGTGTTTGATTTTTAGCTCCCCAGTGACTAAAGGTGTTGAGCAACTCTTCATGTGCTTGTTTGGCTATTTATGTTCCTGTTTGGTGAAACATCCATTCATGTTGTTTGCCCACTTTTTAATTGGGCTGTTTGTCTTTTTGTTTCTAAGTTATAGGAGTTCTTGATATATTCTGGATATTAAACCCTTTGAGCAATGATTACATTTTTTTCTTCCCAGTCTTTAGGTTGTCTTCACAACTTTGCTTTTTAAAGTTCTCTGTTAAACACAAGATATTATTATTATTTTGATAAAACTACACACCTTCTTTCCACTAAGAACATTTTTTTTTTCCAGGAAAAAGACATTCAAGTAGCCAAATTCCCACTAAAATGTAAATAGCCAAGAGACATTAAATGTTACCTACCTCAAGGAGCTCTGGAAGTGTAGTGGTTATGAATTGGGCTGCGAACCTCAAGGTCAGCAATTCAAACCTCCCAACTGTTCAACGGGAGAAAGATGAGGCTTTCTGCTCCTGCAAAGATTTACAGCCTCAGAAACCCTATATAGGGTCACTATGAGTCAGAACCGACTCCACAGCACATAACCACCTCAAGGGCAGTTATTACCTGACTGAACTGCACCTTGTTGCTGATGTTAAATTTGATGAGACTCCATCCGCAACAGAACAAAACGCTGCCCGGTCAATCCTGTGTCATCCGCCTGTGTCATTAGTTGAGGGTTGGACCTCTGTGATCCCTAGGGTCTTTATGGGCTGATTGTCAGAAGTGGAGCTCCAGGCTTTGTTCCTGGTCTTTCTTCCTCTAAAAGCTCCGGTGAAACTTGCTCAGCATCTTAGCAGCACACAGGCCACCACTGACCAACGGGTGGTCAGTGTGCATGGGTTCATTCGCTAGAAATCAAACCAGGGTCTTCCACATAAGAAATGAGAATTCTTCTACTGAACAACCTCATACTTTGTGTCTCCGTACTAAAACTTCAGGCAGTGGGGAAATGAGAGAGATTCTAAGCAGCTGGTTTAAGACAGAAAAGCTTTCTTTATCCTTGAGACCACTGTGTATTGGTGAGAGCTGTTAAGAGTCTCTGTTTACATCATCTTTATTCTTTGCTTTTTTATCTTAATTATTGTGTTCAGTTCTTCATTTGCAATTCTCCATGCACTCCAATGTTCCTCTGGGCCAATTTAAAATTTTCATTCCTAATTCTGACCAAGGCCTAGACTGGCATTTGTTTTAATCTCCCAAACCCAGTCTTCCTTAATTTCCTTCTTTCTAGCCAACCAAACTGCCATGTAACTTCTTTCTCATCTTTAAATCTTTTGTTTTTAAGTATCTCAGCCTGTAAATCTGCTTCGTGAATCATATCAGTTTCTCCCTCTTTTTGAAGCTTTGATGATGAAGTGAGGTTGAAATCAGAACCTTTCCATTGCTTCCTTATCTGGAAGCTAACCCCATCAACTCAGGAGAGGGAAAGGAGAGTTCATTGAGGGTTTCTTTGTTAGAAACTTGTAGATTCTCTTTTCTTGTTTTTCTTTCTATACTAAGCCATCATAGTTAATATTTTTCTTATTATTACAGTTAGGTTACTGAAAGCCTACACTTGAGTTTCCCATTTTAATTGTTCTTTTAATAGAATCATCTCCTATTTTCTGGGGCTAAAATTACGATAGAAATTGGTCAGTTAAAGTTAAAATAAATAAATAATCTGTCAGGCAGGATGGCCAAATGAACTTTGTGTTAAGGAAGTAAAAATAGCAGAAGTCAAAAACCCATATAAAAGTGGTCAGTCTCTCCATCTTTAAAGAGACATCCTGAATCTCAGTTCCCTCCATCATGCAAATAATATATTTTAAGAGTTTCTAGTCTTGTTGCGGTACTATTGTATAAGCTCTAGACTGCTAAATCACAAGGTTGGAATTCAAACCCATCAGTTGCTTTTTGGAAACTATCCCGTAAAGACTCACGGCCTCGGAAACCCTGTAAGGGTCGCTGTGAGTAGGAACTGATTCTATGGCACATCACCACCACCACCATACGGGTTGGCTATGAGTTGGAACTGATTCTATGGTACTTAACAACAATAATCCTTAGATGAATGGAGTTTTTTAAATACCAAGAAACTATGGTCATGTACTTTGTTTAAAAAGTAGAGATTGTGTATAATTTAAATGACTTTACAATGAAAACAAGTGTAAGTCAGCAAAGATTCAGTTTTCTTTTTCAAATGGAGAGGAAGCACCCAAGATATATTTTCCCCACTCCTTTTGGCATTTTGTCTTGAAAAACCTGAATGTCCCTTCATGAACCTAAACCTTTGATGACTCCTGGTACCAACTTCTGGCTCTCCTCACTGTTCCCGGTTTTTTTTTTTTTTCTTTCTTTCTTTTTTTTTTTCCCTACTTCTAGTCTTATGTACTTCATTTGCCCAAACAGTACTGATATTAGGGTCTTACGTGTTCCACATGCATTTCTCTAATGCTACTTACTGTGCTGGGAGTATGGATACCTTTGTAATTCTTTCCATCCCTGCCTGGATTTATGCATTACGATCCTTTAATAAACTCATGGTAGTTAAATACATAAGGAACCCTGGTAGCGTAGTTTTTTAAAAGTTGGGCTGCTAATCGAATGGTCTGCAGTTTGCATCTATCACTTGCTCCGTGGGAGAAAGATGAAGTGTTCTGCTTCTCTCAAGGTTACAGCCTCGGAAACCCTGTACAGGGTCACTATGAATTGGAACTGACTCCACGGCACACAGCCACCACCATCACCACCACCACCAGTAGATATGTACAGTCTGAACAAACGCATCACTACACTTTTGTCCCTCAGCTCAATATACCAAAAGCAGTTAACATCAGAAATATCTTTTGACATAGTTTCTAAAGTTGTTGTCCATCTCTTTTTTTTTTTTAAGCTTAGCAGTGTTAAAAAAAAAATTATATGTTACTTAATAAATTGTAGATGTGTTAACCAGCCCGCTTTATCTCCAGAAAGAATGTGTCAGCTGTCTTCAGTGCAGAGAAGATGATTTAAATCTTCAAAACCTTTTTCTTGGGTGGAGGGAGGTACATGGGAAGGGGGTATATGCTGTTGGCCTCTCCTGGAGGGGGAGGGGGGCTATGCAGCCTAGCCATTCATCAGTTCCTGGAAATGGAGGAACCAAGAGATTGCCGTTTGATGTGCTGTAGCCATGTTTGATACATTGGCCAGGGTCTGCTAACATCAGTTTCTAAACAGGTTAAAATAGAGTCAGTCATTTCGACAAACAAATATCTAGTGTTGTATGTACAGAACCTTGCATTGTGTGCTATGGTGAAGATGAAAAAAAATACTTAAAACACTACCTTAATCTTTAAGAAGCTTATAATAGAGTTATCTAAAACTTTTGAGCTTATAAGTGTTTTGAAAGTGTGATGTGCTAGAGACATCCTCTAAGAAAATTATAGTCATGCTATTGTTACTGTTATTAAATATTTCTCATATGTGATTGCAGTACCACAAGCCCCCATTAACAACTCACCCACCCAGTCCCCACCCTCATTCTTGAATATCTGCATTCCAGACAGTTGGTATGTAGAGTTATAAATTGGTATCCAGCTTGGGTAAAGCTAATAAATATGATTTCTGATGAAAGGCACTGTGTAAATGCTTGAGATGTTGTTATTACTGTTCTCATAGCCTTTATTATTTTTAAATTGTGCATCCTTTTAAGTAGATTATTTGTTCACCACAGTCTCTATTATATCTAAGCAAAGCATTCACAGAAATTTCTAAAACCTTTTCATTTCTCTCTGTAGGTTGTTGTTTCGTAACATTTTATACAAGAAAAGCTGCACTTGAGGCCCAGAATGCACTGCACAATATTAAAACTTTACCTGGGGTGAGTCAGTTTACTTTTGTACCAAAATCACTTTATTGCTTGAAAATGGTCCCTTTCAACTGAAGGTTCTAGTTATGGGCTCTTAGTGCCAAAAATGACTTTGGTCTTTTGCGGCGTGTGTTCTGACCTCTTGGTTCCCCTACAGCAGCCACAGCAGCTGGCTGGCCCATAAAGAGGCATTGGCATTAGCACAGACGGAAAGAGCTCTGAAATAGCATATCCCCTGGTTAGGAAAGCAGAATGACCCCACTGGGTAGCAGCGGCTGCCAAAGGGTATTGGGTGGGCTAAGACTTTAAAAGGAAAAAGGGGGGAAAAACCATACACCAGGGAAGCAAATGGAGAAGGAAAAGCTTTTACTCACCAGGAGCCCCTTTTCAAATTTAGTCTTTAGATTTTCTTTTGAAAGGATAAAATGTACCCTGTACAGCCATAATATTAAGCCTCCTAATGGTTTCTAAACAGTCAATGGTGGTTAACAAAGTCAATGTTTTAATGCCCAATTTGTGGCTTCATGTTGATACAGAGCAGAAAATACAAAGCTTTCTCTTTTTTCTTTTTTTTTTTTTTCCCCTTTCCTTCCCAGCAATATTTGATGATTAGTACAATTCACTGGAAATGAACTGATATTCTATATAGCCATTCCATCAGAATACATTATTTCTAAAGGGTTTTGTAGCAATTTTTTATATCATATGTTGGTATCAATTTCCCTATGGTATTTGGATGTTTTCCCCATTGGCCCCAGTATCAGTAATGAGTTAATTCAGTGTCATAATGGTATTCATTGGTTATAAAGTAGAAGTGATAAGCAATGCACTAATCGTGATTTTGTTGAAACCTGATGTGGTAAGAATGAAAACAAGATAACATATTGTCCCTAATGTGTTCAGAGCATAAATATCTGTGTGTGTGTGTGTACATACTAATATGTGTGCTATATGCACACAAACATTTTATAACCCATTACCCCAAGAAAAGACAGCATTTATGTAATTCTCCTTGGAATCATTGAAAATGTTATACTGTTTGTACTGGCAAGATGCTCAACAAAAGATTTGCAAAACATAAACTCCTTTTTGTTGTTTTTGTTAAGTATCATTGAGTTGGTTCCAACTCAGCAACCCTTTATAGGATTTCCAAGGAGCAGCTGGTGGGTTTGAACTGCTGACCTTGTGGTTCAAACCAATTTTGTGGTCCAGTGCATTATCCCATAACGCCCCGTCAGGATTCCATTAGCTCCTTAATCACCCCAAAAAAATAATAAAATATGAACTGTGTTCTGGAATCACAGCACTTTAGTCTTCCTCTTTTCATGTGAACAAATCAAAGAAGAGAAAGTTCAGAGAAGTTAAGTGTGTGGTACCAGGATGCTGCCTCCCAAATTAATTTAATCACTTCCCCTGAAAGTTCTAAGGTGCTTTTTAGTAAAGGTTTGTTTTTTTTTTTGTTTTTTTTTTAATTATTACGATAAAGTCTATATTCTTTACTCAAGGATGTTAAGAAAAACCTTGTAACTTTTCAGCTTTATTCTCCATATAAATGAATTTTTTTCTGATGCAAATTCTAGAAAATAACAGCGTTGGGTCACACAACTAAGACAAATATTTACTAGAGCACTGGGCTGCAAACCATAAGGTCAGTGGTTCAAACAACCAGACACTCATTGGAAACCCTATGCAGGGTCGCTGTGAGTCGGAACTGATTCCACAGCTCTTAACAACAACAGCAAGAGCCAGTGTTAGAGGAAAATTTGTTTTTTCATTGTTTTTTGCCCCAGACTCTCAAGCTTAAATAACATCTTGTAAAGTTCTCTTCTTAAAGGATGAATCCTGATGAATAGGTGGGAAATGTTGAACAGGATTTTTAATTTTAATGAGCTCTAGTCTTTCTGGTGCCCTGAAGACTGGATGAATGAACCCATGAGATTATGCTCTGAGATATCTTTAAACCTTAAACCAAAATATTCCCTGAAATCTTCTTTAAACCAATCATTTAGCTAAACTAGTAAAAAATATATATCTTCCTTGAGTATTGTGTTCTTTTAAGAACTATCTATATGGGCTCATATTGACAACAATAACTTTGAAAGCTTAGGTAGGAACCTTAGCAGGAAGTGAATGCATGTGAATGGGGGAGGAATGGAGAATGTAATCACCAATGAATTGTTCTTGGAGAAACTGTTAAATTAATTGGTACTTGTTTTGCTGTGTATATTCTGAAAAAGAACGAAATAAATTTTAAACTTTTATTTAAAAAAAAAAATTAGTGCACAAATTCTCTCTTAAATTACTTGAGATAATGAATTGCTGTTTAGCATTTGGGATATATTTTGCTGCCAAATCCCATCATATTTTAAATTAATGCAAAACCTGATAAATTTGAACTTTCTTCTCTTCTAGAAGCACAGTTCCCAGTATGCCATTTTCACATATGAAGGTTCTGGGGCATGGTGAAATACATAGACGTGACTGATGGCTTTGCTTCTGTCTGGGACATTCTATCCTGACCCCTTTCTGTAGAATTATACATGTAGAATTGAATATATGTGTATGTGTGTGTGTATATAGAATTAAATATATATGTATGTGTGTGTGTGTTAAGTACTGTTGAGTTGGTTCCAAGTCATAGCGACTCTGTATAAATATATCCTGGTGTAGTACTGCAGGATAATGCACTGAACTGCAAGGTTGGTTTGAACAGCAAGGTCGGTGGTTCAAACCCACCAGCTGCTCCTTGGAAACCCTACACAGAGACGCTATGAATAAAAACTGACTCGATGGCACTTAACAGCAACGACAACATATGTATGTGTGTGTTGAATTAAGAAGCGGCTGGTGGGTCTGAACCACTAATTTTGCCATTAAAAGGTCAGTGCTTATCCTACAGCGCCACACCATGACTCCACCAGCCACTCCTTGGAAACCCTATATAGGGTCGCTATGAATTGGAACTGACTGGCTGGCACTTAACAATAGCATGTGTATGTATACTACACATCTCTTTCCCCACAACTAAAAATTGTACGTGTTGAATTTAGGGGTGTTGATTTTGAGATCTTTTATTAAGAAAAATAACTTTTGGATTGGAAAAGATGCTTTCATTTTTGGTGTTTGGTTTGTTTGTTTTTTCCAATTCAATTTTATAAGCCCAATTACCTGTGGCAAGTTGAGTGAAAATTTTGAAAAGTCAGATCTGATTTGTAGGCTCACAGCCTTTACAGAAGTATGCACATTTTGTTGCTACATTTACCAGTTTCAAATTAGGTAAGAGGGGACAGAGAGTTCCACATTCTGCATTTATGTATAGCTTTACCTGGTAAACTCACCCTTAATAGAGCCAGGAAAAATATGAAAGTGATTTCCTTTCAGCTGTGAGCCTTTGTGGTCAGGAAGAAATGGAAGCAGACATAAAAGATTAATGCATATTCTTGGGAAAAAATATTACAGGGTGCCTTGCTGTTTGATTACAAGCCTTGGAATTAGTCAACATTTCCATAATTCTAAACCAATATACACCTGTTTTCCCACTGTGATGTGAAGGCACAACTTAATTTAACAGAAACCCCACTGTGCTAAAGCTCTCATTAAATACGAAGTGAGTTCAGTAATTTAAAGTTGTAGCACTACTATTTTAACTGGTTGCCTTCATATTATGAAATTAATAAGAAATTAATGATGCACTTTGCCATATGTTTTCAATTTCATTCTGAATAAAAATAAAAAGGGATAAAGAAAAATGCATCACCAGCCGACACTTTAAAGCTTCCCTGGTTGTAATCATTTTCCTGTGGCTAAAATCCATTAAAAAGGTACTTGCTGTCTTCTTTGTAAAGTGTCCAAAACTTTCAATCTAAACTAAGATAAAATAGTGCTATTTTCCCCCCTATTTAATTTTCTCTTGCAGTTGATATTTTGTATCATAAGGAACTTTTATCATACAGCCAAACTTGATTCATATTTAGGTGTTTGATTCCCACCTCCCCTTGATCTACCACCTTCCTTTCTTGATAGGGGTCCTGTTGGCATGGTGGATTGAGCTCTCAACTGCTAGCCACAAAATTGGCAGTTCAAACCCACCAGCCGCACCATGGGGAGAAAGATGAGGTGATCTCAGAACCCCTAAGGAGCAGTTCTGTTCTGTCCTCTAGGGTCACTGTGAGTCAGAATCACCTCGATGGCTATCAGTTTTTGGGTTTTCCGTTCTTGAAGGAAACAAAGAGCGAGTATGGGAAGGAATCAAGAACTATCTGTTGTGCCAGTGAATCTGTATGCCATGTGTGGGTTGTGTTGTTGTTGTTAAGTGCTGTTGAGTGGGTTCCAAACCATTGCGACCCTGTATAGGGTTTCCAAGGAGCGGTTGGTGAGCTTGAACCATGGGCCTTGCAGTTCAAATTGCTTTGCAGTCTGGCGCATTAACCCACAGCGCCACACCAGGACTCCTAGATCCCTATAAATGTTAGTACTATACATCAGACTGCTACCTGCATGTCAGAGCTTCAAACATCTCAGCTTCTCTGTGGACGAAAGATGAGGCTGGCTGCTCCTATAAAGATTGCTAATTTGGGACACTAAGGAGTACTTCTGCCCTATCCTATAGGGTTACAATGAGTTGGAATCGACTTGATGGGTTTTCCTTTCTTGAGGGAAGCAAAGAACTTACTATGGGAAGTGGTTTTTAAAAAGCTGATAGAATGCTGTATTATGCCGTCAAATGTGTATGTCATGTATGGATAATTGTTGTTTTTGTAAAGTGCTATACATGTTATAGTGAAAGTGTTTATGGTTTCCAAGAAGCAGCTGATGGACTTGAACTGACAAACTTGAAGTTAGCAGTCCAGTGCTTATTATGCAGTGCCACACCAGGACTCTAGGATACTAGAGGCCCTGTATTGAGGGCAAAGGGTGGGTAGGGATCGATTGTGGTACAGGATCAGGACCTTACTGGGCAGTGTAAAGTAATTAAGCATACATTTCTCAGGCCTATCTCTAATTATGGAACTGGGAAAGACACTGGGTCTTAAATCCTCTGAAGTGCTCAATATAAATCCTAGAAATTTAATATTAGGAATAAAGTAAGCAAATGCAATGCAACAGCATAATGCAGGACAAGAATCCAGGGGTCATGTGTTTGGTTTGACCTGTGTTCTCTGTTGTCTTAGAAATGATTAAGTAGTAAGCAACAAATCAGACCTTAAATAGTTGTTTTTAAGTCCCATTGAGTAGGTTTTGACTCATAACAACCTTGTATAGGGGTTCCAAGGAGCAGCTGGTGGATTTGGCCTACCAACTGTGTGGTCCAACTTTAAGTATGTTGTTATTGTTCTTCAGTGCCATCAAGTCAGTTCCAACTCATGGTGGTGGTGGTGATGTGCCATGGAGTCGGTTCCAACTCATAGCGACCCTGTACTGGGTTTCTGAGGCTGTGAATCTTTACGGGAGCAGAAGGCCTCATCTTTCTCCTGCAGAACAGATAGTAGTTTTGAACTGCTGACCTTGCGACTTGCAGCCCGATTCCTAACCACTATGCTATCAGAGCTCCTTTCCAATTCATAGAGACCTTATGTTGGTTGGTTGGTTATGTGCCGTGGAGTAGCTTCCAACTCATAGTGACCCTGTGTTGGTTGGTTGGTTGGTTGGCTATGACCCTGTTGAGGGTTTCCAAGGCTGCAAATCCTTTACAGGAGCATCTTTCTCCTGTGGAACAGCTGATAATTTTGAACTGCTGATCTTGAAGTTAGCAGCCCAACTCATAACCAGTACGCTACCAGAGCTCCTTAGCAACCCTGTATAGTGCCTTAGCAACTGTTGCATTTCATTACAAATGTTTGTTAAGTGCCTACTGTGGTACTGTGGGATAAAGCACTGGACCACAGGGTCGGTTTGCACTGTGATTCAAATTCACCAGTCACTCCTCAGAAACCCTATACAGGGTCACTGTGAATCGGAGCTGACTTGACAGCACTTAACAACAACAACAGCAACTGTGTACCCAGCACTCGGCAAAGTATTGACAGGAAATAGCGTAAATGATAGCTATATGGGGCCTCTGGTCTTAAGGAGTTCACAGTGTAGCTGGAAGGACAGACAGGAACCAGGTTGTCTGCTTCCAACAGAATCGTGGTCCTTCCCACTCTCTCAAGATCCTTAGTGTTTTCATATCCTGCCTAAGGTATTGTGAGTCTCTGTACCGACTGGGCTCCTACATTAGTCATTACGTTTGTTGCACCATTGTTAGACTGCCTTTTCCCACAGCTGTGCCATCTGTGTTCTTGGACAAATTGTGCTTGTCTCTGCTTTGACGGTGTAGACAACTGCATATACAGATCGCTCCCTTTGTTTAGGTTTCAGGGAGGCCCAGCCAAACAGGTAGTAATATTCAATAGAAATGTCATCATGTGCCATTTTATTTTCCAGGGAGAAATCCTTGTGAAAGCAGCTTGTAAGAATCATTTTGTTTGCACTGACCTAATTTAGCTTAATTAACAAATAAAATTTAAAGAAGACCTTAAATGAGGCGCACACACGCACGCACACAAAGACTAAGATCTTTTCAGTAATCTGATGTCAGGGCTAACGATCCTTATGCAAGTGACAGGTCTGTACCCTGTGCCATTCTTTTTCCAAGGTCTTAACACATATTGTCTATAGCAATAAGACTTTTTGATTGAAAATCTACAGCAGTATCATTAGAGCATCCACTGTATAAATTAATTTAATTAAGGATGCAATAACAGAGAGGGATACAGTTTTGTAAAAACCTCTTAAATTTTAACAGCAAGGAGGAATCTGCAGAATCTAAATGTCTTGTAAAATATTAATTGCAAATGTCTTCCAGACATTTCCTCTGAATATGCCGTACCCTTTTCTTTTTAAAATCACTACCAGTTTTATTAAATGCAGTTTATATTAAGGAGTTATTGCCCTAAGAGAACATTTGTTTAGAGCACTCCATTTCAGTGGTGGCATGCTGAAAGGTGTTTTTAATAATAACACATGCAATGTGAGTACAGACTACACGTAGATTTGAGATATAAAAACAAATGAGCCTGATCCAGTAGGAAGAAGCTGTAAATAAAATGGCCTCTTGGGACACGTTTGCTCACCCACATGAAGTGAATGGGCCCCTTCTTGCCTTGCCCAGGAAAAGATTGTTCACCTATGTGGGCAGGCGCTTCCTCCCAAGTGGGCTTTAGCTCAGCTCTCCATAGAATTGTCCCCCGGTGTCTTTTAACGGTAGAACACTAAGGTTTAGTATTTTCTTCAACTCTCACTGAGACCAATTCGATTTGCCCATTGTATTCCATTTGGAGCTACACATTTTCTTTGACCCACCTCTTCTAATTGTTAATAGGTATTTAATGACTTTGTTCTCAATACTTTTATTATTAGCTTAATATTTCTCTTGTGAAATCCCTTAAACTCCATCTCTTTGTATCATTGAAATGTTTCCCAATCCATGCCATTTGAATCAGATCCCACAAAGGCAAAGATAAACAAACCAACCTCACTGCGTTGAGTTGGTTTCGACTCATAATGACTCTGTCTCTGTATAGGGTCTCCAAGGCTCTAAGTCTTTATGGGCACTAAAAGCTTCCTCTTTCCCCCTTGAAGCGGCTGGTGGGCTTGAACTGCCTACCTAGCAGTCCAGTGTTTCCTCTACAGTGCCATTAGGCCAAGATAGGATAAAAATTTTCCTCAGATCCTATTATTTAAAATTGTTATGATAAAAAGAATCAAAATGTTTTTATGAACAGAATTAAATCCTCAAAATTGTGTGCCATGTGGAACATACAGACTATTCATTCTTTCAATAAATGTCCAATTATTATTTTGTAACAACACTTTTTGACTGACCCTCATATGCTTTGATATGGCTGTTGGTTCTGACAAATACAGGAAGGTATAGGTTATTAAAGTCTGATTTTCTTTGGCTTACTCGTAATTACTTATTCAGTGAACTTTCTTTCTTGAAGCTTTAGGAACTAACGTCTCAACTTCTCAGGATACTTTTTATTAATTTATTGTTTTGTTTTGAGTTGGGATCGTCGCTGATTCCTAATGCATTTAAGAGGGTCCTTGAGAACTACCATTTAATGATGACAGTCTCTGCATTTCATCTGCTGAACCAAAAGAGTGAGGGTTGAATGAGATAATGTATGGAAAGCTTTTTGGAGCCCCTGAAGAGATAGATGTGCCTTCTAAGAAGTAGTTACTGTAGTAATGAACTTGTTATGGGTAACAACCCAATGCACGGAGTGTGTTTGCTTTGGCATTTAAAAACCAAGAAGTGATTGTGGTGTAGATTCTTCAGATTGACATTTGCAGAATTTGACGTGGGCTGACATTTCAATCTGTGGTGGT